>NC_089810.1:29392700-29746450 GCF_029633855.1 Hoplias malabaricus
GTGTGGGTTGGGATGACAGTCCACAGCAGCACATGAAAAGAGAGAGCATGAACTGGAGGATGGGAGCAGTGCAGCATCAGGGGGTCTGGATTAGGGACTAGCAGCAAATGAAAAGAGAAAGTAAGAGTTGTAAAGTTAGAGGCTCATGAGATGAGAGCAAATTAATGACAATAAAGTCGTGCAGTGAGGAGACTGCGTCGAGTGCCCACAGTGTTGGGCAGGGGGCAGGCACACAGTAGCACCTGTGGAAGGGGTTTGAGCTGGAAAGTTTGAGGCATGGAGCAGCAGCTGCCACAGGGGGAGAGGGTGGGATGATGAAGGGAGAGGGTGGGATGATGAAGGGATGAGTGGGATGATGAGATGAGAGCGAATCAACAATGAGGAAGTCGTGAAGTGAGAAGACTGCACCGAGTGCCCCAAGTATTGGGCAGGAGGCAGGCCTGAAAAAGCCCCTGTGGAGGAGTGAGAGCAACAAAGTAAGAGGCATGAAGCAGTAGCTGCCGCAGTGGTAGAGGGATGATAAGTAGAGAAGAAGGAGAGAGGAGGAGAAAAGGAGAGAGTATGATGTTAAAGAGAGGGGTTGGGATGATAAAGAGAGGGGATGGGATGATAAAAGGAGTGGTTAGAATGATAAATGAAGGATTGGAGTGATGAGTAGAGATGGAAAGAAAGAAGAGGAAGGAGGAACAGGGGTGGAGCAAACAGGAGGAGCAGAGAGGGGCAAAATAGTGCAATGCCAGGTGCAATGCTGTGTATAAGGCAGTGTTCCAAGGGAAGAAGGTGCTGATCCAGAATGAATGCTTAAATGTGCTGCCTGCTTTCTGTTCCAATGTTTTCAATATGCATCATCTTGGTGAGTACTGTGGGTGAACTAGTGCCCTGTTAATGTGCAAAAATGTTTCAGATTCAATAAGCAATTTATAATGCAGCTTCTAATTCAGTAAATATATTATATTCAAAAGCAGCTCTCTGAGGCATTAACTTGTAAAACAACGAAGACAATATTCAAGACATTGAGACTATTGCCTTCCAGCTTAGACACAACCTGGAAGGGTAATAGTAAGATAAGGGATGTTTTAATGTGCACAGTACATAATGCTAAATATAATAATACAGATAACCATCATAATTTGCTCACTATAATTGTGTACGTTTTTATACAGTTTCATGATCGTGAAATAGATGATTTATTCATTCCAGATGGGTAAATTAATTGTTACAGCAGAGCAGTGCAGTAGAGAAAATACAAGAACAAGTATAAGGTAAAATAATATATTCAATAAGTAATTAAAATAAAATTATAAAATAAAATCATCATCATCATTATCATCATCATCATCATCTCTGCCGCTTGATCCATTTCAGGGTTGTGGTGGCCCAGGCATCTCTGTCCCCCGCAACTTCCACCAGCTCCTCCTGTGGTATCTCCAGGCCAGCCAGGAGATATAATCCCTCCAGCATGTCCTAGGTCTACCCTGGGGACTTCTTCAAGTTAGAAGTACCTGATATACCTCCAGTCGGAGGCGTCCAAGAGGCATCCTGATCAGATGCCCGAACCACCTCAGCTGACTCCTCTCAACATGAAGGAGCAACGACTCTAATCCAAGCTCCTCCCTAATCACTGAGCTCATCAAACAATCACAAAGAAATCGCCCAGTAACCTGTTGAAGACAACTCATTTTGGTCACTTGTATATGTGATTTTGTTCTTTCGGTCATTACTCAGAGCTCATGACCATAGGTGAGAGTGAGGATGTAGATTGACTGGTAAATGGAGACTTTTGCTTTATGGCTCAGCTCACTCTTCACCACGATGGTACAGTATAGTGACTGCATTACTGCAGATGCTGCACCTAACCTACAGTCAACCTAACAAGCCTTCTTCCCATCACTCGTGAACAAAATCCCCAGAAATAAAATACAATAGAAAATAAAAATTAAATAATGTAAAAATAATAATAATAATTGCTATAATAATAACAATACAAGAGCAAAAGGAACATTTAATTTTAAAAGTACATTTGTTAATCAAATAAGCACTTTAAAAAAAACAATTCTTCACCATTTGCTAGTTCTCTAGTCTGTTTGTGTGCACGAAACTGGTACAATGAGTTTATGAAGCCCTTTAAAATTAAAACTGTCTCAGTCTGGTAAACTAGACTTTCTCTCTCTGCTCACGGCAAAATGGAATTTTGGAGATTTTTAGTCAACGAAGAGCACTCCACACATTGAAAACATGAACCAAGATGAAGTTATTGCTATATTCCAGCTCCATAGGTTGGAATATTCACTAATTTCTGCTGTAAATGGAAATTTGGAAGAACGCTAACTGCATGAATGTAAAAATACAGACCAAAAATACCAAGAAATGTATTTGTGGTAATTCAAACAATTCAGACTTAGTTAAACTTCAGCCACATACAAACAACAGTGTTTTTTATCCTCAAATATATGATTTTACTTTAAAGGACACAGCACTTCCAAAAGTAAACAAATCAGTTAACATCATTTCTCCACAATCACAGATGTTCCCTTTCAACAGTGAGTGACAGTGTACTGTAAACAGGACTAATGTGATCTGTGCACTGCAAGTAATACAGATATGACCCAGTAATCACCACTGAGTAAATAGTGACCAATTTAATATATAATATAATATAATATGCTGACATTTTATCTACACCTATTATCTATTTTATCAGCTCTACTCACCATACAGGAGCACTTTGCAGTTTTACAATTAGAGATTGTCCACCTGTTCCTGCAAACTTTATTTACCCCATTTCACCCTGCTATTCAATGTTCAGGACCCCCACAGAACCACTACAGAGCAGTGCCTCAGTGACACTGACAAGGTGGTGTCATCCAACATATCTTCTTTATTAAATAAATAAGGTGTCCTAGGTTCTAGTCCTATGGGAACATGTAGTAAAATTTATGTGAGTGTCAAAATAAACATCTGTGAGGTCAGGTAACATCGTAGGATGATTGGTTCTGGCACTGTAACACATTCTAAAGGTGCTGTGCCCTGTATGGGTCTGCCACGTATTTCTGTGTGAGTGTGGGTAGGTGAATGAATGGGTTTTGGATGAGGGGCTTGGCTGAGATGTGTGGGTCCTGCCAGCCAAAGGCCACAGGGGCACTCCACACACTGCTGAATTAAATTAAATTCTGTAACCAGAGATGGTACACACACAAACAAACACTACCACAGAGATTCTCTTTCTATCTCTCAAATGCGATGTTCTGCAATGTTCACCTGTGCTCATATACAAGCTGAATAGGAACCTCTTCATGCAGACCAAATCTTCTCTCTCTCTCTCTCTCTCTCTCTCTCTCTCTCTCTCTCTCTCTCTCTCTCTCTCTCTCTCTCTCAATCTGTGTGTGTATTTATGTGCAGAGGAAACACATTATTTTGTGTCACCAACTGCTTTCTTTGGCCCTGATTACACTGTTTAATGAATGCTACTATCACTGGATTATGTTATTCATATTTCATCATGCATAATTTATGCATTATAATTATAGCTATGCACATGATATATATACATTAATGTTTATAGCCGTAGCTTGTAAACACAATATGAAGAACATGGCCATAGATTTATTTATGGGAATAGTATTTACAGAATGGGTTATGGTACAAATGTGTGTGTATGTGGGGGGGGGGGGGGGGGGGGTAGGGGGGTGGGGGTGAAGATACTGAGAGAATGAAGATATGGTATTATTAAAATATATGGTGATATTTTGAAAGGCATCTTCTGAGTCTCATTTTTCAATGCCTTGCTCATGTCACAACTGAGAGATTTATTATTAGATGTATTGCTATTAGATTATTTATTTGCTGAGACAGAGAAAGGGAGAAACAAAAGAAGATTAGGGTAGAAAATATACAAAAGAGATAAATTGTGAGACAAATAAAATAAGTGAGAGAGGGAATATAGAGGACAAATTAGGAATATGGAGGTGAGAAGAGGAAATGAGAGTTGTAGGTAATGGATGGAAGAAGAGGATAAAAAGAGTGAAATAGAGGAGGTGTCCAGGGTTAACAGAAACAAGATGCAACAATGTCAGGGAAGAACAGAAAGAAAATGATTGAAGAGGAAAAGAGAGAGAGACTGAATGTAGAAAAAGGTTGAGGATATAAAGGTGAGAATAAGAAAAGAGAATGTAGGCACCAGATGGAGAGAGAGCAATGATAAAAACTGTGAAAGAGAGAAGAGGTAGATACTAGAAGCTGAGAAAAGAAAATATATAAAGAAAAAGAAAGAAGGGGAGGAGTGAGACAGGAACATAGCTGGAGAAAATGACATGGAGCATGGAAGTGTGTGTGTGTGTGTGAGAGAGAGAGAGAGAGAGAGACAGACAGAGAGCGAGTGAAGGTCATTGAGAGGAGGTGTATTTTTCTCCTTCATTCAAATGAAGGTATATTTACAGGCATTTGTTGAAGGGAAAACCCACCAACTTTTCAAATTTTCTGTATATTCAGCTGGCCTGGTTATTACCCCAGGAGGAGCTGGTCTAAGTTGCGGGGGTCAGAGATGCCTGGGCTTCTTAGCTCACCTTGTTGCCACTACAAACCCGTAATGGATGATGGAAGATGATGTTGATAATGAAGTATATTAAAAAGTCTATTGTGTACACAAAAGATTTGGTGTGAAATGTTCAGTTCTAGAGAAACTACAGTCAGAAAGGAGGTAGTAACATATAACAGCTTCACTGTTTAGGGTGAACTAGAAGTACCAATATTACCGCTGCACCATTTAAGGTAGACTGAAGGCTGAAGCACAGGTTAAATGTGTTGTCCATTTTAGTATTGTGTACATATTAAAAGTGACCATTTCTTGTAGTGGTAACTACTTTAGCAATGGAATAGAGTGTGCCGTTACTTAGCAACCATTGCTTACTGTAAACATAGCATAGTGTTCTCACAAAAGGGTCATCAGTGAATTCAGCCAATCAGATTGTGTTTTTAGAACTAACTTGTATAAATGCTGATATAAATATGTAAAAGTATTAAATATGTTAAAATGTTAAAGGTAATGTCCAGTGGTGGCTGTCCAGTGTCCAGTTTCTATTCTTCTGTTTTGTTCAATGCTCTGCTAAAACGTTTTCTCTCCTGTGACCTTGCACTGAATCAAGCCATCAATCAGAACTAAAGCCTTGAGGATGGACAGAAAGAGAAAGGACAAGGCCCTGATCACAGACACACACACACACGCACACTCTCTCACTCATAGCACTTGACTAATCACATGTGGAACTTAGTGTCTCTTCTGCTGTGGGTGTAGAGGACACATTTATGCTTCACTAAGCACTTGATTTACTGTCAGACCGTAAGGCCAAAAGTATGTGAACATCTGCTCTTCCAGGTTTTCTTTTGAATTAAAAGGTATTAATAAGGTGTTTGCCTCTTTGTTGCAGTGAATGGATGCTGCAACATTTCTGTGAGGATTTGATGGCATTCAGTCATAACAACATTAAGGAGGTCAGGTAGAGATGCTAGATAATTAGTTCTGAAAACACCTCTCTAGCTGACACATGGCTTTGCATGTGGCTACCTCAGACCCCAGCATTCTACGGGTCGGTGATCTGATGATGCTGAGCTCTCCAGTACCAGTCAATTAGGATTGATTAAGAAGAAGAGGGGGAAAAACTATAGAGATGATAGAAATGCCAGATGAATGACAAAAAATATTAGATGTGGACTGTGCATGTTTGTTAATGCCAGCTGGGCAACTAATTTCACAACATGTAAAACAGACCATTTTTGCAAAAGATGACATTTTGACTTTTTCTTTTAGACCATATTACCTTCCATGGGAATATAGACAAGTTATAAGCAATGTGGTATATGTATCTGGCCCAGATAAAAAACAGCAGAAAACTGCATCTGGAGGCTTTTAGACAATGAAGTGAACTCCAAACATTGAAAAAGACAAACCAAGATGAGGATATTGCTCTAACTTAACAAGACGAGTTACAAATGAGTTTCTGTGGTAATGTGACGCGGCCTACCTCCTACCCATTAAATCACCACACCCTAATGGTCATAAGAGGGATAATAACAACTAACAGAATGGGTTATATATATATAAAAAAATACTCTGTGATTATAGTCCGACTACACCACCTGAGGAATTTCCCCTCAGGAAATAAGACTAGTAAAACTAGCCAGGCAACCCAGGTTCGTCTGTTGGAGACAGAGGCTCGTGGTCCACACTCAATTTTATTTTCACAATAAGAGTTTTATTTCAATACACATTCAACATTGACCTAAAAGACTAAAAGACTTTAGCTGCAGCTTTTAAATTAATACATCAACATTCATTAAAAATCATTCAAAATTACTATATTTTAAAATGACAACAAGGTGCCATAAACTAGCTGCCACAACTAGAGAGAAAGAGCGAGAGAGGGAGAGAGAGAGAAACTCAAGAAATAACCAATTACAACAAAACCAAAATAAACAAATGGAAATCAATAAGGATAGTATACACTTAAAGAATAAAAAAATAAATAAATAAAATAAGAAAAGAAAATGAGCAAGCCCGAAATTGGGATATAAGCCACTAACTAAACCCAAAAATTGACACAAATAATCTAACAAAATAGAAACGAAAACTTAACACAAAAGAAAATCAACAATTTCCAAAAAAAATACAACTGTCACAGAAACTGCGCCTTGAAAATGAAAAAATAAAAAATGAAAATAACCAAAAACAAACAAACAAAACGATTTAACAGACTCGCAAAGGATACGAATCTATAGCAGCGCAGCAGCACGACTTTGCCAAGACGTGGAGAAAACAGCAGCACGACTTTGCCAAGACGTGGAGAAAACACAGCAGCACGACATTGCCAAGACGTGGAGAAAACACAGCAGCACCACGAGAGGAGGAGCAGCTAGGAGAATGTTTAAACTCCGTCTAAAAGGAGTTTATCTATCTCTGTCGGCATGGAGGTGTGACAACCAATAGAAGAGAAGGAGCAGCTGGCAGTGTGACGGTTCTGGAATTAAGCTGTGAAGCAGTAAAATAGTGAAGATGCAAAGCACAGAGCAGCAACGATGCAAAGCAGAGAATGAATGAAGGCCTCAGACCACGGCACAACAACCACAACAATCACTACTGAATCCACCACGCCAAACCACACGCCAAGCCAACAACATGAGGGTCAAGTTCACCGGAAAAGGGGGGTAGCCAAGCAGGTCAAACGAATCACTAAGTCCTCCTACTCCCCCTTCTTATAGGGCTACAGTGACATCCCCCAATTAACATTGACATTACCCTTACATGAGTATCAAATGGAAATAAATAAAACACAATCTGCCACATTCTGTCCCCACTTTTTTAATCGGCGCCCCGACGATGAGACACAATAACAGTGCTGACTGTTAGTCCCATGGCCTAAAAGGAGCAAACTGCTCACCAGACATCACTCTTACCAAATTATTAGAACCCATACCCAGTGGACCAGCAGATCTGGGAAGGTGATGAACAGCTGTAATACGTGTAGTACACCGCAAATCCCCCAAACTGGAACAAAGTTGCTCCCCTGAGCATGAAGCCACTGGGCGGGAGCTCATCACTCCTAAAGCTTGGTCCAACCTGGGCCCCACCACCAAATCTTCCCCAGTGGACTCTACCTTGATGTTCGGCACGGGACCTGCCGAGGACCCATTAGGGCTAACTAAAACAGCATGAGGAACCTTAGAGACCCACACACAGAGGTCATCATCACTAACCGAATCACCCTCCACTACAACTGGAGCAGGGGAAGACCCACTGGAAGGGGAAGGAAGAGGCACCGGACACAACCTGGCCTTTAACATGCTCCAGTGTACATGTTTTACCTGCTACAAATTTTCCAGAGGTGCTATGGCATACACAGCCCCCTGCCCAACCGGTGCCTTCAACACCTGATAGACAGCAGAACTCCAAATATCTTGAATTTTATGCCGGCCTCTCCAGCTATTATCCCTCAGGTACACCAACTGACCCACCTGCAGAGGTGCCTTGAGCACATTCTGATCATGACGTTCTTTTCAACGTCCAGCTGCCTGCAACAATTTCTCCCGGGCACCATCGAAGGCAACCTTAAGTTGGGCCTGATGCTCCAACACCCAATCATGTACCTCTCCTGACACTGGCTCAGACACTCTGCCAAGGAGGAAATCCACCGGGAGTCTAGCTTCTCTCCCAAACATTAAAAAGAAGGGTGACTCACCCATACCCTGATGGGGAGTAGTATTATAGCAAAACAGGACTTGGGGTAAACAAGATGGCCAATTCCGCTTCCTTGCGACAGGAAGGGTGCGCAACAAATTGTGAAGAGTTCTATTGAACCGCTCACACGGCTCATTTCCAGCTGGGTGGTATGGGGTAGTCCGGGACTTCTCCACCCCATATAAACTACAAACCTGCTGGATAACAGAGTTCTCAAAACTCCTACCTTGGTCAGAGTGAATCCGACTGGGTATCCCAAATTTATAAAACCATTCGGCCAAGAGAACCTGCCCCACTGTAGTTGCCCACTGATCCCAAGTTGGGACTGCCACTGTGTACTTACTGAACACATCAGTCATAACCAATACATTCTTCAGCCCATTCGCTGCAGGCTCTAAAATTGTAAAATCTATGGCCACAATCTCATTAGGTCTAGAGGCCATCAAATGCCCGATGAAACTATGAGGTCCTGACCCCGAATCTTTAGCCACTTGGCAACGCTCACATTCTTGACACCACTGCTTAACATCTGAAGCCATTCCAGGCCAATAACAGTGCTCCCTCACCAGTTCAGAAGTCCGCTCTACACCCTGATGGCCATGCTCCTGGTGTAGTGAGGTCAAAATATCCCCCTTAAGGGCTGAGGGTAGGAGAATCTGCAAGTTCTCCTCACCTCCCTCAGGATGGAACACTCTGCGGAACAATACCCCATCTCGTTCCACCAATCGATCCCATTGGCGCAACAGGGCCAACACTGGTCGAGAAAGCTGCTGTCGCTCTTCTAGAGTGGGTTGCCTTTGTTCCCTCCAGAAATGCCAGATGTCCCTCAACACTGAATCTGCCACCTGAAGTTGGCAAAGATCTGATGGAGAGAAACGCTGAAACTAAGGTCTGGGTGACCGGTGCTCTACTGTCCAAACCCGACACCTGCTGCAAAGAAGCATGAACAGCGGTACCAGGCAAACCCTGCTCTGTCAAACTAGACCCCAAAACATACTGCCGAGAAAGGGCATCTGCATTCCGATTACTTCGACCTGACCAATACTTGATTTCAAAATTAAAAGAAGCCAACTGAGCAGCCCAACGGTGTTCCATAGCCCCCAATTTTGCAGTTTGAAGATAGCTCAAAGGATTGTTATCGGTAAAGACAACACACCGGTGACCCAACAAATACTCCCGAAATGTAGCTGTCATGGCCCACTTAGGAGCCAGAAATTCCAATTTCATGGAACTATAGTTGGTCATGTTGCACTCAGTCGGACGCAGGCCACGGCTGGCATAGGCCACTGGCCTAAGGCAACCATCCTGTTCCTGAGAAAGGACAGCACCTAGACCGCTATAACTAGCATCAACCTCCAGGATAAAGGGATGTGAAAAATCTGCATAGGCCAACACTGGGGCGGAAACCAATTTGGCCTTCAAGGCCTCAAAGCTACGCTCACATTCAGGTGTCCACACCTCACACACAGATGGACCAGACCCCTTTTTAGACTTGGTGCCAGCCAATTTTGCCACCAACCTATGGAGATGGCCAGCTAACTGGGCAAAACCCTCCACAAAACGCCAATAATAGCTGGCAAAACCCAAAAAAGAACGCAGCTCTGATACGTTTTGAGGCCACCGCCACTGAGCCACTGCCTCAACCTTAGCAGGGTCTGTGGAAACCCCCTTGGCAGAAATCATATGCCCCAAATACCCAACCTCCTGCTGAAAGAAGGCACACTTCACTAATTTAACCTTTAGCCCTTCCCTCTTGAGTCGGTCAAGAACAACCTCCAACCGCTGAATATGCTGAGAAACAGAAGAGGAAAATACCACAATATCATCAAGATACATAAGTAAGGACTGACATTGTTGGTCACCAAATATCCTCTGCCTGAGACACTGGAACATACTTGGGGCATTACAAAGCCCAAAGGGCATACGATTCCATTCAAAGAGGCCGAAAGGAGTACAAAAAGCTGTTTTGGGTTTATCCCCTTCAGTCACCGGCACCTGATTATAGCCACTGGCCAAATCCAAGGTAGAAAACCAACGAGCCCCAGACAAAGCATCCAAACTCTCTTCAATCTGAGGCAAAAGGAAAGCATCCTTTCTAGTTTTACTATTTAGCTGGCAATAGTCCACACACATACGCAAGCTCCCATCCTTCTTCTTAACCAGAACGATTGGAGATGCGTATGGGCTACTGCTCTCACATATGATCTGGGCCTCAAGCAACTGATTAATATGGGCTTTCACTACCTCGTATTCAGAAGCGGGAACCCGACGATAGCACTGCCGAACAGGGACTTCATCCTATAAAGGAGTATCATGAGAGATGAGATCAGTGCAGCCCAAGTCACTCTCATGGACAAAAAAAAGACAGCCTGATACTTCTGCAACAAAGATTGAACCTCACTCCGCTCCTGCTCTGACAGCATCGACAAATCCAGCGACTCCAGTTGTGTCTGTACAGAATTAGCAGCTGCCTGTGAAGACACAGTTGCCATAGTAAACCTCTCTTCCTCAACCCCAAAAGGTAAGCTAATTACATGTGCAAGGCTCAAAGAGCCTAGAAGGACCCGAGGATGCAACAATACCTCTGTGGTACCTACATTGACCACAGGAACATAAACAGTACCTCGGACCACTGGTAACAAACAGGAAGAGACCAGCAATCCTACTGGCAACCCACACTCAGGGGGCTCTAGCAATGCCACCTCACCAAATAACTGCTCTGTACAAGTGCTGGCGACCAATTTCATAACCCCACCTGGCACACGAATTGCTCGGGAACCACGAACCCTGACCTGGCCAGAGAAATCCCTTGAGCCCTGAAGGGCAGACAAATGACATTGTTGCAGTGCATCCAAAACAGGACCTGGGGCCTGAGACACCAAAGGCAAACTAAACAAAGAGGAACCATGCACCACAAACAACTCCTGGTAGCAGCGACTGATGACATTCATGCCCAAAACACCAGGAGCTAAAGAAGATGCCCCAGGTGGGTCCTTAACCACCAGAATACTACACTTAGGGATAACCTTCCCACACAAAACTGCATCAAGCTCAATGTAACCAATATAGGGGATATCAAGCCCATTGGCAGGTCGAAGACGCTGGCAGCAGAAAGTCAAAATTGGCAGCAGACTGTAGACAATCGGGGCCCCAAGACTGACACTGCTGCAAAAAGAAACTCTCCGTTATGGTGGACACCATGGACCCAGTATCCACTAAGCAGATCACAGCTACTCCCCCAATCGACACTGTAATAGTAGGACAAGATGACATTAACCGGTGCACATTATCCACCTCTGAGCCTGAAAATATCCCCTCTGAGCTTTGGCTCTGCAGCTCAGTGGGCTTTAGTTTTTCAACTGTGCAGCAGAAGAGGATCTGGCCCTATTAAAGGGAGCACCAGAAGGGACACTAGTACGGGAACTAACACGCTCCCCCTCACACTCCCTCGCCAAATGGCCTGGCTGTTGGCACCTATGGCATATAACACGACTAGGAAAAGAGGGCCAATTTGGTCTTGACGATTGCTGCAAAGAAGTCAAAGCTTGAGTCAGCTGATCAATCTGACCCTGCTGCTGCTTCAAAAGCTCCCTCAGTTCTCCCAACTCAGATGCTTGAGGCATATGAATATAAATCTATAGCAGCGCAGCAGCACAACTTTGCCAAGACGTGGAGAAAACAGCAGCACGACTTTGCCAAGACGTGGAGAAAACACAGCAGCACGACATTGCCAAGACGTGGAGAAAACACAGCAGCACCATGAGAGGAGGAGCAGCTAGGAGAATGTTTAAACTCTGTCTAAAAGGAGTTTATCTATCTCTGTCGGCATGGAGGTGCGACAGCCGATAGAAGAGAAGGAGCAGCTGGCAGTGTGACGGTTCTGGAATTAAGCTGTGAAGCAGTAAAATAGTGAAGATGCAAAGCACAGAGCAGCAATGATGCAAAGCAGAGAATGAATGAAGGCCTCAGACCACGGCACAACACCCACAGCAATCACTACTGAATCCACCACACCAAACCACACGCCAAGCCAACAACAGGAGGGTCAAGTTCACCGGAAAAGGGGGGGAGCCAAGCAGGTCAAATGAATCACTAAGTCCTCCTACTCCCCCTTTTTATAGGGCTACAGTGACACCCCCCAATTAACCCTTGACATTGAACAGCGTTTGCCCATAGTTGTAGATGTCCCCTTTAGGTCTCTCTGATTACCATATCATTCATCTGCCAAAGTAGTCCCAGAAGTTAAAAAAGAGAGTAATCTACTTGGAAAAATATTCAAGTCTGGACAAACTCAGCTGAAGAGTTGTTGAAGATGTACTGAAAATAATTTATTCTTCACTGAAAATGTTTCCAGTAATAATCCAGAGCTGATAAATTACACTATAAACTTAAAGTTATGTGTTGACTCCATCACTAAAACCTAACTAAACTAGAACAAAAAATATTAGAATCTGCCCACATAATAAGTCAAGGATTAGTATTGGATAAAAATATCTTCTAAGCCAGAAGAAAATTGCTTTCCTAAAGGGATTACAAAAAAAAGTGAGATATTTAGAGGAAGAAATAAGAAGCACAGTCAGAAAAAAACAGACTATAAAAAGATGGGGGAAACTGAGGAATGGGAATGTGAAAGATGAAAGATATTATGATGGGAAGGAAACACTCAATGTTAAAACTTTACTCAATTCCCAAATGACCTGAATATTATTTATTCAAGATTTGATAAACATGATTTTAGTGATGAATATGATTGTCTCTGCGGGAATGACACATACCTCCATGATATTTAAAGTAGCAAGGCCAAATGGGCAAATGTTTTTTTCTGTATTCTTTTTTTGACGTTCAGAAGCTCTGAATGTCTTTTAAGGTGGAATGGTATGTTTGAAGAAAAAACTGTTGTTGTTAGTATATGGCAGAAGTTTAACTTTGAGTGTTTATTCACTGTTTGAACTACCAGAGGAACTCATTTGTTACAAGAGTTGTGTAACACTTTTCAGTACTGTTTGGTAGTTACTAGGTAACTTTGCAGGGACTAATGATTAACACCTAAATCACTCGTATTAACTACTGATTAATTAAATCAGTAGGTAATAGTGAATTAATGGTTATAGTACAGTAGTTCACTATTAAGTACACAATAATTACTGAGACTTACTTAAGTCCTGGAGAACTACTTATTAATTATGTCTTCATCAGAGTAACTGCTCATTAACCACTGGTAGGACACAACATAAAGTGAACAAATTATTTCTGTGAGACATCTCTTCAATCATATCGTCCAGAAGACTTCAAAGGAGCAGTTTTTTGGGGAGTAGATATTTAGATTATAGTGCTCCAGGTGGCTTGTAAGGTGTTGATGTTACCAGTGGTTAATGGGTAGTTACTCTGTACTTAATAGAGAACTACCATCGCCATTAGTTCACTATAAACAACTAATTATTCAGTACTCCTTGGTAGTTAATTGGAGAGATTTAGGTGTTAGTTCCTGCTTAGTTACCTATTAACTACCAAATAGTATAATAGTGTTAACCAAAAGATTTGTTAAACAATCAGTCTGTGTTTACTTTCATGCAGGTAGCACTCTCACAAATTTAGATTCATTTCTATCTGCAGCAAAAATAAATCAATATTTCCCACCTATGGAGCAGGAATAGAGCAATATACTCATCTTGGTTAATGCTTTTCAACATTTAGAAGTTTCACCATTGTTCAGATGCCTTTTCTCTGTCTTGAGCAGAGAGAGAAAACCTAGCATATTGGACGGAGAACCGTTCATTTTTTTTTTACCGTTTACTGACACTGGGCCTCTATAAACCCATTAGACTGGTTTTAAGCATGCATTGCCTTTAAAGGAATGGTCTTGAAGAAATGTACCATCCAACTAGAACCTGTTTTTACTCAGCTATTTCAGACATTTTTAGTATCAGTTCTGTCCCTCAGGCTTGAAAAATGGTCACAAATATCCCAGTTCGTCAATCAGCTCAGACTAAATCATTTAATGACTTTTAATGATATTGCTCTTACATCTTTATTAGGCAAATGCATGGAGCGCCCAGTGAGAAAGGAACTTATTTCACAAACAGTTAAGCTCATGTAGTTTGTGCAGTTTTTCTATCGAGCTGGTCGAGGAGTGGAGGATGCTACACAGGTTCTGGATAAAGGTTTTGGTCACTTGGACAATGTCAATAAATATGTTCAGGTAGTGTTAGCACTTGTGCAGAATAACTACTCCAAACTGTTCTAGAGGCAGCGCTGCCTTTGTGGCAGAAAACAGGCAGTCAAAATGCATTGAGCAGAGATTTTCAAATACAGTGCCATAAACAGGAGGAGCTCTGCCTAGCCCCATGTTTGCCTGCTCTGACTTCCAGATTATTATAATTGTACAAAGGATAAGATGTAAAATATCACATTTCAATCCATTAGAGCTTCACATAGGGCCCACCACACTCTCTTCCTACTTGCAGCCACAAAATTTCTGTTGAATCCTACAACTCAACACTACGGATGCTGTGGCCGTTTTTGATCTGATCAGCAACCAGCTACAACTATGGTTACTCATTGTGCCCAGCCCATGAACACACACCACCCACTGTATCACTAGCTCTTCACAAGGGTCATCAGGTAGGCACCTCCTCTCTGTGGTGTTTTACTGGATTAAATCCACGACACCTCCAGAAGGCTCAACAATGAAGTCTGGCTTCCCAGACCCACCCCCCTTCAAGCCAGCATTACTGTCCTACCTCACCCTTTACCATCAACAACCGTAAATCCACATTGGCCTCCCTGGTGACTAACCCCACTGGCACTGTTAATGCAGGCCCAATGCCACCAGTCCCATGTAAATTCCACATGCTACATCACCAACTATTCTGGAAGAATAAATGTTCCATAAAACTCTTCATTTAAGAAACTAATTTTTTTTGTGTTCCGTTTTATAATTTGTTAGAAGAAATCTCTGCATTTAGTTTTAATTGAATGGAATATAATGTAACTGCCTCTGAGAGAGCTGCAGAATATTATAATGCTCTGCTGCTTCTGAGGCAGCTTCTGAAAAAGTATTTACCTGTACATCTGTGTTATAATTGCTGTCTCTGAAGGAGCTAGAGTATGTTATAAATGAATTCTCTGCTTGCAAATTTATTCTTCACAAGTAATTTCTGACAGACAAGGTTGGTAAGTTTTTGAAAATCTCCATTGAATGCATGCCAACCAATCAAATTCATCGCCGACTGGTAACAAATTACAATCCTTCTGCTTCAAAGACAGCACTACCTGCAGAACACTTTTTGAATAGTGCTTTTTCACACATGCATATTTTTATATTTTATATGTTTATGCTTCTACTGTGGTCCAGCCTCATCATCTTCTGCAATGATTGTCTGACCTGAATATCTGTAATAGCCTTGTTTTATGGATCAGAGAGTTTCTGAGCGAGAGAGGCCCAAGCGTGTTTGTATTAATAACAGCACTGGTGTTTTGCAGGGACGTGTTTCATCTCCACTTTTATTTTATTTTCCATATATACAAATGAGATACAATATAACACCAATTACATTTCTCTTATAAAATTCAGCTTGAAGGATGTAACCAGCTCCTCCTCTCCTCTCAGTTTATCAACTTTTTATCTACATGTTAGCAGCTTTCTTGATCTTAATCTTGATGGAAGGCAGTGCAGTGTCTGGTTTTAAACCAATTATCCTGAATGGGCAGGAAAAGGAACAAGTTGATAATTTTACATATTTGGGAAAATTTATTGACCGTCACTTTTAAGATAAACATGGATCATCTCTACAAAACGCAAGGCAGAGGCTCTCTCTTCTTAGGTACCAGCAGACATAATCTGACCATGGTTTATAGGTAACATATGTTGAGTGTTCTATGTTTTAACATGTGGACCTCTCAGTTAAAAGGGTCATCAGGAAACGTTGTTCTCTGCTTTGTTTATGTTCAGAAGCTCTGCAATTTTTGTGGTGAAAAAACTGACCATTGTTTGTATGTGATTGAAGTTTAACTTTTCTGTAATTTTTATTCACTGTTTGAAATACCACTGAAACTCATTTGTAACATGAGTTTAGTTTAGTTTTGTAGAATATTAGGTATGCGATTACCTTCATGCATTTCACATGCTCCTGAGTTGATTTACATCCACAACAAAAACTTTACCCATTTATAGAGGAGGAATAGAGCAATATCCTCTTCTCAGTTCATGCTTTTCAATATTTGGCAGACTCTTTGCTGTCTGAAATCCTCCAGAATGCCACAATTCTGCCTTGAGCAGAGAGAGAAAGGCTAGCATACCAGACCGAGACACATTGTTGTTTTACTCGTTTACAGTCACTGGGGCTTCGCAAACACATTAGATCAGTTTCAAGCATGCAAACAGACTGGAAGGCTAGCAAATGATGAGGAAATATTCTCTGAATTTTATAGTTTTTCTCTTTTTTTATATAAATCATTAATATCACATTTCAGTATAGGAAGAAACTGGCCCAGTTGGTTAATCAAGCCAGTAAGATTACTGGAGACAAATAATTGTCATCAAAAATTGTAATCACCCTATACCTAACTAAAACTTCAGGTCTACAACCTGACTCCAACCACACCCTGCCCTCATCTTTCTATTTCCTTCCATTGGGCAGGAGACTTAAAGGCAATGTGCATGATTTTAATGAAAAACATTTTTTATAAAATTAAGGCATTAAGTTTCCTCCCCATTTGCTATCTCTCCAGTCTCTTTGCCTGCTCAAAAGCAGTCTAATGTACGAAGCCCCAGTGTCTGTTAATGACTAAAAGAACAGTGTCTCAGTTTGGTATGCTAGGCTTTCTTTCTCTCTCTGCTCACGGCTGAGAAAAAGCTTCTGGATGTTTAGACAATAGAGCACCCTAAACATTGAAAAGCCAAACCAAGATAAACATTTATTTCTATTCCTGCTCCATAGGTGGGTAGTGATGACTTATTTTTGCTGTTTCAGATTACTTATGGTGGAACTGGTGCCAAATTAAGAGCACTAACTACAAGAAAGAAAACACATAGCAAAAGGGCTACAAAACTAAAAACTTGAGTTGCATATGAGTTTCAGAAAAATTGAACTTCAGCCACGTACACATTGTTTTCTTCCTCATACATACCACTTCACTTTAAAAGACACAGAGTTTCTGAACTTAAACAAACCATTGTCTATATACATTGGTGCTAATATAAATATAAACTGCAACCCTTAAATGGACAAGTGGAAAAGAAGATAAATGAATGAACTATAATCCATATACTATAAATATTTGTATGGATTTGCTCTGAATATTTGTTATCTATCTATCTATCTATCTATCTATCTATCTATCTATCTATCTATCTATCTATCTATCTATCTACATGTGTGTCCAGCAACAGACAGGTGTCACAAGGAGTCCAAAGACATCACACAAACACACACACACAGAGAGAGAGAGAGAGAGAGAGAGAGAGAGAGAGAAAGAGAGAGAGAGAGAGAGAGAGAGAGAGAGAGAGAGAGAGAGAGAGAGAGAGAGAGAGAGAGACAGACATGTCCAGATGCTGCCATTTTATTGTTTTTAATTATTTTTTATTTTTTTGCTTATGCTCAATTATTGCATTAGTGCGCAACACAGGTGGAGAGTTGAGCAGGACACAGATGACCTCAGAGTGTTATTGGATAAATGCTTTTTCTGCAGCAGAGTTGACTGTCCCCTTAAATTAATCAAGAGCAGGCAGAGGAGCCTCTGACTGGAAGCAGTGTGTTGTGGTGTATGCTTCATTAAAGCAACAGCAGTTTTTTTTTTTACCTTAAAATGACAGATTCAAAATCAATTAGAGAGAACAAAGCCTCTCTGTAATTGCTATTCCAGGCTCAGCACTGCAGAAACAGCACTATGGAAATTTTGGAGGAGGGTAGGTCAGTTTCTTTATATATATATATATATTCACAAGCCTCAAGATTTCCTTTTCCTCCCTTCTTTGTCTTACTCTTCACCTGTGTTGTTTATCTTTTTTTTTTTTTTTTTTTTTTTTTTTTATTGGTATAAATCACCGTCTATAAACCATCTCCCACACACTGTGGAGTTCACCCACTGCAAGGTTTCATAAAAAAATAAATGTCTGTTTAAAACACAGAGACAGAGATGTTGAGACATTGGATGCTGTAATTTTATTCCTTTTGCCTCCCCCACCCTTTCACTAATTAAACTGTGCCCTTGTTTACAAACTTGTTTTAGTTTTTATTGTTGCCCAAAACAATAAAATGTCACAGTGACTCGTTTAATGTTGTACTTGTGGCTATGGTCTGGTTTTCTCCCACAGTCCAAGCACACAGGTTGGTAAGGATCCACATGTCTGAGTGTGTGAGTGACTGAGTGAGTGTGTGAAATTGCCAGCAGGTGTCGATGAGTGACTGGGTGAGTGTGTAAAACTGTCCACAGATGTGTGTGAGACTGAGTGTGTAAAATTTCCCAAGGTCTGAGTGTATGAATGACTGTGAGTGCGTGATTCCCTGTGACAGACTGGTGCCATGTCCAGGGTGTGTTCCTGCCTCGCTCATGATGATTTCAAGTGGACCACAATCCCTGAATAGGATGAGGCAGTTACATAAGCAATACATACAACAATATAAAAAATATTAAATTGTGCGTGTGCGTGTGTGTGTGTGTGTGTGTGCGTGTGTGTGTAACTATATAATAGCCTGCCCATCTTTCTCTTTTCGCTCTCTGTCTGTTTCTCGAATGATCTGTTTCTCTCTCTCTCTCTCTCTCTCTCTCTCTCTCTGTCTTACTCACTAAGAGCGAGAGTACCCACACATAACCATATACTCCCACGCACGCACTCGTTCATTCAGTGCTTGAAGTGGGCGTGGCCTATGATTATAACTCCTCCTCCACTACGCCTCACTGTCGGCTTGCGCCGGACTGTGCGCGAGCGCCTCTCATTCCCGCTGAAGCGATAGCAGCGATTCGCGACGTTCGCGCGCAGCACCGGGACCTCGTTCGCGCTCGCGACTCCTTTTGAAGTCTGGCACATCAAAGGACTCTAAAGGGAGAATGAACACGTGAAGTAGAATTGATCCAAACACAAAAGGAAAGAAAAAAAAAAAAAAAAACATGTCGCGCGCCTCTCTGTCTTCAGCGCTGTGGAATGATGCAGGTGCGCGGGCGCGGATGCGGGCACATTCGGCTGGCGTGCGCTGCTGCTTGTGCTGCTCGACGCGTAGTTCGTATTCGTTTTGCTTTTTTTTCTAAAGATCCGCAGATCGCAGGATTCTGAGAAAAGGTTCAGGGATGTCGCGTGCCTCTCCTCCACCGCCGCTGCTGAACGGGACCAGCGAGCGCGCGCCTGAAGCGGACAACGGCGAGGACTCAGCGGAGTGGCGCGCGCTGCTGCTGCTGGGCGCATGGCTCACGGCAGGCGCCGTTGTGTGCGCGAGTGGCGTGTACTCCCTGGCGTCGGTGCCGCGCATGCGCACGCGCTCGCCGCTGTGTCTGATCGTCGCGTGCTTGTCCGTGGACGACCTGATTGGCGTGGTGCCGCTGGCGCTCGCCGCTGTGCTGCAATGGAAGCGCGTGGACGGGGAAGGAGACGCGGCCGTGTGCACGTGGACCGGCCTCCTGTACATCTTCCACGGGCTCGCGAGCAACATGAAGGCGTGCCTCATCGCCGCGTACACGCTTTACGCCAGCAGACGGAGAGCACGGGAAGCACATGGTGCGCGAGGAGGAGTGGTGTGCGCGCTCGTCGCCGTATGGGCAGTGAGCTTGGCCGTGAGCGCGCTCCCTTTATGCGGACTGGGCCGCTTCTCTCGCGCTTCTGTGGGCTGCCTGCCGACACGCGACGGTTTCTACGCGCCGATACTCGTGGCGCTGTATTCAGCGTGCGCTTGCGGCTTGGTCGCGTGCTCCGCGCCCCTCGCGCACCAGCTTCTCTGCTCGGCGGACGCGCTAGCGCGGCGGGAAGAAGAGAGTGAAGTATGCGGGGCTGCGAGTGCTGAGGCGCCGCTCTGTGAGAGTCTCAACACCAGCTACTGCGAACCTGACTCTGGAGGTGTGGGCTCAGAGTGTGGGGCGCAGACGTGCCCCTGCTCCAACACCCCGGGGGTCCGCCACTGTCCGGTGGTCTTCGCGCAGAAACGCTTCTCCATGATCCTTGCCATGATACGGATCGTCCTGTGGATGCCAATGATGGTGAGAAGGGACCATTGTCCTAATGCCATATCCTAATTCCATTTAAGGTGGTCTTTAAGGTTCCACACTGCAACCCTTATGTCTCTTGTGCTCACACACCCACACATACACACACATTCTACCATCACTGTAAAGCAATGTAAACGTAATGGGTAACGGTGGAGCAGCTTCACGTGCGCCAGCAATCATTAATCAAACATTTGGCCATGGGGCATCGACTTGGTCCAAATTCACTATACACTGGACAGCCATTACAATAAATTGACTCTTTCTTTCTACACTCAGTGTCCATTTTATCAGCTCCTCTGACCATACAGGAGAACTTCGTAGTTCTACAGTTACAGAATGTAGTCCATACTTTGTTAGGCCAATTTCTCAGTAATTTCACAGGCCATCACAGAGCAGGAATGATTTGAGTGGTGGATCATTCACTGCGCTGCAGTGACATTGTCGTTGTGGTGGTGTTTAAGGGCAGAAACATACTTCACACAAGGATGCAAATGCCAACGCTCTGCAAATGTACAACCCTGTTATACAAACTTATGCTCTTATGTTACTGTAGCAGTTAAAACCTGCAGTACTCGTTGGAGCAATAGAGGATAAATCATAGCATCTATAAACAGGATAGGGTTAAACATGACTACAGTAAAGGAATGGAGTTTACTTGTTTCATGGGTGGGAAAAAAAGATAAGACTCAGTAGAAGTTGGGGTGTGTGGCATCTGAATTGCTCTTGGGTATATTTCTATGAGTAACATTTGTGAATAACTACAAAGAGCTTGTCTGCCAAACAGTTCACTAGACAACTTGACTCTCACTGTAGTGCCCCTTGCAACGACGCTCAGAATGCAGCTCACGGTGTGTGTAGCTCAAAGTGTGTGTTCACGACCTTCTATGAAGTATGTTTTGTTCTTGTATGACTGGATCAGACACAGCAGTACTGTTCAAGTTTTTTTAAAATACTGCGTCCACTCACTGTCCAATCTGTTTCAGTGCGTTCACATGAGCAGGAGTCGCTATTTGTTGCCAAGATTCAGCAACAGAATAACAATGCAAGTGAATTATGACATGGTGATGGAACATTTTCAACGTTTGGATCTATCAAATCCCTCAGCCCACAGATGCAGTGGTAAGAATTCCTCAGCTTCTGGTCTCCAAATTTTTAGCTCCTATATTTTTGCTTCTTTTCTCTGTGGTTTTAAACATGGGGCAGAAGCTCCTAACAAATGGTTTTACTTTCCTGTTTTATATGATGAACTTTTGCGTATATACAGGGACAATCTGAAGACAAATAAGCATGGAATAAACTAGCAGATACTGTTTTTTGTTTTTGTTTTTCTGGCTCTTGGACTTGGAATATACACTTGCGCGACAATGTGAGTGCCCACATGTACACCTGGACCCAGCTGGCTGAATATTTTTGTTCGGTGGACAATTCTCAGTTCATCAGTGACATTGAAGGGTTTAAAAACTCCAGCACCACTGCTGTGTCTGATCCACTCATACCAGCACAACGCAAAGTAACTCACCACCACCACTGAGTGTAGAAAAAAAGAGTAAATTTAATGTAATGGCTGACCAGTGTATAGTGAATTTGGACCAAGTCAATTCCCCATATCCAAATGTTTGATTAGTGATTGCTGGCTCATGTGAAGCTGCTCCATAGTTACCCATTACTTTGACATTGCTTTACAGTGATGACAAAATGTGTGTGTATATGTGGGTTTGTAAGCACAAGAGACATAAGGGTTGCAGTGTGGACCCTTAAAGACCACCTTAAATGGAATTAGGATATGGCATTAGGATTGTGGTCCCTAAACAAAGTGCTCCTGTATGGTCAGTGGAGCTCATTAAATGGACCATGAGTGTAGAAATATGAAGCCCTGCAGGATGTAATGATATGTATATGATATAAAAACAGAACCTATATAAACATCTATATAAACAGGGTGAGTCAAATGTCACAGGACACCCTTTTATCTGAATAACCCAGCAAGTAATGGGTGAGGGGCCTATCTTTAAGGCTATGTCTGGAACATGGCCGCCATCTTGAAAAACACCATATTGAATTAAAGTCATGTAGCATATCAAAATAAAAAAAGCTGTTGTGTAACCTTTGACTCACGCTGTATACTGATACTAACTGTACTTTGTACATGATTGTAATGTATTAATATTCAAAAGTGATCTGCAATTTGAAATTGTAGCTACCAGACACTTTGCTTTTTGTTTACAGGATGTGTTTGTAGTCGCATTTGTTTCAACCCAAGATCACCACATGAGCACTACCTCTATATTCTACCTCTACATTCTTTGTGGTTACCCCTGTAGGTACAGATCCTGGTAGGCCATGCCATCCAGTTGCACAGTGCGTCCCTGGAGACGCTCTGTTTTTTCCTGACCTTGCTCTCAGCAGCTGTCACGCCGGTGTTTGTCCTCTCTGAGCGCTGGATCCACCTTCCTTGTGGCTGCTTCATCAACTGCCGCAGGAGCTCCTCTTCCATCTCTTCCACCAGTGAGCATTTCCATAGATTACTTTGTGACCTTTCATCAAATATTCCAGAATGGATTTGAATTACCGATTTTGAGCTTGATCAGAACTAATGGTTGTATCTGTTGGGAAACCAAAGGAGTTGGACAATTTCTCTATGGATTTGATGGCATTCAGCCATATGGATTTTATTACGGTCAGTTAGTGGTTTTGGATGATTAGTCCTGGATCACAAAACCCCACCCCAACTCATTACTCGATTTCCACTGCTTCACTGCCCAGTCGTTTAAGGCTTTATGCTACTTTAGCCAACACTTGAGCTCATGTGCAGTTTTTCCAGACAGTCTGCATTTATTATTATGATTTTATGCTTATATGGATGTTATCTGAGCTATGTGTTTCATTGAACATCTGCATTCACATTGGGTGCACATTGAAGTAGCTGGGTGTAGGCTACATTTACATTAGCATCGTTAATCAGTTCCAAATGTTTTGATTGCAAATAGAAGCATGAAATCTAATCTGACGGGTCACATTTATGTTGCATGCTCAAAAAAATGTTTTTTTTCTGCCCTAATGTGACTCAAATCTGATCTTTTCATGGCTGTGTGGACTTGTCAAATCCGACTGTGTTGTGGTCCTAGATTACATATATGTATACATATCCTATTCATGGGCAAGCAACCTCAATGTAAACTGTCAGATGAGATTTCATGTGCTGTGTTGTTGGTGTTGGCTGAGGCAAAAGCTCTAAACCTATAAGCATATGCCTAGAGCTTTTGCCTCAGCCAACACCAACTGCACGGCACAACAACAATGGAGGAGAGACTTGAGCTGCATCCCAGTTATCTCCCAAATACTTCCTATGTAGTGCCCTTCCCAGATCATAACTTAAAACATGGAACTAGTTTGATGAGTTTGAATCACTTAAGTCTGGTAATGTAAAAGTAGCCAAAGTAACTAATATGTTCACACAACCCTAAAAAAAAATCAGATTTATGTCACTTCAGACTGGTAATGTAAATTTAGTTACAGACAATATTGTGAGCCAGTTGTACCTCTCATGAAAGATCTAGATTTTAAACAACAAACCCGAGCAGTTAGATTACACCAGTACTCAACAAACACATATCTATTTATATCCATCTTATTAATAATGCAGCAGATCTGTGGGACTGGTTTTCAATTGGATCCTTGAAACAATATATTCATTATTTATAAACACAGTCTGTGGGTTATAAGTGTACAGTAGACATGAAATTAAATAGGAGGCACTGGAGCAGCTGCACAGAAACCTGAAGTCAATACTTTCAAGTCCATGTAAGTGTTAGAGTGGTATAACTCCCCCCAAAATTGGTTTTTGGAGCAGTAGAACTGTGCTTTAGAGTAATGGATTTCCGTCCATTAGCTTTAGCATTAGGTGTATGTGATCCCAATCATCCAACATAAGTAACATAATTTACATAATTATGTGAATGCCACTAAACCCTCACTGCAATGTTCCTATACCTAACCTAAAGCCTTTAGAGCCTTCAGAGCTACTGCAGAAAGATCCATCCATCCATTATCTGTAACCGCTTATCCAATATAGGGTCGCGGGGGGTCCAGAGCCTACCTGGAATCATCGGGCGCAAGGCAGGAATACACCCTGGAGAGGACGCCAGTCCTTCACAGGGCAACACAGACACACACACATTCACTCACACACACAGACACTTTTGAGTTGCCAATCCACCTACCAACGTGTGTTTTTGGACTGTGGGAGGAAACCGGAGTATGCGGACACGGGGAGAACACACCAACTCCTCACAGACAGTCACCCGGAGCGGGAATCGAACCCACAACCTCTAGGCCCTGGAGCTGTGTGACTGCGACACTACCTGCTGCAGAAAGATATAAATATATATTCAAATATTTTGGAATATATATGTTTTACAACTGAGAACACACAATGATTTTTGTGGCATGAAATAGCCAGGACTGTAATCAGGTTGTAAAGAAGGTAATAGCCAATGACAGAGCCAGGATAAAAGAAATAATAGAGAAAGAGACAAGCTTGTGGAATGCTGGCAAACGCACCAATGCCTTTATGATTTATAGGCCTCAACTTCAAGGCACTGACTGTTTCATTCCAGCTGCCAGTTCACTAGAGAACACTGCAGATCTCGCTGCAGGATATTTAGAGGATGATGTTTTCTCAACCACTTTATCCACTGTTTTGGTTTTTGACATCTCATGCTCATCACAAAAGCCTGTTGTCGGTGCATGTGAAAGCTCAAAGCGTGGCGTTTGGCAGCAGCTTTGTGTCATGTGATAGTGGGATTGCACTGATATCCTTAAGACTCAGCACTAAGCCTTATTATGTAGGAAATGGCACGACAACGTGTGAGTGATGCCCTCTTTGTTAGGGAATCATCTGTATGTCAATAAGCAGAGAATTTGGATGGGAGTCTCAAGAGGGCAACATTTTGTGCAGTAAACTTAGACATTAATGCTTCCCAACAGAGACAGCCTAGTCATGTTACATAATAAAGCAGGTATGCAATACAATCAGGGATCTAAACCCCAAGCTTCAGCATACACTAATGGTGCTTTTTGTACTCAACCAGACTTGTACTCGTTCTTTGGTACCTGGTTCCTTTTCCATTACAACGGATCCACTGCAAAATGTAGACGGTCATGTAGCAAATCACTGTCTCTAATTGGAACCACAACAACGGCGGCAGTAAGGTTAAGCATTGTATACTCATCCTATATTCACGTGTTGTTGTTGTTTTTGGAACTAAACATAGCTTGGCAAGCAATGAGTTCAGACAGATCAGCAGAGTTTTTCATTCTTTGTTGCACTTTCCCCCTCTCACTAAAGGGTTGCATCAGCCCACCAACTCAAGGAATGTTCAAGCCACAAGACCACTAATTTTATGAGCTGCCATTATGTAGCTTGGAATGGAGCTTGGAAATTTTACAAATGATTAGTTTGTGTTGGATGTCTGCATTTTGTGGTGATTGACAACTTTCTCTTCCAAGTCAGTGCTCTGCAAAATGTACATGTCATGGTTTAAAGCCAGTTTATGCTTCCCTTTGCTGTAGCCTGACATGCATCACCCCAGAAATGTAACTTATTGGTATGCTGATTGGTCTAGTTGAACCGAGGAAGTTGGTTTCCTCAGACAATGTTTTTTTATTACTGGAATTCTGTGAAGCTGCTTTGTGACAACATCAGTCATACAAAGCAATATACAAATAAATTTGATTTTATTTATTTGATTTGAATAAAAATGCAGAACAATAAAAAAAAACACTCATTACAAGGATAATGAACACAAGGGAAAAGGTGCTGGCTTTATATTTATTGCTTTCTTGGCACCACGTTTAAACATACTTTACAGTGCACTTTACAGATTTATAAAACTATACAACTACACCACTATATGGTGTACTACAGAGAATAGAGGAAGATGTATGAGATTCAGCCCTGGTGTTGGGCAGCGCAGACACCAACACATGTGTAAATACTTACAATGGCATAGGGCACTTGCGGCACTTATGGCATGGGCTCTGTATCATGTCAACACAGAAGCATACATCTGCCTTTAGTCCCTATGAGTGAGCAAGAATTACCCGGTTCCAGGTACCAAGTAACAAATTTACCTACTAAAAAAAGAGGGGGGGCTGAGTCGAGTACCCTGTAGTGGAAATGTGCCATAATTGTGAAACGTAAAGTGTTACATCCGTAAATCTACATGTAAAGCCATGATCTCCATTTTTGCAGCCCACAAACGGAGGTTCGAATTCAACCTCTCCTTCCAGCAAGGCTATGGCATCTACAAGATACCTCACGTCAAGTCTCCATCTGTGGAGAAGCCATCCTACAACAGCCTATACAACTGCGACTTCTCAGAGAGCAGGATTGCAGTGTTGGACAGCGGTCAGATCGCCAGCCTGGCTGCCAGGGAGCTCAGGAGTCCTGATGAGGCAGAGAACTGCTCCCTCCATAGCGAGCTCCTGTTGGATGCTGCGTCCAGCGAGGTGCAGATGGAAGGCCTGCCCCAGCTGAGTTCTGGAGAACGGGACGGTTTTGGAAGCATCTCTCCTCCGGTCTCAGCCTGTGATGGAGAGGATTTGAACCTAGACACTTCCTCCGTGTTTGACGGGCCTGAGAGGAGGCTTTCTCACGAGGAGTGCCGCAAGATTGAGCTGACTGACTGGGAGTGGTGCAGGAGCAAATCAGAGAGGACACCACGACAGGTAGTGACCCATGTTTTAGATTATGCTACGGTGTTACATAGCATCTAGTCTAGCAACAGCCTTTGCTTATGGCCAGTGAATTGATTTGCACTTTAGTGAGCAGTAACTTTATTGAATGTAACCTAGCATTTTCAAACCTAACTCAGCAGCTTATGATTATGTCAAGTAAAAGGACAGGTCAGTGTATTGCACAGGACCTCAAATCTATTAGCTATGACAGTCATAGGTCAGTGGTTCCCAATCAGGAAACAGTCAAGGCACCCCATGGCAGGATTCCAAAGCGTTGTACATTTCCACACCTACGTTTGGGGAATAAAATCAAGAAAACAAGCTTTATGACCTTTTCTTGCTTCAGGATTTGGTGGTTATGCTCTATGTTATTATGTAAAACCAGCCCAATTATAACTTTCATTCATTCATCCACTGTAACCACTTCATCCTGTTCAGGGTCTTGGTGGGTCTGAAAGCCCTTGTAGAATCACTGGGCATAAGGCAAGAACACACCCTGGACACACTGACACCTGTGGGCAATTTCACACACTTACCCAGACACTCACATTCACACCCATGGGAAATTCCAAACCCTCACTCAGTCACTCACAATTGTGGACAGTTGCTCACATTTAGTTGATCACTCACACACTTACAGCTGTGGACACCTGTAAACAGTTTCACATACTCACTCAGTCCCTCTTAAACTGCTACAATCAGATCAAGCTATCTTGGACCCTGGGCTTCTAATAAGTTATTGCTCAATATGATCAATGTTTTGACATATGTGCAGTAAAAAACCTATGACAGTTACTGGTATCACACAGACTTATCCAGTTGCTTGGAAGCCCTGAGGGAAGCATGACGTCATTATCAGTCCCCTGTTGTTCAGTCAGCGTGAGAGGGAAATGATATGCAAGCTTAGTCTTGCTCCAGTACATACATTTATTCAAACACACACACACACATTTTTAAAACATGTTCCTGTCTGCATTGTAGTAGTATAAACCTGTAACACTTGGTCAGTATTGTGGATGCCATCTTCTAATGGTTTTCTAATCGGATGTTTTATATTTTATATCATATAATAAATGTGGGCAGTGCGATCTTTTGCTGCATCCCATGTCAGTTGTGAGAGCTGGGAATGACACAGGAACTCTGTATTAACATTCAGAAAACTCTATGGCATAGGTTTCCATATTTAGCTTGTTCCGGTTTAGCATTGTAAGCAATAGCAGTTGATTAAAGCATTTTACAATATTTAAGCATATAACACCATGGAAACTCATCCACATATAGCAGTTGTTCAGTACTATGACTGATTTACAAATAGACTGAGTCACAAATAGACTGAAGTGCTAATAAACTGTAATACTACTGATTTTAAAAACTGTTGGTGTGCAGGCCTGGATTATGAACTCAGGGTTGGTGAAGCTCCCCCAGCTTTCCAAATGAGGCAGTTCTAGTTGAAACTTTAACTTGGAAGTCAGAAAATCTGACCTGAGAGTTCAAATGGAACACAGCATTAGGATCATGTGACTTTTCTAGTTTATATTTATGGTCAGTAATTCATTCATTTAATTTTACCACTTGTCCAGTTCAATGTGGCAGTGGGTCTGGAGCCTACCTGGAATCATTGGGCACAAAGCAGGAACGCACCCTGGAGGGGTCCTTAACAGGGCGACACACACACACACACACAGATTCACTCACACACTCACACCTACGGACACTTTTGAGTATCCAATCCACCTACCCACGTGTGTTTTTGGACCATGGAAGGAATCCGGAACAAACACGAGGAGAACACTCCAATTTCCTCACAAACAATCACCCAGAGTGGGAATTATAAAATTAAAAAAATATATAAAAATATATAAAAAATTATAAAATAGGTCCCTGGAGCTGTGTGACTGCGACACCCATAGTCAGTCACATGCAATTATATTTACCCTACTGTTTGAGACATTTAGAGTAGGAGTCCTTGAATTCTGGTGGGTGTTAGCAAATTGATTTTGGATGCATGGATTTAGCTCATGAGGGTCAGGATTACTGAGGTCAGCAATGAATTGATCTGGCCAGTGCATGAGTATAAAGCTATGGGTTAGTCCAATATAATCTCTCTTTCACTCTTTCTTTAGGCATGCTTTCTGCTCAAATGCACTTTGATGTTTCACATGCACACACACACATATTCAGACAGGCATTAACACACACACACCCACCTACACACTCCTTCATTCACCCCTACATTCACAAATGCAAACACATACATATTGATTCACTGTATGTACAGACACATGTCAAAAAGCATTAGTCACCAGCAGATCAGGTATGCGTCATTGCAGCCTTTCACCAAAGCATCATGGGAAATGGCAGAAGCTTCACACCTCTACTGCAGCCTCTGGGCATGGCCAATTCCTTTCCTTCATCCCAAACCAAATGAATAGATTAAAGCAGGGGGAGGGGAGGATGCAGCTGAGTGTCACATCCATAACTCCCACTCTCCCTGTGGCATGCTGGTGTGGTGTTTATGCTGTGTTTCATTTATGTCGTACGTCGGATGTCGGAGCTGGGAATAACGTGACACCAAAGCTGATTACATTCTAGTTAACACTCGGATAACCCTATGCCCTAGTATTTAGTTATTAGCTTATTCCCGGTTAGCATTGTTAGCAATTCCTGTTGATAACAGGGCACTGTGATATTTTACACATCCAAGCACCATGGAAACACATCCACATACACACAGTGCTTTGTGTAACACTGATCTAATGTGACATAAATTAATAAACATGCTAATATATTATTTGCCACTACATATTTTACTCACTGTTTCTGTGTGGCCAGACATATTCACTTCTGACTCGGGGTTGGTGAGGCTCTCCCGACTTTCCAAATAGGAAATCTGACTTGTGGGTGCATACCAGTTGTAACTTCCTATTTGGAATTTAGAAATTTCAGCATCTGTCTTCATGGGTCTGACTTCTCAAGATTTGCTCCAAGGTCCACACTTGCAGCTTGTGCTTTTACATTAAATTTGCATAAAGTGCAACTTACATTATATGGAGAATTAAATTACTTTGCAGTCCATGAATGAACCTGTTTATGCTCCACTGAAGAAATCCCTATTCAGAGGGATTCGTTTTATATGGGAACCTGGGGTAATGTCATTTATCTACAAGACATCAGTAATGTTTATGCTGGATTTGCACGGGATAAGAAATAGTGGTGAAAATAACAGAGATGGGAGGGGCTACTCCATTCATGTACTGCCGTCACACATTGTGGATCATACACAGCAGGGCTACTGGAGTTTTTAGTCTGTCACAACTGTTCTGAGATCAGCCCTCCCATCAAAAGCATATAGCCCTAAATGACTTTATCTTCTAGTCCTTCATAACAGAGAACAGGTGAGAATGTGGCAAAAAAACGTAATCCATTCTTCATACAGTTATTATAACTGATATTATAAACCATTTATTGGTAATGACACACATTCATAACGTGTATGGAGTCTACTAATATGAACAAAACATAACTACAATTCTTTTTGTGGATTTTAGCATTATGCATTGTTCAGCCGCTGAGCTTTTACTTTACATTTAATTACAAAAGTCCTCCTTCAGTTCCTCTGTTCTTAGGAAAACCCGCAGTATTACCCCATATTTCAATTCGGGCGGGATTAATATAACCAGGGTTTTTACTGCTCGTTTTACAGTAGGTAAAAGGCTCCAGAATCTTTCCTGATATGGGAGTTCACACTCCGGAAAAAATGACTGAAATTGTCTATTTGGACGGGATTAAAACTACTGAGATACTCAAGTAATTATTACCTGATACTTTACCCCCACGTCCACAAGTACAACTAATCCAGTTTGAATAGGGCTTAAGTCTCTCACATGGTGGCAAGCATATTTAAAACAGGTTTAGTAATATTTTAAATCTGAATTGAAAGCAACTGTTTTTTCTTTACATTTTCATCAGCTCCTTCCTTTAAACAACTGATGTAAAGTGCCCATGAATGTGAGTAAGGCGCTATATAAATTAAACTTACTATTTTTAAAGAGTGTCTGGTACTTGCCATAGTTGTCTGTACTTCATTAGGGAAAATGATTGATTGCTCCTTAAACCATATTCACAAATGAATGCAACAAATCTAAGCCACCGGGGAGTGTGTCTCGGCTCCAGCCCCAGTGTACCCCAGTCTACCAGTCTATCCACCCTTCCTCCTGCCTCTGATTAATGTCTCTAATCAAACCTGCTGCAGTACCCTGTCTCCTCGCGCTAAATTTTGATTTGATTAAAGCCCACTCCCTCTGTCCCTAAACTCTTAAATGAGTAAGTGGAAGAGCTGCAGACAGAACTGCCTAGCACTGTGCTATAAATGGAGCCTGAGATGAACATTTTAAGGCCTTCTAAAGCACTTCTTAATGATGGACTTGATTAATCTGTCCTTCATGCAAGTGCATTACCATCACACTGAAAGAAGATCCTAGCCGGTGAAAACACTTAAAACGTGGGCAAAATCTAATTTGGTCATTTTAAATTCCACCCACTTGCTAGGTCTCCCCCTCCCCCAGTCATGTGATGTTACCAAATGGTGAAAGCTAGCATCTTCTTCTTCAAAGACAACTGAAACTGTTTTTAGACTACCACCAGCAAAACTTCATTGCAGCTCAAAACACGTGGACGAGAACATTTACTGTCCTGCTGTGGTATGTTAGCCAGCAGATGCCAGGGGCCTTGATATCACTGGTGGAAATCTCTCAAGGAGTGTAATGGTTGCAATGATGTTCTTTGGATAATTTAAGAGCTAGCCATCTAGACAACTGTCAAATTGCTTTGTACAAATTAATCAGGAAACAGACGGGTTTTATTTCTTTGGTCACCTCATGTAAAAATTATGTAGTCATTAAATGTGGATATATATGTCCAGTCCATTAAATGTAGTCATTAATAAATAAACTTTAATTTAGTGGCCCTTCCAAATATTTTGAGGAGCCATTAGCTTTATCATTACTCATGTATAATTCTATACATTTTTCATTCTTCAGTTTTCAGATAACATTTTTTTAGGAGATCCATTATTTCAGTGTGAAGATTATTGTTAGGTTTATGGTAGCTATATTGACCAGATCGCTAGCTGCTCTCTCTACACGGCTCTGGCTGCTCCACTTATCCATACTGGGTTGTGCTTCGAATTAATCGGTGCCCTATTCACTATATACTCCACTACATAGTGAGTAATGTAGGGAATAAAATGTAGGTCCATTTGGAACACACCTCATGAAAGCATGTTGGGGAGAGCCCTCCTGGAACCCACAGAGAATAAACTCTAAAGGTTCTGAAGCTACAAAAAAAAAAAGAGAGAGAGAGAGAGAGCCTTAATATGAAATTCTATGAGGAGACTCAGGTATCATAGTCCACCGTCTTGAAATCACCCAAAAAAAGGGGTGAGAATGTACAGAATACAACCTAACATTGAGTGGATGGCACTTCACAGGGACAAACCATCTGGCAAAGCTTAGTTTATACAGAACTAGAAAGATTTCTGAACATGTGCTATGTTTGCAATTTTAAACCCCAAACAAGATGGGTCTTGAAAAATGTGAGTACTGAGTCCTAGCATAAAGTGTCTAGGACATCAACGGTGCAGTTCCACTAATGACCAGAGCTTTTAGAATTAACATGACCCCCATGTTAAATTAGATTACTTTCTTATATCACTTTCTGATGGGATTTGGCTTCAAGTCAAGATGACTTCAGGAAGGAGAGATAATTATATAGAAAAGAATGGTCAAGAGTAAGTATTTGAATAATTCACACATTAGTGATTAAGTCTTTGGAGTGCAAGACTGATACTGACTGTGCCTTCCTCTTCCATTTAAAATGCAGCTTCCTCTTATCTCCCATTTAAAATTGGGTCTTCTTTCTTCTCAGTCATAGCTTTTCCCAATATCATTTGATAGAAGCATTAGTCAATGACAATAACGCCTGCTGCCTGTGGCTGTCTCCAACTGTCTCAAAACATAGTTGAGTGCCTCAACACTCACAGAGAAAATGCAATCATATAATTCTACTAATTTACCCAATCCTCCTGTGCCTTTTTGTAAATCCACTTTACCTGCAACATGGAACATATTTTCATATGATTTCAAAAATTATGCAGTGCTGCTCTTATAATAATTATAACAATAATGAAAATAATTTACTTTCATACAAAAAACATCATGTAAAGTGCTTTACAATTGAAGAATAAAGTATAAATAATAAAAGCAAATCATACAATAATAAAAAGCAACAGTAATAATGATAAAAATTGTAATAAAATAAAATAAATAACAAAAAGAGTGAAAAGATTAAAGAATAAATAACATGAATAAAACATACATAAAACATATACATGTCAATTATATTTCAATTAAGAATTTGATTTCAAATATATGTTTTTTTAATCTTTCATTTATTGTCTGTAACTGCTTATTCAGTTCAGGGCGCAAGATGGGAACAAACCCTGGAGGTCTTTCGCAGGATGACACACACTAACACATTCACTCACATATTTGGACACTTTTGAGTAGCTAATCCATCTACCAGCGTGTGTTTTTGGACAGTGGGAGTACACCGGATTACCCGGAGGAAACCCATGTGGATACGGGGAGAACACATGTTTCTACAAATGTGACCTGAGCTTGACATCCTTATTATATGAGGTAATGAGTTCCACAATGTCATAAAAGCAGAAAGAGGCCTCTCCACTCTTTAGGTAGTTTACCCTAGGGATCTGCAGAAGGCCAGAATCTGATGATCTAAGATTGGGTGTTGGAACAGTTGAAGTGTTCCAACTGACATTATGACATTACATTATAACATTATTAGTTATATTCACAGGTGCTAGGCCATTTAACATTAAAAAAATAAAAAATGTAAATATATATCTTAAAAAGACACAGGCAGCCAATGAACTTAAAATGGGGGTGATATGAGCTCTTTTTTTGTTCTTGTTGCAAAAAATAAATTGTATTTTTTTGGAAGCCCAGTAAAAAGAGCATTAAAAGTAATTAATCCTACTTGTAACAAATGCATGGACAAGTTTCTTAGCATGGCTTTGAGACAGAAAATGTCTGACTTTGTAATAATCCTCAAGTGATAGAATGCAACGTATGTGACAGTTTTATTTTTAAATAAAGAATAAAGATCAGAATCTAGGTGCCATGATCTTCTCATCACTCTCAGCACTCAAACGAGACATTTTTAAAACCAGTGTCTGTTCTTTTAAAGGCAGTGTGCGTCCCTCCATTACAGACAGAGACCGCAGTGTGGTTGCCTTTGCCGCATGTGCACACCGAGAAATTAGAAATCACAACATGAATGTACACATCCTGAAAAATCTGATTACTGAGCTAAAATCTAGCTCCCTTAAACAAATTTCTTAACGATTTCTAGACCTTACTAGGATCTCAGAAATTGGAGTATGACATTTACATGACAATTTGAACAATGATTTAACTGCACATATTTAATTGAGAATGGAATATTAAGTGAGCGTATACACACTTACTGTTAGAGGAAGGGTTTAGAATTAATTTGTGCTTTACTACACTGCACATGTTGGTTTTCTATGGATATTGGCCTACATAACTATATAAAATTATTAGTAACACAATTTAATATGTGTCGCCCTGTAAAGGACTGGCGCCCCCTCCAGGGTGTGTTCCAACCTTGTGCCCAATGATTCCGGGTAGGCTTCAGACCCACCGCGACCCTGAACACTATTTGAAAGCAACCCTTTTTTCTATTACTGAAGTAATTTTACAAGCCGGGAAGCTAGTGTATGACATATTATATTTGCCAGGTTGAACTTTATGAGTGAGCCTATAATATACATTAAGAGAAACATACATAGAATATCTCCTAGGTAGCACAAAAAAGCTAGTGTAGGTTTACATTGCAGCTAGCTAATAAATGCTAATGTTAGCTGTTAAAAGAAGTACAAGAGCATGCCATGCTAACATGGTTATACATTAGCTAGTTATTACATACATTAACAATAAAAAAAATCCTGTGAAAAAATGATTTGGTAACTCTTTAAACAGCCTGCTAATTACTGGGTAAATACAGAGTATGTACCTGTTAAGTAAGCTGTAAGGTAAAATAAGTACTGAGTATGTAAAGGGCATGAAACTAGAAATATGACATTCCACAGTGCACTGCATGAATATTCCTTCATTCATTCATTCATTCATTCATTTGTTAATACAGCAGAAAAGGAGCAGTATGTGTTTCTGTATTCTCTGTAAAATTCTCTACTCTTTGAATCCCTTTTAGTCATGAGTTATGTTGATGTTCAGACAAGTTTCTTCCATAGGAGTAGCAGCAACAGAGTGTGGACCAGAAACACAACATAAGTTAATGACCATCAGCACTGCTCTCGCTGCTGGAAGTGGCATGTGGGCCCCCACACCCCCCTGTGAATAGTCTCTGAGTAGGAGGCGAGGTCAGGACTCAGCCTGGGGCCCTGTGGTCCAGATATGCAAGGCTTTCAATGAAAGAGCCCTGGAGAGATTTTTCTCTCAAAGAGGCAGGGGTCACATCTGACCGCACTGACAGTCAAGTTTGCAAATGTATGTTGGTATATGGCATGATACTGTATTTTCAAGCTCCATCTTTTTTAACGTGGGAGCAATATTGCACAAATTGTCTGGTTTTATAGAGCATCACTGATGTAAATAGATGGCAAAAATGGATACATTTATCTCACACAGCTCCTCTCCCTGCACTGGAGAGAGTCTCACAACACTTAGAAGCTCCAAAGCACACTTCCTTTGTGCCAGAGCGATGCCTAATCAGGAGAAAACATCTACAGCTACATTATCATTTCATTCATACAATCATTAGAAAACTGTTATGTTAAAACTCCATGTTAGACACCAAAGAATTTCTCTGCTCTTTTGACCAAATCTGTATGACTAATTCCAGGGGTGTCCAAACATTTTTTCAAAGGGGGCCGAACTTTATCATAAAATATCAAAATTCTTAAGGGCCAGTCTTCCTTTCCAAGTTTGTTATTGTCAGGGATCACAGAGTGGACTGACGGAGGCAGACGCACTCGCTAAAAGACTAAAGAATGAAACAACGACAGAGGAAAATGAAACGACAACGTGGAAAACACTAACGGAGAAACTGCAGCGACAGACAGACTAGATAACATGACCGACTTGACATATTAGAAAGGAGAAATATTCGACAAACATGAGAGACACAAGGGAACTTAAATACAAGACACAGACAAGATACACCTGGACAGATAACGAGGAGGACGGACAAGGAGGCGGAACAAAGGCGGGACTAGGGCAACAACAAAGAGCCATGTGCTGAGAACGAGCACATGGTCGGGAAAACAGACATGACAGGATGAGGGCGTGACAGTTATTCATAAATTAATTATAACAGTGTATCCAAAATATGAAAAACACAAATTTACAAAACATTTTTTATTAATGTATTAATAACTTATTATTTCTGTTACTGTATTAACTACTGAATTACATTTTAGAGCATTAACTGCTGCAGGATATCAAAAGAGAGTAAAATCCAACATTTTATTGCAGATACTCCCATCTTTTTTGAAATCGCCAGTTCTCACTGTCACCATTGTGTTTTTTTGCTGGAGGATGTTTGTAGGATAATGATATATTGTGACTGTCTGCCTAAATTATTTCTGTGATTTGGCTTAAAATTGAAAGAAATTGGTTCTCCTTGTCCGAAAATGTGAAAATGATTATTCTGTGCTGCAGCAAAGCCGAGGCTGAATCCCAAATGTATCCCAAACAGACACAGTGCCATCATAAAATAACTCAGTATGCATACAAACAAGAGGCAGATAAATGGGTCAGTGATCCAAACTTATATGTCTTTCATTTTTAATCATTAATACATCGATTACATCAATAAAAAAGAAATACAATTATCAGTCGCACAGTTTGCTAAATTTAATTGCAATTAATTACATTGTTCTTTCTTAAGACGGAATCTTTTAATAATGGATATTTAAATGAAAAATAAAGAATCAATGTAGGATCAGCACAATGAAATTGTATTTATATTAGTGTCTGATGATTAACCAAAGCAATTATAACAATAAAGTTAAAATTCCTAATACTTCCTTGTATTTTTGGAGGGAGATAAAAGTGTAGTGATATTCATGACAAACTGGTGAGATTAAACCATCTTTTTTTACATTATTATGATATCCCAGTGTAGTTTAGACCCTTGGACCCAGTGATTCTGGGTAGACCCTGAACTGGCTAAGCAGTTACAGACGAATGAAGGAATGAATGAATGAATAACTTGCTGAGTAAAACTGTCAGAGAGAGCTTTTTATCGAACACAAAACTCTACAGTAGCAATGCTGTTTTTAAACTAAATAAAACCACTAATACGTCAAGAGGCTCTGTAAAAAGAAAAAGTTATGGGAGGAAGTTGTAAAAAATGATGTGCTAGATTCTTGTGAGCGTTAATGCTTTAATATGACAGCACTACAATGCCATGCATTAAATCTTATCTGTACACTTAAACATGGCATTTCAATTGGCTGTGGACAGGAATGTGGGGACAGAGTGCTGTTCTGTTGAGTGTCATATCAGACCCTATGCTTATATGTACTATTTATTTTTTGATATGTACTATCTTAGTACTATTTTCACAGATTGGACAAACATGTGGTTGACTTTTTTATGATCCTGTTTCATAACCATAGATCGGGACCAGAGGACGGAATATTCTTTACCTGTAGTTCCTTAATTCCAGAGGTCATTAGCTCGAGAATAATACCTTTAAACCCAGATGCAGTTAGCCACACAAACTCCAACTGAATTTCCAAAGAGTGACAGGGTTGATTATATGCTCCATGTAATCAAACTAAACATATAAAGTAGGGGAGGAGAATTCTCCTTCTGGAGAAGAGAATGTAATGTATTTTTAAGGAACAAAACTGGACTTTAAAACCACTCCAGTACCCTTAAAGGTACATTCACATTGCTTGTACGTTTAGTGACCAATAATATAAATCTACCGTACCTTTTGTTGTGAGAGTGTACTATATTTTCAGAGCACATTTTCACAATGTGCTGGGGACATCTCCCCAGTGTCTCCAACATGAATCACACCCATGCAAACAATAGTAGTTAAAAAGGCATGGAAGCTTGGGACATAAACAGTTAAAGAATTTTGTTTGCTCAGAAAATATTCCTGCTTTAGGAGGTTCAGTGTAGCCTGCGAGGGACTCTGAATCTGTACTTTTTCCCTACATGATGTGCATGTGCTTCAGCTGACATTTCACATGCATGACTGGGTGTGATGGAAAGCTGCAATGTGATGGTGCTGAGGGGGACCTACATTTGCAAGTATCCATCAAGCATTCCTGATGCATGCAAAGACCACCCACACTCAGGACACGGTGGGAAGTGAGCCACACACATTTCAATATAAAGCAAATAACACGCAGCCTGGGCCTTGGATGTGTCAGTTTAGAACACTTTATCATTCTGCTTACTTGGCCTAAGGAATTTATTATCTTCTCCTGCCCCAATTCCCTTACTGGTCTTCTGCTGCAGCTTCTACAATGTTCATAAGTTCAACTGTGACCATTTAGGCTTTTTGAAGCACTGAAAAAATGCCTTTAGTCATAGGAAAAAGATCTCTTAATTATCTCTGTAGTTTGTCCTTAATATCTATGAAGCTCCACCATAATATCTCTGTAGTTCCTCCTTAATATTGCTTTAGTTCCTTCTTAACTGCTATAGTTCCTAGGTAATATTGCTGTAGTTTGTCCTTAATATCTCTGCAGTTGTCATTCATATATCTGCAGTTCCTCCTTAAAATCTCTGTAGTTCCCCCTTAATATCACCATAGTTTTTCCTTATTATTTCTGCAGTTCCTCCATAATATATTTATCTCCTCCTTAATGTCTGTGCATTTCCTTCTTAATATCTCTGCTAGTCCTCTTTAATATCTCTGTAGTTCCTCCTTAATATCTCTGCAGTTCCTCCTTAATATCTCAGCTATTCCTCTTTAATATTTCGGTAGTTCCTCATAATGTCTCTGCTATACCTCATTAATATCTTTGTAGTTCCTCAATATCTCTGAAGTGCCTTCTTAATATCCCTGTAGATTCCTAGACAATACAGACATTAGACAGAAATGCAAAGGAATTTAGCTTAAATCTCCTGCTGCAAATATTTCTCCTGAGTGGAGATCTCAGTATAGTTAGTTTCACAGTAGGCTCAGACGTGCAGTCCTTCCATCTATTCTGTGTCTTAGGTCTCCAATTTCTCTAATGGTGTTTTAGTTAGTTCACTATTAAGCCTTCTGAGTCATTAAAGAGCAATGAGTGAGCAACACGGTTTTCCTCAGGGGCTTTTGGTTCCCAGTTGAGCTGTATCTGTTCAGGTACAATAATTCATATGTGAGTGAAGGAACCTGGGTTTTCAATTCATGTGTAGATTGCTTCTCTGAATTCCTCTCTTCAGACTCTGTCCCCAGGGGATGTTTTGCATCACACCTCCATCTCAGTTATTTCCTTTCAGCCTTATAGATCATAGCATGTTGTTGAATCCCATCAGAAATGCTGGGACAAGCAGCATGACAGAAACAAAAATACAATTAAATACAGAAAGCTGAGTCTTGACATTATACAGAACAGAGATTGGTTGGGAGAATTTAAGTCAAAGTAGTAGTAGTAGTTTAATTCAGTCATTATTCAAAAAAGTCCAAATGAATTCACCAATTGGAAAATTATTTAATAATAAGGTATAAATGTACTAGATTTTATTTTTTAATAATTGCTTATTATTGGTAGTATTATATAAATACAACCAAGCAAACTCCACTATTGGATTTCAGGAACTTCACCGAAGGCCTTACAATTTAGATTAACTACCAGCATAACTAAAAAGTGACCATGGTGAACAACGACTGCTGTGGATGGCACCAATTTTGTAAGAAATACTTTGCCTCTTTGCCTTAGTTATAACACAGTATTAGAAATCCAAATAATGCACCAAACAGAAATGAATTTTTATATGGCACTTTTTCCACTTCATGGTAACTGATCTAATCAGCTATACCCATTGTTTGGGACCAAGTACCTGGTTTGTTTTCTACTACCACAGATTTCCCTTTTCCCGAAATGTAGCCAGTGACACCACCCGCTGGGCCAACGTGCTACCCTTGAATCATGTATATTATACATTATTGGCAGCTCTGTGCATCAGTTCAGACAGATCAGTAGGGATTTCTCATGCTTTTTTGCACTGTCCAACTCTTCCTGGAGTCTTTTGTCAGCCACCAATCCAAGGAAGGTTTGTACCTTTTCCAAAGGCCACTGTGTAATTTTAAGAACTGCTATTGTGAGTCGGATAAAAGCACAAATGATCCCTACTGTCATTTGGAAATTTTACAAAGAGCTAGTTTGATCTTTCTAGCCAATCAGCACTCTGCAAGTCTAATACATTATGGTCTAGTCCCTGCTTGGCTTGCTTGGAACAGTGAATGTGCAGGTACTAAAAAAGTAGCTGGTTGGCGATATTAGTTGCCAAGTTTACCTAATGGAAAAGTAAGAGGAGAAACGAGTAGAGTAGAGTGGGTACCATGCAGTGGTAAAATGCCAAGAGTTTTTATATTTACAGCCCATACTCAAATCCTAGCACTAATATTAGTGATCCACCACTGGTAAAAACATAAGTCTCTTAGGAAAGCCTTTGATATAGATCCTGTATATTCCTCTCCAAAGCCTCCACATGCCACTTTCCGCTCAACTCTGCCACACAGTTAGATACGCAAATGCCCAGAATGTACTGCAATAACAAATGTGGTAAGGAAACCCTTCCATTGCACCTTTTTACTGAAATGTCACTTGAATTTCTCATTAACGAGCCACCACACGATAGAGAACCCTTAGCTAAGTCTCTGAAGTGAGTGTAAATAGATAGTTCAGACAATTAGCAGTTAGACTTCTCGTGTTCATTTGATTAGAGCCCTGCTGCTCTTGGGTCCCTTACACACACCGCTCTCATTATCTCCAGATGAGAGTCTAGCGTAACAGCTAGAAATTTATCAGCTTGCTTCCTTAAATCCGGCTGTCGTTTTTTTTTTTTTTTTTTAATTAATCGAGTGCTTTTCAATTTCTTGTTACGGTGAGGAGGTGTTTATTTATTTGTTTTTTCATTTGGTCTGTGTCCTTGACAAATAAAACAACATCCTGCGTAAAGTGTCTTTTTTAATCATTTGAAATTATGTTGTTCTTTCTTAAGAGACAGAGTGCTATGATAAACTGCTGCATGCATTAGTGAATCATAACTGTACGTCATGCATCTTTAATTAAAAGCTGCATTATTTCTTCAGGAGTGATGACATATTTGCCTTTCTGAGGCAGGTTGTGATGGTTAAATCAGGTTCATTTTTCATATTCTGTTATTGGGGAATCTGAATCTGAGACAGACTGACTCCATTAGTGGGGGTCACTTTGGGTTTTTTCTTGCTCTAAAGCTATTTACATCTAGATCAGGGGTCACCATGTCTATCCACAAAGGGCAAGTATGACCTCATTACTGTTAGAGTATTATCACTCCAGTTGAGCAGATAAAATATGTTTCCAGCAGTTTGACAGTTTATGAATTCAGCTGTTTAAATGCACCCAAATGAGCACACATCTGTTGTATAATCTTTATAGGAAAGCATAAAAAGAAAAGGTATGCTCTGGAGTAGATCTCATTAATGTTTTCAAGGTTGAATGCCATAAATTCCTCACAGAAATGTTGCAACATCTGATATCAACATTCCTAGAAAAGAAGAAGGTTTTTACTGCAGATTCCTTACAAAGGTTTGGCCAAATAACATGTAACTGAGCTGTTTTAAGACTGAAAGCAACTGATTAAACAAGTGGAATCTGTGTTACTGCTAGGTGAGCTTTAAACCCTGTCCCCACACCAGCCCTTGCAGCTGCTGTCCCTTGACATCTACTGAGGATTTTGTGTTGACTTTTGCAAATACCAGAGATGAAAAATCTCTCCTAGACCTGAGAATGAATGTGCTTTTGGGAATATGCTTATACTGGATCTTCACCAGGTGGTCATGTCAATGCAAATGAATATTATAAATCAGATCCTGATCCAGTTCAGATAATAAAACATGATTGGCTGAGCCATGTATGAAGACATTGTAAAATACACAATATGGCCTATGGCCACCTCACAACATATGGATTCCATGTTAATTCAACACTATATTAAACCCAGTCTGTTTTATTCAGGTCTGTCCAAAATATAGATTGTTCAGTAAAGCGGTTTCTACTGCTTGTGACATATCCTTCCTGCAACAACTCATTCAGTCCCCTAAGAAATAAAAAAAAGTTTATGATGTTCTACTAGTTAATTCTAGTTAATTGTGATTGTTCTTTGTAAATAAATACATCTCTGAATTGAACATGAATGTATTTTAAAATAAGTACTGTTTTTTTTAGTAAACTTAGTTACAGTTAGCTGAACATAGGATTTGAAGCAAGTCAGTATCTCAAGATAGTGTAACATTATTGCAATTTATACACATTCAGTAACAAGAAAAATAACTGAACTTTAATTGAGAATGACAAAAAGAATGATAAATTTGTTATCCATTGCAATTTTTTTAACCAAGTTTTTGATCTGTGTCAAAAAAATGTTGCCATGTATCATGACTCTCTAATTTCTACTGTTTTCTCCACAGAGATCAGCAGGTGCAGGCAGTTTGGCCATCCCCCTTTGTGCCTTCCAGGGCACAGTGTCCCTTCATGCTCCCACAGGCAAGACACTGTCCCTTTCTACCTATGAAGTCAGCAGTGATGGTCTCAAGATCTCCCCCAACAACGCCAAAAAGGTGGAAGTGTACCGCTCTAAATCTGTGGGCCATGAGCCCAGTGCTGAAGAACCCAACAATGGGGACACTGGAGGGGGTGGGGTTCCAGCACCTGGGGGTGTGGCTGACACCAATGTGAAGATCCACCTGGAGGTCCTGGAGATCTGTGATAATGAGGAGGCCATGGACAGTGTGTCAATTGTGTCCAACATCAGCCAGTCGTCGACTCATGCTCGCTCACCATCGTTGCGCTACTCACGCCGCGAAAACCGATTCGTGTCATGTGACCTAGGCGAGACAGCCTCCTACTCTCTGCTGATACCGACCAATCCAGATGCTGACAGCATCAACATCCACATTCCTGACACCGTTGAGGCCCACAGGCAGAACAGCCGGCGCCAGCGCCAGGACGCTGGAGGTTACCGGGAGGAGATCCAGCTTCTCAATGAGGTCTACAGAAGGCAGGGTGGGGACATGGGTGACTGAGACCCTCGCAAGCCATTTTCTAAGACTCTGTTCTGGACTGGAATGAGTTGGACTTTGAACATACTCTTGATTTGATTGGTAAAAGAAGAATTGCTAGGGTGTTTTAGGAGTTTTAGGGAAAGAGTGGATGAAGAGTTGAAGTGACCTGGGGAAAAGGAATGATAGAATCTAGGAGATGCAAGCTGCCAAGTTTAGGAAAGTAGGCAAAAAAATCATGTAGCTAAGTAGGCAACAAGTATATTTTTGAAATGAGAATGCTTTTGGATAGAGTTTAGGTTTAGGGTATGGCAGAGATTTAGTCATTCAAGAAACTGATGCAAGGTAAAACTCTTACCAACAGAAGGTGTGGTGGAAGGTTGGTAAGATGATACCAAAAATCGAACTATTCAACAAAGTTGTTGAAGACTACTATGGGGATAGGTGTCAAAATGAGAGAAACTTGTCAGAATTTACCTCAAGGATTTTAGCAATATGGAGAATCAACTTTTTAATAACATTTTTGGGAATCTGGAAGGAGGCCTATGTAATTGATCTGCCAATGACATTTTAGCAAATATGTTGGTTTTCTTCTAAGGTGTTTGTGCCAGGTGTTACAAAGGTTTTTGGTGGTAAAAAATGTGAGGAATTTGGGGAGTTACAACTAAAGTTCTTCTAGTATAACAAGAGGAGTCTGCCAAAATTGTCCAAGATAATACAAGCTTGTGCAATCTTATGGAGGAAGAGGCATAACTGAAAAATTGGATGAAGTAGAAGGGAGGTAAATGTGGTTATGTGTTTCTAGGTGCAGGAGAACAAGAACAACTTTGGATGTTTGATTAGTTTGTACAGAGTGTCAGCAGGAGTTTGATGACCTTTGGATTGACTAACGTAGGGTAATCCTGATTGCATGAAATCTGTGAAGAAGAAAATAAGAATAGGCAGAGAACCAATTATATCAGAGGGTAAGTTGCCAAACCATTCAAGAGAAGTGAAGTTCATGAAGGAAATAATGTCTGGTGTCGCTAGAGGCTGGCGAACAAGAACTACTTCTTAAAATACAATTTGTATCAATTGTTTGACAGAGGTTTGTTGGCCATTAGAAGTTGGTTTAAACAAATAAGTGGCAGATGTTGGGAAGATGGGGGTGGATATGTGTCAAGTAAATTTGTAAAAGAGACCAGAATACGAAAGGAGACATGGCTGGAGAATGCTTTTTAATTTTAATTCCATCTTGTCACACTCCACTGTCCTTGAGCTTGTGAATGGGCAGAAACAGTGACAGTTGAATCCTCAGGAAGATACATCAAGCCAGATGCTGACGTATAAAGGACAGTATGTGGACTAGCTTTCAATGAGGACATTCAAGACTGTGTATGTATGTAATGATGTATGTGTATGAGAGAGTGAGAGAATAGAATATTGAATACTATAAATACTTTTTAGTATTCAGGCTCAGGCATGGGCCATATGGGGACATGGAATGCTGGAAACCAAGCACTGGCATCAATCAGGCCAATGCGATTTATTATGATGAGAAATATTACAGCTCCACATGAGTATCCCAAATGCCTCAACATTCGGGATGAATCTTCAGAGTCATCTGTGTGTGCGTGTATGTATGTGTGTCTATATGTAAGTCTCTGTGCTTGTCAGTATATTGCTGTCGATTGCTTTTGCTGCTTTTCTGTGCTTTGTAAATCCATGTTTTTCCTTTCATGCTACATCACCCCCCCCCCAACCCCTCATAGACTCATGCAGATCTCTCTTTGGCGGCAAACAGTACCCATTAGCGTGCCAAACAGGATGTTCTAGCAACATCTTTGCCCTCATGCCAAATACTTTACACAGGAGAGTGAGACAGAGCAGCATAGAATAGTGAAGAGAGAGAGAGAGATTGTTTTTAGTCACATTAAAGCTCAGCAGATGCAATTTGCAGAAGAGGGGAGCGATGCATATTTTAACCGTTGATGAAAGTGCAAATTAATGTTCATTTCAGAGCCACTTAGGACACACTTCTCTCTCCCCTCTCCGTTTTCATCCAACCACATTCCAAGCACAGCAGAAATGTATCCCAGGCAACTCAGTTACATTCAGCATAGAGGTAGAGGCAGCTCTGTATTGCAGTATTTAAGGTGATTCGTCTTCTCTAGCGAATCTAGTGTGTTCAGGCTTGTAATTCATTTCCCTTGGTTAAGGCCAAACAAGAAAACTATACATTGTTACATTTTAGTCCGAAGTGGAAAAAGTGGGTAAAAGTGACATATGACGCATGTATGACTTTTACTTTGTGAGTCTAATGCATTTATCCGGATTGTTTTTGTTTACATGGTGGTATTTTTACCAAATGGAAATGCAGCAAGAGGTGGTAAAATGGATAAAGAAGTCAAAACAATGCCAGAAATTCATCTGTTGCACGGATCAAAGAGTGTCTAATACAGAGAGAAGTTTTGTCCTATGCTAGCTGTTTGTGTTTAACTCACTCTGTTCCCTTGCAGTGCTATTATTGTGACATCATGGGACTTCACATCCTGTTTTTTTTTTTTTTTTTTTTCGTTTAGATGCCTTTAGTTTGTATTGCATTCATACTTGAAAGAACTGCAGCGGAATTCATTTACAAACAGACAATGACCCACCTGCTCAAGCGGTCTCTGCTTGTTTGATGTGCACCAGAGTTCAAAAGGGAGCATTCCCACTTACTCTAAAGAATAGCACTAACAAAGCAATCACACCAGGGTTTGTTTTAAATGAACCAAAGTTGACAAGTCTGAACATACCCTAGAAGTTCCGTCCTTCCAAAATTGCAGTATTACTATTTCATAGCCTTATGCTGGGCAGTTTTATATCCTAATTACCTACACTATTTGCTGCAGAGAAATTATGATGCTTTTCCACTGCTTGGTACCTACTCTACATGGCTCTACCCAGCTGTGCTCATTTGGTACCTGGTTGGTTTTCCCCAATACATCTCTCTCCTCATTACAACAGCTGGGGTATCATTGAGTGTTGATTACTCAGTGTGTATTCACGTGTTGATGTTGGTTTTTTTTAAATTGAACACAGCTCCGGGCATCAATTCAGACAGATCAGTAGAATTTTTCATTCTTTATTGCACTGTCCAGCTTTCATCTGAGTTTTTCATCAGCCATCAATCCAAGGAATGTTTGAGCCTCTTCACAAGACCATGGCATAATTTACGAAGTGCCATTATGAATCTAGTCTGTACAGAATGTCAGCATTTTCTTATGATTGACATAATCAGCGCTCTGCAAGGTTAACATAACACATTTAGTGGTACCACTTAAAATAAGACTACATTTTTAAAACATTTGTAAATAGCATATAAACCTGTTAATTACATGGTTAATTATTAGGTTGTAAACACATTAAATATCATAAATAATAATTTGCAACACAGAGATAGAAATGGCAACAGTGACTTCTTATTTTGTCTAATATTGGAAGTGTCATAAAACTTACAGACAATATAATGGGTAAGAATAATCTCATGTTAAGGTAAACAACATTCAATCTTTTATCATGTTTTATCATTAAGTATTAAAAGACATTGGTCAACAAGTCTGTTGGTGGTTAATTTATTAAACTTGGTGGGTAGATGTTTAAATGTATTAACAAATAATTTAAATAAAGCCGACAGACTTAAGCTCAACTGATGGTGAAGACAAGGTAAGATCTGAGGTTTAACTGTAGATGGATGTGGGTTCACTATTTGGCAAATAACTGGTCACTGTTGCCCTTTCTGTCTATGTTAATGCATTAACAACTTATTAATAATTACTAAATGGTTTTTAAACTATTTATAAACCTACATAATTGTAGTCTTATTCTGAAGTGGTATCCATTTAGTCACTACTATGTCTAGTAGATTTGCCTAGTGGAAAAGCAAAAAAGCCATGTAGAGCTGAGTCAAGAAAAGTATGAACCATGCATTGGAAAAGCGATATTAACAGAATATTTAAGCAGTGGATGCTCATCAAAATAAGTAGTAGTGATGTTTGGATACCATAGTGTATTTCTCGCATATTATTATTAACATAACCTAAAAAGAATGAAAAGTACTGGTGAACTAAATGGCTGACAAAATATTGGATGAAGGGGAAGAGGTCATATGCTAGAAAATATAAAATATCAAATTTGGAAGATAATGCTTAATTCCACCTGTACTTCTTTATGTACTATATGCTTTCATATAATGTTTCATATGGAGATGTTAAAATGAAAAGGCTATGATATTCACTGCCTCACACATAGTTGATAAGCTCTATTGATATTGAACAGCACATATAGGTTATTGGTTCATATTAGCTTTCTGTGCCCACTGTTTATAATAAAAGTCAAGCATTGTGTGTTTGGAAAACATTTTCATTTTAAGGCAATGTCACATCAAGCAGCAAAATAGCCAAGGCGTAGTGTGACAAAATGTTCTCTTCAGCTGAATGTGCTCATTAAAGATTTATTTACAGAAAACACCCCATATACAAGACTGCTGATGATTTTCTTTCCTCGTTCTCATTCTCACTCGCATAAACAGTCCTTTCAATTAAATGGAGGGCTTCTCTAAATCAATGAAGGAGACCTTTCACATTTAGACGCTTAATTGATGTGCATTTTGCCTGCCACTCTGCAGATAATGAAGCTAATCAGCCATAACTTGAGATCACACACTTGTGTTAGTGTGTGGGTTTAAGGTCACTTACTTTGGCTTACCTTCTACTTCCAATCTCTGGCCCCTTTAGAATCACCACCAACCTAGTGTTTCCACTAGGTATTTGCTCCTGGGTTCCCCCTGCAGTTGCAGGGGGTAATTCACTTTTACAGCAGTGTCCTAAAATTAAGGGGGAGAAAGATTAACGGTGTAATGCAGTCAATTGTTACTGTCACTGATGCTGGCATTTGCTCACTGACCTACTGAAATATGTGTAAATGTACCATAAGGGCAATGCCTTCCATTTAAGCCATAAATGAAAAACACAAGAAAGTGAATAGGGACAAAATTTACGAGTCATTTCAAATAAACACACAGAAAGAAATAAGAAGAGTTCCCAGATGCTAATCTGGTGGATGAGTGGAATAATGTATGCCTGACGTTTAGTGGAGCTTAAGAGTGAGAGGCTAATTTCTCAGAAGGGTCTTTTAAATGAACGTCAGCATGTAGGCCATTTATATATTTACATCATCAAGATGCAGTTCCTGCCAGAATGAATTTCCTCTTCATTCACCAGTGAATTTGTAAAGCACTCGGGACATCCTATATAAAGATCTGAAGAAGGTTTGGGTACAGGTGCAGGGAGTGAGAGGTGGGGGCAATATCCCCACAATTCTGACCACACCACCACCATTACTTAGGTTGGGTTTCTAATTTGTCTCGGAAGACTGCATACTTTTTAATACATGGGTATTCAAGGTATGGAATGGTTGGGAATGGATCTACATCAGACCAGAGTACAGAGTTCCACACTGATCCACAGCCCAGTATAAGGGGCTCTAAACATTTAGAAGACATTGGAATTAGGATGGTGGTCTTAGGCTCATGGTCCAGAGCATTATACATATACATACCCCCCCCCCCCCCTCTCTCTCTTACACACATGTTCTCTTGCCACTGGTCACCTGCTCTTTTTTCCCCATCAGTGTGGAAAAATATTACTGGAAGTTATTTACAGTTAACTGTGTGTAGGCTATTTGTACTTGCTCCACCCTGTAAATCAAATCTGCCTTTTTTATATTGTCCATTAACAAAAAATAATAAAATAATAATAATAATAAAATAAATAAAAGAAGAAGAAGAAGCTTTTAGGAAAAGTTGTGCTGAACAACTCATTTTGACTGAAACTAAACACAAAGAAATGTTTCTTTGAGGCACAATTTAAGTTTACGCAGAAGCGTCACTGTTTGCTCTTGGTGTAAATAGCACCTGCCAAAATAATTTGTTTCAATGTATTTACTTCAGCTCAAAGTGCTTTAGAAAAATACAAAGGAAAAATAAGCCTCGGCTGCAGTACTGAGACACTGAGACCCAATGCTAATAGAAAACAGATGCTTTCATTTGTGGAAATGATTTTTAGACTTTCAACTCAAGTTTTTTAATTACTCCAATGAAGAGGAAACAATATTATAATATTTGCATGTAGTCATAACACTCACCCAGACCTTCTGGCCCTGTCCTGCTTTCATGGGGCTTTCAGGACCATGGCCAGAGGCAACATCCATGTATCCTCTCAGGGGGCAGTTTCAACCTCCATTACTACTGTTCTGTTATAACTTTTGCTTCATGTTCTTCAATGGACCACCACAGGACCACCAGAGAGCAGGTATAATGTGGTGGTGGATCATTCTCAGAGCTGCAGTGACACTGACGTGGTGGTGGTATGTTAGTGTTGTGCTGGTGCGATTGGATCAGACAAAGCAGTGCTGCTGGAGTGTTTAAACCCCTCAGTGTCACTGCTGGACTGACAGTAGTCCACCAACCAAAATATCTATTCAATAGCATTCTGGGTCAATTAGAGGTCGACCAGCACAAACTGAGCAGGAACAGATGAGCTACTGTCTCTGACTTTACATCTACAATGTGGACAAACAAGGTACAAACAAAGTGAACAGTGACTGGACGCAATGTTGGACTGGACAACTCCAGCACCACTGCTGTGTCTGATCCACTCCTACTAGCAAAACACACACCACCACTATGGCAGTGTCACTGCAGTGCTGAGAATGTTTCAATATATATATATATAAAGAGAGAGAGAGAGAGAGAGAGAGAGAGAGAGAGAGAGAGCATAGTGGGGCTTTATAAGTGGGACCCATTATAATGGTAAAGATCAACTGTATATTACATAAGAAGTTGTAAGGAAAGCCTCCCCACCAACTCCCCTCCCTCTCCTCTATACTTCCGTTACCACAGGCTCCTAATTATCCCTCTCTCCCCTAGGAAGAGCCCACCGTTTTTAACTGCCCCATTAATTCCCACCACTGCTTTCAAACAGTGGCCAGCAGCAGCGTGTATACAGGCCAATTACAGCCTGGACATCAGGAGAAACACACACACACACACACACACACACACACACACAGGGGAGTAGAATCATGGCTACTTTATGTATGTCATATACACACAAACATGAGCACTTACATGCACAGCTGTGTGCTAACATGCTGCAGGCATTAGAACATATGGAGATGGAAGGAGAGAGAGAGAGAGAGAGAGAGAGAGAGAGAGAGAGAGAGAGAGAGAGAGAGAGAGAGAGAGAGAGAGAGAGAGAGAGAGCTGTGCCATATCACCAAGATTCCTCTTTTTGGGCCAAAATACACAAAGAAGATAATTAGGACCCAAGCTTTGTTTAATGTGAGATGAATATTAAGAGGATCCAGTGTGACATTCGTTCATTAATTTCTCTCTAAAACTCTGGGAAAGACTTTGAAATAGGCATTTGTTTCCTGAGATGGAAATTTTACTGTCAAATTACATAAAAATTATGAAGCATGTGTAACAAATCTGGCCATACGATATATGAGACACGACATTCAATAGATAGTCAGAGTGTTCTGGATTTTAATGGTATGACAAATGGGTACATTATGTACATGACTGAAGCCTATGATTCTGTAATGCTGTAAAATTTTGTGTTGCTTGTAATGGGTCAGTGGTAATTTGATTTAAGTGAATGAATTGGGCCAGACAGGCTGGAATGGGGCTACTATGAAAAACTCTTTCTGTTCTTTGCTGATAAACCAGAAAAAGCATGTTTACATTCAGTGTTAATCATGATTCCTATATTAGAATATACAGAATTTACTTGGATATTTTTATGATAGGGCGCAGCAGGTAATGTCTCAGTCACAGCAGGGACCTGGATGTTGTGGGTTCGATTCTTGCTCCGGGTGACTGTCTGTGAGGAGCATGGTGTGTTCTCACTGTGTCTGTGTGGGTTTCCTCCAGGTGACTGTCTGGGAGGAGCGTGGTGTGTTCTCTCTGTGTCCATGTGGGTTTCCTCCGGTTGACTGTCTGTGAGGAGTGTGGTGTGTTCTCCCTGTGTCTGTGTGGGTTTCCTCTGGTTGACTGTCTGTGAGGAGTGTGGTGTGTTCTCCCTGTGTCTGTGTGGTTTTCCTCCAGGTGACTGTCTGTGAGGAGTGTGGTGTGTTCTCCCTGTGTCTGCGTGGGTTTCCTCCGGGTGCTCCAGTTTCCTCCCATGATCCAAAAACACACGCTGGTAGGTGGACTGGTTACTCAAATATGTCCATAGCTGTGAGTGAATGTGCGAGTGTGTGTGTTGCCCTGTGAAGGACTGGCGTCCCCTCCAGGGTGTGTTCCCACCTTGCGCCCAATGATTCCAGGTAGGCTCTGGACACACTGCGACCCTCTATATATATATAAGGTGGATATACAAACCAGATTCCAAAAAAGTTGGGACACTAAATAAATTGGCAATAAAAACTGAATGCAATGAGATGGCAAATGTCAATATTTTATTCGTAATAGAACATAGATGACAGATCAAAAGTTTAATCTGAGTAAATGTAACATTTTAAAGGAAAAATATCTTGATTCAAAATTTCACAGTGTCAAAAAATCCCAAAAAAGTTGGGACAAGTAGCAATAAGTGGCTGGAAAAAGGAAATTGAGCATATAACGAACAGATGGAAGACCAATTAACACTAATTAGGCCAATTGACAACATGATTGGGTATAAAAAGAGCTTCTCAGAGTGTCAGTGTCACTCTGAAGCCAAGATGATAAGAAGATCACCAATTCCACCATTGTTGCGCAGAAAGATAGTGCAGCAATACCAGAATGGTGTTACCCAGCGTGAAATAGTAAAGACTTTTAAGTTATCGTCATCAACCATGCATAACATCATCAAAAAATTCAGAGAATCTGGAACAATTGCTGTGTGTAAGGGTCAAGGCCGTAAAACTCTACTGGATGCTCGAGATCTCCAGGCCCTTAAACGTCACTGAACCTCAAACAGGAATGCCACTGTCAAGGAAATAACAGAATGGGCCTAGGAATACTTCCAGAAAGCATTGTCAGTGAACACAATTCACCGTGCCATCTGCCATTGCCAGCTGAATCTCTACAGTGCAAAGAGGAAGCCATTTCTAAGCAAGCTCCACAAGCTCAGACATTTGCACTGGGCCAGGGGTCTTTTAAAATGGAGTGTGGCAAAATGGAAGTCTGTTCTGTGGTCAGATGGGTCACGATTTGAAGTTCTTTATGGAACACTGGGACGCCATGTCATCCGGACGAGAGTGGACAAGGATAACCCAAGTTGTTATCAACGCTCCGTTCAGAAGCCTGCATCACTGATGGAATGGGGTTGCATGAGTGCTTGTGGCATGGGCAGCTTTCATGTCTGGAAAGGCACCATTAATGCAGAGAACTACGTTCAGGTTCTAGAACAACATATGCTCCAATCTAGACGTCATCTCTTTCAGGGAAGACCCTGCATTTTTCAACAAGATAATGTCAGACCACATTCTACAGCAATCACAACATCATGGCTACATAGGAGAAGGATCCGGGTACTGAAATGGCCAGCCTGCAGTCCAGATCTTTCACCTATAGAGAACATTTGGTGCATCATAAAGAGGAAGGTGCGACAAAGAAGGCCCAAGACGATTGAACAGTTAGAGGCCTGTATTAGACATGAATGGGAGAGCATTCCTATTTCTAAACTAGAGAAACTGGTCTCCTCTGTCCCCAGACGTCTGTTGAGTGTTGTAAGAAGAAGGGGGATGCCACACAGTGGTAAAAAATGGCCTTGTCCCAACTTTTTTGGAATTTGTTGACGACATGAAATTTTGAAACAATTGAAACATTTTTCCTTTAAAATGATACTTTCTCTCAGTTTAAACTTTTGATCTGTGATTTGCGTTCTATTCTGAATATAATATTAAATGTTGGCACCTCCACATCATTGCATTCAGTTTTTATTCACAGTTTGTTTAGTGTCCCAACTTTTTTTGAATCCGGTTTGTATATATGAACACCTTTTATCTTAAATACAAATAAATACATATTCTTAAACAATATTTCATAATAGGGCGGCACAGTGGCACTGCCATACAGCTCCAGGGTTGGATGCTCATGTCAGTTGACTGCCTGTGATGAGTTTGGTGTGTTCTTGATGTGTCTCTATGGGTTTCCTCCATATGTGGGTGAGTGTGTGATGCCCTGCACACTGTCAAGGTTGTGTACCTGCATTGCACCAACAAATTCCAGGAAAGCTAAGGATGAATCGTGGCCCTGATCAGAATGAAGTGTTTACTGAAATAGATGAATGAACATGAGCTCATAAATCTGTACACTCTCAGAAAAACTGTTGCGGTGCCCTCAAGGGTACACATATAGTACCTTTAGTTCAGAAACATAATTGTATCATAGCCTGTAATAACTGATGATTTTAAAGTTGCGTTGATTTCACACACCCCCTTTCTTCACTAGGACTTATGCTGTTTTATATTACGCCGTTCTATAATGAAGGATCACAAATATTTACCTCTCCTTATATAGAGGAGAATGCAATGTATCTTTAGGTAATTTTAAAATCAATGCTGTATGTTTAAAGGTACATTTACAATGTTTGTACTCTTAGTGAGAGTAATGTCCCTGCACTCTTCTTTTCTGAGAGAGTAGCAAAAAAACGGACAAAGCTTATGTGTGAGGTAGTTTAGAAAGTTGTTTCTAGCTTTACTTTGTTGACTACTTTGTCATTTGTATTTTTATGTCACATGCACCAAATTCATTTGTATTATTGAGAAATTAGGCCTGAAATAATAATTCTATATACGGGCATGTTGCTGACAACAGAAAGATGACACAACAGCAGTGAACTGTGAGATAACGATGGCAGGTGCTGGCCTTGGATTATAAAGGTTATCGTAGTTCCTAAGTGGGCAGCTTTATGGAATGCAATGTCTCAGAAGTAATCATGTGGAAATGCTGTTTTCCGTGGTTATATTAACATCTATAGAATTTCATTTCTCTGAAAGTTATTATATAAAATGGTTATGAATAGACAATTTAAATCCCCAATATCTGAGACTGATGTTTTAAGATTAAGTATTGATCTACAATTTGCTGGCAGCATTCCTATTGGGAGCTTTGTGTGAGCAGGTCTGCAATTGATTTCCCATTATGTCTGTAGAAAGAGAAAATGTATTGTATTGTTTATTATTGTTATCATATCTGTTGTTGTTTGTGTGTTTAATTTAGTTTGATGTGCTAAATTAATAAATGTATACCCCACTCTCATATTTGTGTATGTGTGTGGACATATTATAGCTCTTTTTAAACAAGTTAGAATAGGTCTATGGGCGATACAAAACATGTTCACTGAAATTTTTAAGAACTCAGCTTAGCACTTGGAAATAACTATGTCGTTTTTTAAGGTGTTATGAAATAGTTTGCAACTTTTGGACTGTACTAGTGTGTACTAGGAAGCTTAAACGAGTACTAGACAATATAAAAATTTCAGTATATGTTCACTTTTCACTTTTCAGCTTCAAAGTTTGGTTCATGACACTGTGGCACTGCAAGATTTATGGTCGTGGAGAACAGCTGCATAGTGCACGTCACCTCTAAATATATTTCCGTGGCTATGTAAGTACACTATAATTTATTATCAATCCAACCTCAAGAAAGAGAGTCACAGGTTTACCACACTGCTGCTCCTGCAGCTCTGTCTCTTAGAGTCTTTCTTTCCTCTTTTCATTTCCTGAAGGATAGTTTCTCTTCATCTTCTGATTAAACACAAACTCTTCCTAGGAGAGATTGTTCACAGCATTGAAACCATGAAACAAACAAACAGAAAATATAATGAGAATAAAGTCAGAATTCATTCATTCATTCATTCATTCATTATTTGTAACCGCTTATCCAGTTCAGGGTCGCAGTGGGTCCAGAGCCTACCTGGAATCATTGGGCGCAAGGCGGGAATACACCCTGGAGGGGAGCCAGCCCTTCACAGGGCAACACAGACACACACACACATTCACTCACACACTCACACCTACGGACACTTTGGAGTCACCAATCCACCTACCAACGTGTGTTTTTGGACCGTGGGAGAAAACTGGAGCAAAGTCAGAATTCTCAGAATAAATTCAAATAATTCAGAGATTTAAGTCAGAAAAAAATCAGAGAAGAAAAGCCAGAAATGATTCTGAGAATAATGTCTGAACGATTCTGAGATTAAAGTCGGGCACAGCGCATAGTGTCGCAGTCACACAGTTCCAGGGACGTGCTGGTTGTGGGTTCAAGTCTGGCTCCGGGTGAATGTCTGTGAGGAATTTGGCCTGTTCTCCCTGTGTCCATGTGGGTTTCCGCCCATAGTCCAAAAACACACATTGACAGATGGATTGGCGACTCAAAAGTGTCTATAGGTGTAAGTGTCTGAGTCTGGGTCTGCATGTAAAGAATGGGCACCACCTTCAACCTTGTGCCCAGTGATTCTGGGTAGGCTTCAGACCCACCGCAGCCCTGAACTGGATAAGCAGTTACAGACAATGAATGTATCTCAGTCACTGACTGAACTGACTGGGTTATTTGTCATGTTGTGTGGATGGGAACATTTAATAAATAATTATGTTCACTTAATTGACTGCTTCTTTCACAACTAACTCTTTGGTGCAGAGTGTGAGTCTGTCTTTCTAAATATTACAATAGATAATAATCCGAACAGTGTTTCTCTAAATATTCTGACTTTATTTTCTGATGTTTTTTTTTTACTTTATTCTCAGAATTATTCAAACTTTTATTTCACAATATTAACTTTATTCTCTGAACCTTATTTTTCTTCTTCTTCAATGCAGTGACCCTAAAACTCAGTTGTACAAAACAGATAAAATGAACATATACAAATATTAAATATGGAAGACAATAGCGTCAAGACTCAGCCCTAATTGTGGAATGAACTTACACTGGCTGTGCGAACAGCGGACTCTCTCATGGTCTTCAAATGCAGACTGAAGGCCCATCTCTTTATGACCCACTAAGTGTGCACTAATCTAAATGTGCACCATAACAGACTGTATTGCACTTATACTGCACTTAACTTCTTACTAGGTATGAGAACTGACTAGATGCTGTGTATTGCACTTACTGTGTTTTGGTCTTTCTAGGTAAAAGCACTTACTAAATGCTGTGTATTGCACTTACTATGTTTAGTTCTTTCTAGGCATCAGCACTGACCCTTGTTCTGGCAGTGTCTGAGCTCAAGGGGAGATTTGATTCTAACCTATTTGTACTATCTAGGATAAACATTCTGTTTGAACACTAAGCACCTTTGTGAGTCACTCTGAATAAGAGTGACTGCAAAATGCTGTAAGTGTAAATGCAAAGCAGACACATTTCTGTCATGGGTGACACGGTGGCACAGCTGGTAGTGTCACACTCAAACAGCTGCAGCGACCCGGAGGTTGTGGATTCAAGTCTAACTCCGACTGACTGTGAGGAGTTTGGTGCATTCTCTCTGTGGGTTTCTTCCCACGGGCCAAAAAGACACACGTTGTGGATTGGCTACTCAAAAGTGTCCATAAGTGTGTGTGTGAGTGTTGCCCTGCTTTGCGGTTAGGTTCCAGACCCTCTGTGACCCTGAACTAGATAAGCGATTAAAGACAATGAATAAATAAATGATCATTTGGATCTAATGTAGGCCAGTTTTGGCACTTACGGCTCATAATTTGTGTGTGTGAAGAGAGATTCTGAAATATTTATTTTTGTATGAATGGAAAATTCATCCAGATGTGTGTGAACCCAGGTCAAATATATGCTGGTAATTAAGAGCATTATCCAGCAATATAAGCTTCAGTTTGTCTGTGCTCAAACCAATTCTCACCAATATAAGGCACTATTTTCAAACATGTTTTTGTGCTTAATTGTTTTTCTTTATATTAGTAAAGTAGTAGTACCATGTAGTGGAACATGCAATTTCACTACACTGTCCTTTAATCAAGGGGGTAGTTAAATACCCTCCTCCTCTAAAGGCTACAGTTCATTTCTGCAGTTCTGAGCCCAGAGTGGCAACGAGATGTCTCCTTAGTACAGGTCAGTAAAGCATCTCAATACTTCCAAAGTTGTAATTTAAGGTAAAATTATATTTAGTCTTCCTTTATAGGTTTTGAAAAACGTAATCATTGTATATAGTATATAGTAATATTGTAAAACAGAGTTTAAGAAGCGAATAAAGCTTGGTTTCTGAGGTGTTTTCACGAGCAGTTTTCTTTCAGGGAAGCCCTACGTCATAAGCCGTCGCCCATGTGCTGGAATCACGTGACCGGCCGGCGCTGAGAGTATGGGCTAGTGCAGACTGAGTGTGGTTGTGTTTGTGTAGAGCATTTGTAGATTGTGGAGAGAAATAGAGGAATAACGGGCTTCCAGTTAATTTTGCGAAGGATAAGGAAAGCTTTAGGGCGGCTCTTCGAACTGAGAGTCTTTAAATATCTACAGAATAGAGGCTTAATTCCAACCCTTGTTACTCTGTGTTGACTGTGCACATACAAAGGTGAGTACAGCCATATATATTCTAATTAACTTGCTTTAAATAATAAATTACTGACAAATTCTGGACTTTTTCCGAGTGTCTCCAAACAGCCACACGTCTACTCAAGTATATTAGGGAGTAAAGGACTCCTCTCAGTTCTGTAATTGTATTAATTATGCATTAAATCAACCACCTTTTTTCTGCAGTGCATTCATAGCCCATTTTATAAACTCCACTGACTATACAGGAGCACATTCTACATCTGCCATTACAAACTGTAGGCCATCCCATTAAATCCCATTTCACCGTTTTTCAATTGTCAGGACCACCAAAGTGCAGGTATGACTTGGCTGGTGGATCATTTTCAGCGCTGCAGTGACACTGATTTGGTGGGAAAGTGTTAGTGTATGTTGCACAAGTGGATCAGACACAGAAGTGCTGCCAGAGACTTTAAATACAGTGTCCACTAACTGTCCACTCTTGCCTTGTTGACAGACAGTGGCTCATTTGTTGCTGCACAGTTTGTATTGGTCATCCTTTAGTCCTTCATCAGTGGTCACTGGATACTGGCTATAGGATGCTGTTGGCTGATTATTTTGGGTTGGTGAACTATTCTTAGTCCAACATTGGTATTGTGGTGTTTTTAAATCTCAAGCAGCACTGCTGTGTCTTATCCACTCATACCATCACAACACCTCACAAATCACAATCACAAATGCCTATTTCCATCACTTGAGGAAAAAAATAATCATTTAGTAAATATATAATTACGATATATTTTGTATATTTTGTATCTCATAATACAGACCTATGTTTTTTCATTATTATGAGACTACCACTACTAAATTAAAGAGTTATAGAATGCTACTAGATATTTTCTCATTATTATGATCTACTAAATGGCTATATATTTTTCAAATTGTAAGAAAACAGGCTTCTGTAATTTTGTGCTTGAAATTGTGTGCTAATTCTCTTTATTTTTACCGACTAGGAGTGTAGAGTGTCTTTCCATTACTTTGTACAATGAGCTACAGAGGTGGGAGCAGCAGGAGAGGATGGAGAGGAGGAGGAGGAGGAGGAGGGGGGTGGAGAGGAGACAGAGGGAAGCAATGGGGAAGTAGTGGAAGCTGGAGCAACTCAGGCTTGGAAGATGAGGAGGAACACAGCCAAGGAAGAGGAGGAGGAAGGGGGAAACACCCTCCTCACCTGAAAGGAAAGGAAATAGGACTGTGGTATGCAAAATGGGGAGGCATCAAAAGAAACAAGGCAGAGAGAAAGTCGGTGAGTGGTTAATGTTTTTATGTGACTTCACAGAGTTTATTAACTCACCGTATTTTGGCATGACAAAACCAGTTATGAATGCTTGAAAGGTTAAAACAGCTGTGAACAGCTGCTGATAACTTTATTAAGGCAGTGTCCCAATTGTCCCAAAACTTAATACTAATTCTAAGTAGTTTTTGAGAATGTAGTATAGAAGTCAAAGTTGAGTATTAAAAATCCACAATGCGCATTTTAAATCAGTCTGTTTTTGAGTATAATAATAATGGAAACGGTAAGAGAGGAGCTTCTAACCCAAGTAGTGCTCTACTCAATACACTTCATGGACTGTAAAAGTAATAGCCTACTACTACACTCAGACAGTGCACTAAATGTTAGACAGAGCGATGTGAAGCTCATGTCAAACATTCATTCATTCATTCTTTCACTGTCTGTAACCGCTTATCCAGTTCAGGGTTACAGTTGGTCCAGAGCCTACCCAGAATCACTGAGCACAAGGCAGGAACACACCCTGGAGGGGGTGACTATGGGAGGAAAGGAGCATTTTGGAGTTGTTTTGCATTCTCGTATCAATGTGGATATTTTTAAAACATTGCTGGTGTTAAAGGTATTTTTATATGAAAATGAAAAGTTTCATGCAGGTAATGATGTTTATTTAAATATGTCCGTATAAGCATGAACTGAGTTATCACATAACATTAGCTGTTGGTTTGACTAGATCATGCCCAGGTATAATCTGCCATCCAGAAAATGCATATCACTGACTAGTGCTGGGTGATATGAGTGCAAATCAGTATTATGATTAATTGTACATTTTACCACGATTACCATTAATAAACGATTATTTTGCTTTTGTATTTTTGACTCTCATAGTTCAGTGACCAGGCTTGTAATGTAAATATGCTGCATTATTAAATATAGGATATTTTTCTTAATGTTGCTAGTAGCTTGTTTGTCTCTTGTTTTTGGACCACTGTCGATTTAATTATAGTCAAAACACAGCATGTCCAAACCACAGATGCTGTATTTTTCTTTGATACTAGCTGCTCGATTCTCTTGGTCAGCCTTGCCGTTTAGGTTGCTTCCATATGGCAGATAGGGGCAGAAGCATGTGTCTACAGCTTGGTAGCGTAGTTTTAAAGGGACAGTACCTGAACACACAGTGTGTACATAACAGAATAAAAATAATCGATATAGACAAAATTATGTAGATTTGAAATTCTGAATGTCGATTTTGTTTAATTTTCGATTAATTGCCAGCCCATTCACAGACTTGACAAAAGGAGGATACATGTGTGTAGTGCTGGGCGATATGAGCACAAATCAATGTCATGATTAATTGTACATTTTACTACGATTGCAATTAATGAACGATTATTTTGTTTTTGTATTTTTGACCCTCATAGTTCAGTGATGAGGCTTGTACTGTAAATATGCTCCAGTATTAAAACTGGGACATTTTTTCTAACGCGGTTTGGAGCTTGTTCCTCTCTTGTTTTTTCTAAATGTTTACATTTGACTTCTTTTTGTTCAGTGTCGACTTAATTATAGTCAAAACACAACACGTCCAAACCACAGACGCTGTGTTTTTCATAACAGAATAAAAATAATCTGTATAAAAGATATAGACAAGATTATGTTGATTAGAAGTTCTGATAGTCAATTTTGATTAGGTTTTGATTAATTGCCCAGCCTACATGTGTGCCTCAAGGCTGCATTGTTATTAACGTAAATTTGTAATGATTTTAACCTTGCTGATAGTATATCCAAGTTGATGTGGAGGAGAATGCAAATACTGTAAGAGTGTGACCTAATTTGCTTTGGAATGCATTTAAATTCAATGAATTTGTGGATATTTTTTGCTCTTTTAAAGAGAAGTGCTATGTGTGTTATTTCAGTCTCATGATGTACCCTTAAACACATAAACAAACAACAATAATTAACATATTAAAGTAAAAAAGCTTGTATTGGAATCTGTATAGTTTTGGCAATTGTGTATCAGAATTGGATCGAAAAAAAACAAAAAACATGGTGTGTAGCATTGCAACTGCAGCTTGGTATGATGTACATTGTCCTAGCGTCATTTGCTTCAATTCATCACGTCATGTTACTAGGGCACATTGTAGTATGTAATATTTTGTGTACTAGCCTCCTAAACTCATTACATTAAGATAAGTGCATAGTAAATACTTTACAGTATTAGTGTATAGGACACAATTGGGACACAGCCTAAATGTTCCAGATTTTTTTGTAGGATTTTACTATATAATATTGTTTTCTATTAAATTACTTGATTTAAACTGGTGGCTAGAATTGCTCTGACATCCTAGGTGGTTGCTAAAATATGTTAGTTGAGTAGTTAAGTAGTTTAAATGGTGTTTCAGGGTTTTGATTGCTTTAATATTTCAAGTACTTGCTATAATATTGCATCACAACTGCATTGGTATTCAAGGTTTGGGCAAGGGTGTTGCTAGTTGTTTGTTAAATTGCTAGTTAATTGCTGCTAGACTAATGCTGAATTGTTTTTTTTAATGTTATTTTAATATGCTTCCTGTGATGTTTCTAAAAATCATTTGTCAAAAAGGATTGAAAAATATGTCTGTGCATGATGAAATTCCAGTAAAAAAAACATAAACAAAACAAGCCCTCATAGCTGTAGTGACAGGTTTTTCTGTCTGTCTTCAGAGGGCTATGGTTCAGATGGATGAGTCAAGAGAGCAACACATCACACAGCTGCTGAATTCAGTTCAGAGAGGACCATCTGAGCAAGCCCACCCCTCTGCCTTTCCATTTGGGCAGGAGAAGCAGGAACCTAGTGGGCACAGGTGAGCACAGATGAGCTTCAAATAACTGTACTTTTATCTGGTGTTGGTTGTACATTGTGAAGCCATCATTGTAAGTATTGTAAAGCGCTAGTGAACTTATTTACTTGCTGCTTACGGTAAGCTGCTTATTTCTGTCAGTTACTTTGATGGGGATGATCCCCCAGCACAGCAGGAGAAAACTGTGAAAGTGGCAAAAATGGAGCTGAAGGCTAAAGAAAAGGAGGAGATGATAAAAGTGAAGGAGGAACCTCATGACAGAGATCTGGAATACTTGTTTCAAGATTTAGTTCAAAGGCCTTCACTTGACGAAGAGCTGATGAGTGATTTTCAGACTAAAAAGGAAAATCCCAAATACCTGGACATGCTGGTGAGACATCATCTCTGTGTTTATAATTGGAAATGTCTTTATAATTTAGGCTGTATTAAGGATGCAATAAATTATTTTGTACGTTTGAAAATAATGAAATTCCTTGTAAGATATTAAGAAGAAATAGGAGTATGACCATGTTGTGTCATGCAATTTTTATGTATGTCTAAATGATAAATGCTAGCTATTGAGCAATGCCATGCAGTCACCAAGTGTCACAATATGTTTAATGTGTTTTCTTAACATGAATTTTGCATAATAACATTGGCCAAATGCTCTAAATGGAAGTCTCATTGTGAGCAAATTCTTCTCAGTCACTATTGTTTTCGTATTGTGTTTTCTAGAAATTCAGAGAGAAGCTGCCTTCATATGGCATGAGAAGGGTAAAGTACATAACTTAATTTTACATATTCATTCATATACGTCATCTCAGTTAAACCCCTTTGACACAGGCACTGTAAACCAGCAATGTTCCTCTTGCCTGGAGGAGCTGTTTGTGTGGATGCAAACATCTGTCCCAAACTTCACACAGACTTTATCCTCCTAGTGCCCTAGTAAAGACTCTGGGTAATTTTGTGAAGAATCTCGCTGTATCTCCTGCATGTGCTGTACAGGCCCCGCCCCGTGCCATGTGCTGCATGTCTGAAAGGACCAATCCGGGACATCTCCAGACCTGATACTCCAGAGTTTGTTTAGAGTTCATGTGTGAAAGGTGCTTTAGGGTAATGGTGTGTCTAAAGCCTACCCAGTATCATTGGGTGCAAAGCAGGAACACACCCTGGTGCCAGTCCATTATAGGGAAACAAACACCCATTCACAACTTTAGACAGTTTCACATAGCCAATGCGCCTACCAACATGTGTTTTTGGATTGTTGGGGGAAACCGGATACACTTGAGGAAACCCAAACAGACAAGTGAAGAACACAACAAACTCCTCACAAACCTAAGGCGAGAATTGGACCCAGGACCTCTGGAATCTGGAGCTCTGTGGAAGCTACACTACTTGTACCACATGTTAAGGCCAATGAGTTTTGTTTAGCCTTCAAACAGTAGGATCTTTGTTGCTTCAGCTCTGCACTTTGTCTGCTGAAGAACATCCATTTTAAGGCCAAATGAAAGCAGGGCATCTGATTATATTGACTGCCCGCAAAAAGTATTTATGGAATTAAATTTTTTTTCTTAAATTAAATCATAAATGCCATTTAAACATCTTAAAAATTTAACAAGCCTTTATAACAAATTACAAAAGGCAACAGTGATCTTTTAGAGCTATTGAAGATGACTGATATACTAATTCTGATTGAGAGAAGGCAAAATAAGTTTGGATACAATTGGCATTTTTTTTTCACTATTTATATATAATATTTTTTCAGTATTTATATATAAGTGGCAGGTAACTTCGGTCCTTATATTTTTGTTAAAATTGCATATTAATGTTTACAATATGACCCCATCCACAAAGCCCAGCAGTAAACACATCTATACTGTGTGATCACAGGAATTGGTGGAGCTAATAGAAGCGAACCGCGTGGTGGTGGTCAGTGGTGAAACTGGCTGCGGTAAAACTACGCAAGTCACACAGTTTATCCTGGACGACTACATCCAGCGAGGAGTTGGCTCCCTCTGCAGAGTGGTGTGCACACAGCCACGACGAATCAGCGCCATATCTGTGAGTACGACCATGCTAAATTTTGTACAAATTATTTATTTTTTAATTCAGAAAACTTCCATGCAACCTGGAAACAGGTGAAGATTTTAGCACAGTTGATGAATCAGCTTCTGTTATGGTCTCAAGCACTGACTATTACTGCCTCATGATCAACATCTTGTTTGCTGCTTAATCCATTTCAGGGTCATGGTGTATTAGTGCCTCATTTAAATTTTATTTACAAAAAGCACACCCTAATTTGTGCAGATGTTTTGTTAGTAAGACAACAAAAAGATGGAATCCCGAGGGTTGTGAGCCAATGAATGTGCTCAAAGTCAAAACTTAAGTTGGAACTGTGTATGCTGACTGCACATTGTAGCTTTCAAATTACAATGAGAACAAAATGTGAAATAAACAAAATATGTTGGATAGATTTAATGATTTTGTATGATGTTTGTAGCAATCATTTTCATGTGAGTATTTTCCCGAAATAGCAGTGTATTATTATTGCAGTGTATTAGGTGCTGAAAAAGCACTAGCTGTGGTATTTGTTTTACAGTTTTTGACATGGTTAAAAGGAGGTCCTCAGGTTACGTCAGTCCCGAGTTACGATGTTTCATGGTTACGATACATCTCCCATTTACTGTATAAAGCCTTGTTTTGACTTAAGTGGTTTTGCGTCGTAAACATCGTAACGCGAACTTCGTGTTTGCTGTGTTAGGATAAGTGCTTACAGTATGTTATTTACGTACAGTATGTACGTATGTTCTGACTTACACCAAAAATCGGTTTACGACGCGATGTAGGAAAGGATCAACGTCGTAAGTCGAGGACCGCCTGTGTGTGTATATATATATATATATATATATATATATATTATTACGCAGTCACACAGCTCCAGGGACCTGGAGGTTGTGGATTCGATTCTCGCTCCGGGTGACTGTCTGTGAGGAGTGTGTTCTCCCCGTGTCTGCGTGGGTTTCCTCTGGGTGCTCCGGTTTCCTCCCACCAAACACATGTTGGTAGGTGAATTGGTGACTCAAAAGTGTCCGTAGGTGTGAGTGTGTGGGTGAATGTGTGTGTTGCCCTGTGAAGGACTGGCGCCCCCTCCAGAGTGTATTCCTGCCTTGCGCCTAGTGATTCCAGGTAGGCTCTGGACCCACTGCAACCCGTAACTGGATAAGCGGTTACAGATAATGAATGAATTAATTAATGAATGTTTGGTAGATTATTTCATTGTTGTGACAATGCTTCTTGGTGATAAATCTTATAATTTTGGAAAGCATGTTAATTTCCCTTTTAAATGTTGCCACATTTGTAAGGAGCATGCATTTGTGGGATGAGCAGTAGAGCTGAGTATGTGGGTTGCGCCCATGAAAAGTTTGCCAAATCCTCTCTGCCAGTGCCAAACATCTTACTTTGCTGTTGCTACTGACACTTGTTTTGAGGCAGCTAATTGGCAGCATCTGTGAGCATGGGCCCTGCTACAGTGGTCAGAAGAATGGGAAGCCATCCCACAGCAGTGTGTGACCAGGCTGGTGACCAGCATGGGAAGGAGGTGCCAGACTGTTGTGGCTGTGTATACTTCTTCCACACGCTACTGAGGCTCCTGTTTGTTAAATGAATAATTTTGTTAAATTTTCAATATGTGTTGTTTCTTCAAAATTCAATCATCCAGTCAACAAACACCAAACAAATCACCAAATGGCAGAATATGCTGCTTGGCATTGGCAGAGAGGATTTGGCCAATTTTTATCAGCGCAACCAACAAACTCAGCTCTACTTCTCATCCAACAAATGTGTGTTCCTTACAAATGTGCCACCATTTCAAAGGGAAATTAACAGGCTTTATGACTGTATAAGATTTACACCATTAGATTTATACCATTAAATTAAGCAGCAGCTTGGATGCAGGCAGTTATGGCCCATCCCTTTAGGGATGTAATGATACCAGAAATGTATAAGTCATTACCAGTACCACTAAAATTACACAATTCTCGATGCCAATTTTGATACCACGACAAAAAGATTAAGACAATGAAACGAATGCAAGTCAACATAAAGGCTTTTATTTAAGTCTTTATTTAAGTCTTTTTCCAGCAAGAAATAAAGGTTCAAATTTGTTAATAATTGTTTTTTTTTTCAATTGTTTTGTTTACTGTTGTTTCTAACACAGTACTCTATCTCTTTTAAAACCGTGTTGGAAGGTGGGAGCTTCACCCTGATTGGCTGTAGAGTGAGGCAAACTTCGTCACACCCCTCCTGTGATTAAATGGTTTAAGTGGGTTTAAGGCAGCTAGTTAAAGAAATCTAAGCTTTGAAAACCTATTTAATGTCTTAATTATTGTTTGTTGAGCTTTTGGTTGCCAAATAAAACCATTTGAACCCCAGTACCCTGGAGATGTGTGACAGTGACACTGCCTCAAAAACACCACATTACAAAAATAAAAATGTTACAGAAACATGCGTTTTTTTATGGATATTTTCTGAAAATGTGTACATTTACTAGGCATATTCATGTTTCTTTTCTTTTTTGCACATTAAGGAGATCAGATGAAACATCATGTGTGTGAATGTAATGATGAGGAAGACTAAAACTGATAGTAGGCTCTAATACCTCGTTTAACTGCCTCTAGCCTGAATACAAAATGAGTTTTGGGCATGGGTGCATACAGGTTTCTTACGGCATCCTGCTGCACATTTGCCTGCACATGTTGCAGATGGGCTAGTAGATTCTGCACATTCGTGGGTTGCCAAAGGTGGTGACTGGAAGTGACTGGCTGTTGTATGTGATGGCTCCCCAGATCATCACACCAGATTTTGGAGCAGTGTTTCACCCCACAGCAAAGACAATACTGAAGCTCTCACTACAAGGCCTTGTAGTAGTGTCATCGGATCTCTCAATGTCAACTGAGCAAAATGTCTTTGTGTGCACCATAGAGTTGTCTAGCAGTCAATGGTCTCTCACCAAGAGGTACACTACCCAAAAAATAGCCTCTGAGAGCCTTTCTGAGAAGGCAGTGGGGAAAGCATTTCTGTGGGTTTTTGTGGAAAGACCCTGTGTCTAATTTAGACAACACATGTAATTATTTAAATATCTGCCTAAGACATAACTGCACGCTGACCAGAAATATTCATTTTTTATGATTTTTTAATTAAATTTATTTGTGTTTATGAGTGTGGATTTCGATTTGTATATTTGAATCCCTTTGAATAAGTTGTCATACATGGACCTGAATGAAGTATATAAAATGTCTGTGTGTGCAGGTGGCAGAGAGGGTTGCAGCCGAGAGGGCAGAGCATGTTGGAGAAGGGAAATCCTGTGGGTATCAGATTCGTCTGCAGAGGTGAGTGTGTAAGCATGGCTCAGTGGTCACTAGAGCATTGCTGGTTTCAGTCCCTGCTGTGACACAGTGAGTGATTCACGGAGTCCAATTATCCTGTAAAGTGTGGACTGTGGAGTCTTAGGGGAAGCACTAGACAGTGACTGGTTTTCAACATGAGTGAAAATCCTCGTGGAAAAGAGAAGAAAAGTGAAAAACAAGACAGAGAATGAGAATAGAGTAGTAGCTGCATGGGCTCAGCTGCTAGTATTTCTCTTTCTGTCACAGCAGAGGATTTTATTGCTTGATTGAAAGGTTGATTGACTGATTTTTTTAGCGACAGATGTTGTTTTGTTGTTGGGGTGTAAATATTATCCACAGGACTTTGCAAATTTGGCAAAACTATTAATATCACAGCTCCTGGATGATGCAGTTTATTTCACGTTGCCACGATCCCCAGGGATGTCTCAGCCATCTGTGGCCAAGACTCAGGATATAAAACGTCTCCCTGCCTTTCAAAAGATAAAAGATCTCCCAGTTTTTGAATGGCCCTACCTCCCATACCAAAGTGGAGTCCTGATAACTGGGGTAACAAGTTAAGTGCGTCAATGTGTAGCAAGTATTTGTAAAGCATAATGGGTTTTTGGAAATTTTGTGGAAACTTGCTTAGTATTCCAGGTTTCAGTATGGATGCTGTACTGTCTCTGGTTGAGTCACATATATATATAAAGAGGTTGTTTTACAAAATGGTTTGGTATTGTTATAAAATGATCAAAACCAAATGAACTGTTTGCGATTCATGACTGAATGAATGATTTCCTAAAGAATCACAACTGAACCAGTTTCTGGGTAAGATTTATAAATGTGGAGCACAGATATAGACATGTTCTAAGACTGGACAATCGACTTTCGCAACTTATAATCAATACTAATATTACCTATATTGATTGTATTGATTTTTCTTTTAATTCTGTTCAACATTTATTTAATTATCTTTTTATTTGTTTTTAATTCTATTTATATGTTCACCATTGTGTGTTCTTGTAATGTCCCACACTACCGTACCTTGTAGGTTAGTAGTGATTCTGCCCCATCCAATCTGACACATGGCAAAGCCTATAAACAGACTCAGACCGAGCAGCTAGTCTGTCGTGTGGGTGTGAGAGAGAGATAGATATATAGATATGAACATTTGGTCTCCTGCTCCCCAAAAAGAACCAATTATCCCACTGACCAAAAAGTGTGAAAGTGTGATCTCTCTCTCTCTCTCTCTCACACACACAAATACACACCCTATTGCTCTTAAAATCTTTTTCATTTCAGGTTTCATCTCCCTGCCTCTCTCATGTCCTCCTTGTTAAAGAGGATTTGGATGTCCTGTTCTTTCTCTCTCTCTCTCTCTCTCTCTCTCTCTCTAATTTATTCTCTGTAATTTACTGCTGTGGTTTAATTACTGTTTGGAGGAGAGTTTATTGTGAGAACCATCTGCCTCTTACTTGCCAGTTTCTCTGAGGTCTGATTATTACTTAGCTCAGAGCACACAAAGGTTTGGAACATTTCTGTGAGGGTTTAATGTTGTTCAGCCACAAGAGCTGTAGTGGAGTCAGATTGTACCTGATCTCAAAATCTATAGTAAAGAATTTCCTAGAAGAGAACAGGCTGTTACTTAAGAACAGGGCGATCAACTAAAGGCTGATTTGTTGGTGGGTTTAACCCCAGTTCAGAATCTAGTCTTCCACTGCATGGAAACTGCTACTCAACTTAATTCTATTTGGCTTTTTTTTCTTATCCATTAGGTAAATAAGTAATTCTCAGTTCTCTGCAACTGTGGTTCCAAGCGAGGCATGTAAGGACAAAACTGTGATGTGTAAACATTGCAGAGCACTAATTGGCCAGAGAGACTTGTCAATTACAATGAAATGTAAACATCCAGCACAAACTAGCCATCTGTAAAATCTCCAAGCTACAGCAGAGACCACATTTGGTTTTTATGGTTATGACTTAAAATGGCAGCTTGTTAAATTATGTTGTGGAAGAGCTTCTTGGATTGGTGGCCAATGAAAGACTGCAGCCTAAGGCTGGACGATACAGGCAAAATTTATATCACATATATTTCATAATTTCTGTCCATACGATATAATTCCAGTATCAATAGGAACATTATAAAGGCCACAGAGAAACAGCCAAGAACAAAGGAGAAACATCATCATCAAACATAAACCTTCTGGCTTTGTCAATATTAATATTATTAAAATAACTTTAAAATTGAGTGTAGTGAACTGACGGAAACGCTATGCAATGTGTGTCAGTCATTGACTGATGATGTAAATATGATGTAAAATTGTATATTGAAATATTGAAAATTATATAATTATTGAAACATTTTATATTGTGATTATATATTGATATTGAATTAATGTCCAGCCCTACTTCAGCAAGAGCTGAACAGTGCAACAAGGAATGGAAAAACTTTTCTGTCTGAACCCATGAGCTGCTAAACTGTGTTTAGTCTCAAAAAACAACAACAACAGGCAAATACACATTGAATTAACAATACTTAATATTTCTGCTGCCATTTTGGTTGTTGTTTCAGCCTGTGGTTCCCAGTAAACATGGCATTTGCAATGTCAGGGGGTGGGGGTGTTGTAGTGGGAAATGAATCAGGTACCAGGCACCAAAAAGCGAGGAGAGTAGGTACCTTCCAGTGGAAAAGCACCATGGATTTTTCCATAGTAAACAGAATGTAAATTCAGAAGAACAGTGTTGAATGATTTAGTCTGTGGTTTGACTGTCATTCAGATTATTCAGTCTTCCAATAAAGGCTTTATTTACACATAAAAGAAGAGGAAAGAAGGGGAAGAGTAAGAAAGTGAGAAAGAAGGTGTGTGTGTGGGGGGGGTGGGGGGGGTGGTATGTGTATAAAAGAATAAGAAAAATAAGAGGAGAGGAAAAGCCAGGTCAAGCACCTGGACTGCTTCAGGCATTCTTAGCATTACAGCTCTGGTCACACTCACTAGACCTCCCTCTCTCTCTCTCTCTCTCCTCTCTCCTCTCTCTCTCTCCTCTCTCTCTCCTCTCTTGGGTACAGGGAACAAGGTTAGAGAGAGATGGAGATTGATAAACAATGGAGAAAAAACATAAATAGAGGCAAAAGGATGGAGTGACCTAAAGAAACTCCGTTTGAGGAAAGGCAATGGATATAGAGGAGAGAGAAGAGGAGGGGGTGGCTGAGTGAATAATGAGGAAAGGAGGCAGGTGGAAATTGGAGAGCTGCTGGGACTGCTGAAAAGAGATTTGGGGTGTTCAGAGAGGAATAGAGGTGCCAGAAAGGAGAGAGAGAGAGAGAGAAAGGATAAGATTTAGAGTAAGGATGGTTTTGACACACAGCTGGAACATTTTTGGGGCAAGGAAATCCGTGTCATGGTAGCATTTAGCATGTTTACAGGTTTCCTGAATATTGAAACCTGCAGTATTGTCAATAGCAGTCCAATATTTCTTATTTAAAACCTGATATGCTTTTATTGATAACTCACATGCACTTAACATGTAGTTAACACTGCACAAGATATACACAATTAAGTGTCACATTTTATTGGGATCATTTACATATAGCTAACATCTGTGATATTATTATAACATATTGTGTATTGTGATATTGATTTATGTCTTGTATTGAACATCCCTAGCTCTGCAAGGTTTTGCATTCACACAGCAGGGAAAATTGACCCAAATCCTGTTTCTTTATATATGTGGCTGTGTGAACAGCTAAAAATCGCATTGAATCTGATTTTTTTTAAAAATCAGGTTAGGGCCATTTTCATATGTGATATTGAAATTTGATCCATATCTAATCTGTGGCAATGCGACTCTGTCTGAACAGCCAGAATGGAATTCTTGTGAATTTTACTTCACTCCATTGCCATTGATAATGAACCAAATATTAGGGAAACAAAAAACTTGTGAAACTTCTTAATCCAGGTTCCTGTAGAAATTGGTATTAAGGTTTTTATTTAAATTTAACAAAAAATCAGATTTGGGCCACTTTTTCCTGATGTGTGAACATAGCCTCATCATTTTGACATTAAAATGTGAGAAATAGATGAGAAACTTCTGGCTTTGAGTAAATGTATTAAACTTGTTGCTCTTTGATCTGATTTAGTGGCAGGAACTTTTATTCTATAATAAATGTTTTTTACTTTTTGTTGTGAAGATGTGATCTCATTTCTTTGGCGAAGACTGTAATAAAATCTTCTATCTTGTTTCACGTCACGACCTCGGGCGTCTCCATCCTCCTCCTCTGGGCTCTGTTATCCAGCCGGTTACCACGGAAACAAGGCTCTGTGTTGTATTGTACGACGGGAATTATCCTTCAGTGGCTGCGCTCTGATCCGTGAGTGTGTCCCCCCTCTCTTTCTCAAACACACATACAAACACTGTCTCTTACTACACACGTTTTCTCTCTTTCTCCCATGTTCTCTATATTTCAGTCTCTCTCACTCTCGTCTTGGTTTCTCCCTCACACTACACTCTTTCATGCTTTTTCTCTCTCTCCACCTCTCTCTCTATCTCTCTTTCATTCATATTCTAAATGTAGTGCTCACTTTAATGACCTCAATGTTTCTCTACAGTGTTGCCAGAGAAGTTGATAGTAAGGTGGTAATAACAGAACAGTGCTGCCAGTTAATTACAATAATGACTCAACTTGTAAAGTAGTGTTTTGTGAGTAAACAGTTTGAAACATTAATAACCGAAAGAATGTCAGTATTATATGTGACGACCATGTTCTTTTTCTTTTCTTTTTTTTTTTTCTTAAATATAAGTCCTAGGTATAGTTTATACAGTTTTATAAAGAAATTAGATGGTAGTTTTACTGAAGGTCTTTGAGAATCTGAGAATCGCACTTTTTTTTTCATGCAAAAGCTCATGTTTTTTTTTTTTTTTTTTTTTATTAAACGTAAACTCTTTTTTTAGTACATTGATTTCTTTACAGACATGCAGTTATTATTTTTTTGTAACATTATTATTATTATTATTGGTAAAATAAATCTAAAATATTTTTGTACTGACTCAGTAACGCAGAATTCATTAAATAAGTATCTAAACAGAATATAGACTCAAAAAATAGGGTGCCAACAACTTTTGCACAGTACTGTATATGTTTCACCCAATATTCCCCCAATATTCAATTCAGGCAGGATTAGTATAACCTGTGGCTAGTTTTACTGCACTTTTTAAAGTAGATAAGTGACTAGGAATCTTTCCTGAAACAGAAACATGCACTCTGGGAAAAATAACTGTTATAACTAATTAGTCTATTGTGACACAATTAAAACTACTGAGTTATGCAGAGAATTATTTCTTTACCCCATGTCCACAGGTAAAACTAACCTTGTCTGAATAGGGCTTTACACAATAATTAATTTTAAGACATTCTCCCAGTTTTGTCCCATTTTATGGACACTGCTGCAAAATTAAAATTTGTCATTATTGCCAAAATTGTCAAAAACAAACAAGCAAAAAACCCTAAAATGAAGTGTTAATACACTATGTTCACGATTGCTATAATCTAAATCACCATCTTCTAAACATCTAAACCAAAACTCACATTTAATTGTGGCTACAACATTGTCCCCAAGATCAGAGCAAATTGATGCACATGCAGTAGTCACAGCTAAGAACAGCTCATAGCCAGCATCAATACTGCTTTACTCATTTAACATTGGCTCGCAGGGAGGTTGATGTGTTTTAGATGTTAGAGACTTTTATTACTCACAAAATCTGTTTGTTTTAGTGCTGAGATACTGACTGACTTTTTTTTGAGCCCTGAAATCTTTCCCTGAGTAGCTGTAATGAAGGGAAATTTGCCTGTTTCGGCACAAAATGCATTTGATTGTGTTTTGTCTGGGCGTTTAGTGTGTGTTTTTAACAAATTCTACCTTCAGGGACTCAGTGGGATGTTTGTCCCATCTTGTGTAATTTTTGTTTATTGACTGGACCCGCACACAGAGCACAGTAGGTAGAAAAGCTTTGTCCAAACGTTGGTACCGCATTATAATTGGGATGTCTACTTTGTGGGAGGTTCTTTTGGGATTTTTTTTTTTTTTGGTATCCAGACATGAGTTTTATTTACTCTCAGCTTTCTATTCCGTTCATTAGGCCAGAGCTCTGTGTTTAGGAAAGTCCTAATGAGGTTTGAGGTCTCAGCAGCACTGATTGCACCGGTGAGTTCAGACAAACTGCTGGGAGTCTGTTTGAAAGCAGGATTGATTTGGATTAGCTTGCAAGGCCCCACTGTTTTCTCTGGTTGTTGAACATGTTAATTTGGCAGGCAACGCTCTGTTGGTGAATGTATTTATAGTAGAGCAGTCTAGGTCTGTTACTATAAGAACTTAGCAATGACCTGACCTAAAGAATCTTGGGCTCTTACCATTAAGCTCTTAAGGAGCCCTAGAAATGCTCATTATCCATGATTTTTTCCATCTTAAAGAAATAATTATAGAGAGGTTTAGTTCAGGACGAAATCTGCAGTGTGTGTAGTTCTTTCAACTGTACAATCATAATTCTGCAGTGATTTTACTCCAGTATGTCTGTAGTATATATGGGCTTTTTGGTCCAACAATAGTAATTGTAAAGTGACTTTAAGCCAGTTTGTATTTACAGTGGATGTAAGTTGTCCAGTCCAGCATAGCTGCAGTAACTGTGGGTGTCTACCCTATAAATGTTAAGACCCGCCTACACATATCCAGATAGTTTTAAAAACAGAGATTTTTCTCCCTCCATTTTTGAAAATATCACCATCCAGAAGAGAACAAATTTTCTGCATTAACTGCAGTATTATGCCAGTCCAGTAGGGGAGCATAGTACCTCTTGAAGAGAGACAAGAAGCATGAGAGAAACACAGAGGTTTAAACCCAAATCCATAGCCCCTATGTAGTGAAATATGCAAGTTATGAATTTACTGAATCCAGATCTAAATTGTGCACTACATATTTCTAATACAACATAATTTATATTTACTCATGTGGGAATCTGAAATCTAGTGCTATGTGGATGTTTAACTGTAGTTTTATGACTTACGTAGTTCATTTAATAGGGAATGAGGAGCTATTTGAATATAAGCCTAAAACATGCTAAATGCTGTATGGATTAGCGTTTTCGAAAAAGCTTTGTTTATCCGTAAACACAACACCACTGAGTTTTCAAAACCTCATTATGTTCATTAACCTGAGTGTTACTGAAAACCTCTTTTCAGTGACTTAAAACATAATTTCTGAAGCCAAAATGCAGACAAAATCCTTTGTTTTTAAAAATACCACAGAGCTTTAGGCTGTTTTATTTCGCATTAACCAGGTGTAGGGCCAGCTTAAATAACACTAGATTGAATTGGATTATCAAGGACAGAATCTCTGCTCTCCCTGTTACAGCTCAGTGAATCATCACAATGACTTTGGAGCTGTAGTTATAAGGAAAAAATGCTACCTATAGTACTTTTTAAATACTTGTTAATGTTATTTAAAACTGTGACAAAAAAACAAAAAGATAATTGACAGCATATTTTCACAAGTAAACTAGATGAGAATTAAATAAAATATATATTTAAACATTTGAAGACAAAGGATGAAAATGTTTTACCTATTAAAATGAATTAAAACTACATTGTATTCTGAAAACAAATTAAAGCATCATCATTTTTAATTAAAAAATGAGAAAATCATAAGGAAATAATAACAGAAAAATGCTGTGTCTGTTTACTGTTGTGAGGGCAACCAGAAGAGTCGACTAAAAGAATAGACCAAAGAATAATTTTTTTGAACATCTAGATTTCTGTCCTAAAAAACCCTCTTTTGTTTCTCACAGCCCTGCGTCATAGGGAAGATATTAAATTTGGATATTTTAGAGTACATTCAGAGTGTTGTTTCAAAGCCGACATGCTGCAGTGTCTCTGTGCACAGTGAGAGTGTCTGGCCAGAATAAAGTTACACTAAATGTGTTCAGTGAAGAGTAGCCTGCTCCTAAGGCACCATTTCTTATCAGCTGTTGCCAATGATTCATTGAGTCAATGATTCATGAATCTGGTTCAATTAAACATAAAATGTTAAATAAATGCAATACATATTTCAATATTGGATATATATTAATTATATATATATATATATATGTATATATATATATATATATATAATGTCAACGTATTCAAATTTACCAATTTTAAGCTATTGTTTATGAACATAATATGTCTAAAATAGTAAAATCTTTAAAAATATGTGATTAAATTAGGATATTTTTTTTTTATTTATTTGACTAAAACAAGACTAAAATGTTTTTGGTTAATGCCAACTGAAACTAGACTAAAATGAATAATACTTAAATACCTAAAATGAGACTAAAACTGATACACATATTAAGCACAAGATTAAAATTGAAACTCAAAAAATACTCCAAAATTAACAGAATCTGAGCCTGTCTTCCGTATATGAGCCAAAGTCTGGAGAATGCTGTTTCTCCCTTTTTCTCACTCTTTCTCTCCTCATTTGATCCATCTCTATGCCATTGACGAGACAGCATTGTTTTATCATCCCGCCACAGGTCTGTTGTATATTGGATTAGGAAACCACACACACGAATACATTTAAGCACACACACAGCTGCATAACAATAAACTATGGTAACAATAAAGCAGTCACAGGCTCGCTGGAGTCAGAGCCTTTGTTTTGGAGGAGAAGCTGCAGACGCTAGATACCTCCAGCTTTCTCTGCTTCTCATTTGTCTCAACAAACCCTCTGCATTCATTTCAGCCCCCCGGCCAGTGAGGAATTATGTGCTTTTTTGTGTCGTATTGCATTTAATGTTGTTTGCCTCTTGACATATTTTCTACGCAGCTATAGACACCCCAGGTTAAAATATTCCTCAGCAGAACACTGGAGGTTTCCTTTTGCTGTACCTTTGGATGTTTGTCTTGCCCTTTTAGAACAAGAAAAGCTGTCTCTGCCTCCTGCTTTTTCCGTTCTATCTAAAAGTAATGTATTACACTGAAGGATCACTGGATTAGGAACACCTACCTTGTATCTACACTAATTATCCATTTTATCAGCTCCACTGACCATAGAGCTGCACTTTGTTGTTCTACAATAATAGACTAGTCCACCTGTTTCCCTGCATACATTCTTATCCACATTTCACCCTGGTCTTCAATGGTCAGGACCCCCACAAGTCCACCACAGAGCAGGTATGATGTGGGTGGTGGATCATTTTCAGAATTGCAGTCACTCTGACGTGGTTGTAGTGTGTTAGTGTGTGTTGGGCTGGTATGAGTGGATCAGACACAGCAAAGCTGCTTGAGTTTTTTAAGTGTCCAGTGTTCACTCACTGTCCTCTCTGTTAGACACACCTACATAGTTGATCCACCTTATAGATGTAAAGCCAGAGACTGTATCTGTTGCAGCACAGTTTGTGCTGGTCATTCCCTAATCCTTCATCAGTGGTCACAGGATGCTTTTGGTTGGTGAACTATGCTACTGTCTCTGACTTTACATCTACAAGGTGGACCAACAAAGTAGATGTGTCTAACAAGGAACAGTGAGTGGACATGGACACTGGTTAAAAAGTTTAAGCAGCATTGCTGTATCTGAATAACATACATGACACACACTAACTAACCACCATGTAAGAATGATCCACCAATCATACTTACTCTGTGGTGTTCCTGACCTTTGAAGAGCAGGGTGAAATGGAGAATGAAATGGAATGAGAGAAACGGGTGGAATACAGTCTGTAATTGTAGAACTACAAAGTGTAGGTATTACTAATCCAGTAATCATTCAGTGTATTTCATGGTTGCTTTTAGTAGGTCAGACAAGCTTTGAGAAGAATACATTAACATGAATTCTCTACAGCTTAATAACATATTATTGGTAACTCAAATTTTTATATCAAATTTATTGATTACAAATAAGCCTAGTTTATTTTGTAAAGATAACTGTCAGAGTAGGAGTGTAGAGAATTACAGTGTAAAGAATTAGAATGTTTGAACTTATCTATCCATGCTAACCTAGCTATAAATCCTGAGCTGCCACATGCACTTGACCAAATATTTAGACCAAAACATTAGTGTGCTTTTTTGTTGTTGTTTTTTTTTTTTTTTTGCCAGGTTACCATAATCTTATTTCCTTGTTTGTTTTCAGGTGTTTGTCCACTATCAGTCACTTGGTTCTAGATGAGATTCATGAGCGGAGTCTGCAGTCTGATGTTCTTCTGACTATTGTAAAGGATCTGCTGAGGTCCAGAGATGACCTCAAGGTTGTGCTCATGAGTGCCACGCTAAACGCTGAGAAATTCAGCAAGTACTTTGGTGAGTGAACATTGGTTTGCATACAATTAAAAAAAAAAAAAAAACATTTATTTACATTTATAAGATTTATGCCCAGTTTTATTACCCAATCAATTGGTTGTTCTCACCAATTTGTGTTCCAGTTTGGTGCTTTATATGAATGGCATTGTCTAGTTGTTGTTATGATGTGATATTGTGGTACAGGAAAATGTAGGATAGAGCTAATAAATTTAGAAAAAAATGTAGTTATAAAAGATTTCCTTGATTTATTGCATTAAACAATTCTTTTTAACAATTGAAAAGGCAATTGATTTTCAATTAATTCAGCGGGAGTTGAAAATAAACGTAACAGCTGCATGCTTTGTATTATATATACGTGTTCTTTGTCATTTTATTTAAAATTAATTCTAGATTATTCTAATGCCAAGAAGGCCAAAAGGTTTTGTCGAGTTAAAGAATCACAAATATTTATTTATTGAATTTCACAGGTTACTTTAATATAAGTTTTTTTAGGTAACAAAAGTAGTATATAAATTTAGTGATCAAAATCAGATTCGAAAAAATAGAGCATAAAGCATTTTTTGGATAATACAATATATTTGAATGGTTATAGACATGTACACCATATTGTACACTCAGGGTTCCTTTTAATGGTGCAATAGTTCCATAACAGCAAAGCCATTTGAGGTAGAACGTCTAAATTCTGCTAGCAGATATTTAGCATGTCATAGCTTCATCCTCTTTCCAAAACAATTTTGTGGACAAAAGGACTTGCAGATTAATTTAGAGAAGTTTAAATACTGTCGTAAGCCGGGGTACAAACATTAGCATCAGCTTAATGGTGCCTTTCCACTGCATGGTCTCTACATGACTTGACTCTTTTGCTTTTTCTTTACCTAAATCTGGTTCCTGTTACCTGGAAGCAGGTACTTTTTAGTCTTTGCTCGCTCCCGGTTCTAGACAATAGTCTGGACTACATGTGATGTGAGGGTGGGTGGCCCGAAGCTAAAGGAGCTTGTTTTAGCAGATCTCATGGAGTTTGACAAACATTTTCTCACTACTTTCTTTTACAATAATATTTCAAAGTCACTAACCCACATGAAACAAAACCATTTTAGCTAAACCAAGGATACCTTTAGTCTCTGCAGCTTTGTGGCAAAAGCCAGTTCTTTCACATGTGCCCTTCAAAATGTTCATTAGTCAATCAGTCAGTAGGTGAAAATGCCTCTTATTGGCTGGCCCGCTAGGCAATCCAGCAAGTAATAGTGAGCTTAGTCATATGCAAATTAGGCATTCAAATATGGGATAATGTAGAAATGATACCCCATTTTCAATTCTAAGCAATGACAAACATTATTTCCAGTCTATTGGCCAGAACTTCTGAGCTCTCAGGCAGAATGACTTTGTCTAATGAATTATATGGGTGTTTGGGCAAAATGACTGTATCCTATTTTCAGTCTAGCGATGAATGTTTAACTTGTGAAACAGCAGGTGTGAAATCCACTCATTAAAACGTGCTATGCTTCGTAAAAGAAAGTTAAGTAGCAGGAGTTAATGTAAAATTAATTATCCAAATAATGGCTTTGAATACAGACCCAAAAAAAAATGAATCTAATTTTTAAAGTTGTTCTTCCAGGAAACTGCCCCATGATTCATATCCCTGGCTACACTTACCCAGTCAAAGAGTACAAGATGGAGGACATTGTGGAGATGCTCAGGTGATCACATTTTAAAATTCTTCTTTTTTTTCTGAGCTTTAAAAATAATGTATGCACATAGCAGGTATTAATACATTTATATGAAGTCCCCCTCCAGTCATGGATGAAATCCCTGTTAATCAGAATTAGAGAATTACATCATTATTTCCAAGAAAACAAATAAATCCACTTAAAAGTGGCTTAGATGTAAATCTACAACTTTAAATTCATTTAGTACATACAGGTCCCTACTCCATCTCCGCTTGACAAGTCTGGAGGATGTTTTCAGAGAATCTGAAAGTCTTAAATGCAAAATCAATGTGATCCTGATGAAGATGTATTTACAGTAGTAGTTCATTAAAAGAATTCTCTTTCACCAACTGGTGGCTTTAGTCAGTCTGTCCAACTGACCGGCCTACAGTTAGGCCTATGTAATATGGGAAAAAAATTATTTGAAATGTATGTCTCCGGTGTGTTTTCAGGTTCCGGCCACAGCAGCAGGACCGTCGGCCTCAGCATGACCGTCGGACAAAGGGCCGGAAGCGCTTCATGCAGGGGCAATACACCTGGCCTGAGAAAGAGCAGAAAGAGGAAGAGTATATGGAGAGCTGGCCCAGCTTCACTCGCTCGCTAAGAGATAGGTCTGTCTACAATAAACACACACACACAAAAAGATTTGAAATACTGACCAAATCAGTTCTGGTATTCGTCTTTGGAACTTCTTTGAATTTCCATTACTGATCTCATTCATCCTAGGTTGTACGAACATCTCCATGTTGGCATCAAGTCATTGTCCTGAAGCTGACATGGCATTGCCTTTTGACCTCTGTGATTGACAGGTACTCAGACAGCACCATCGAAGCCCTGGAGATATTGGACGAAGAAGACCGCATCAATCTGGACCTGATAGTTGCGCTCATTCGCCACATTGTGCTGAACGAAGAGGTGAGTGTGTTTGTGTGTGTTTACCAACCTGAGTACGATTAGCAATTAAAGCAATTTGTTTTATGGCACTTTTCCACTGCTGGGGGTGAAAACAACCCTAACAGCCCACCAAAATGATCAGTTTAACGCTGATTTTGGCTTAGGAGAGAGGATGGAAGTTGAAAACAAATAAAAATAGTCAAAAGACGATTCACTTGACTTTGTGCCGACAGATATGAGGCTTTATCCTCTAAATATGTGTGATTTGAGCCTCAGTTCGCGGTCTGTGCTGTGGTGCTGTTTAGTTATGCCATTTATGTTTTTTTTAGTTCTTTATTTATATCGAATATTTATTTAGTTATGCATGTTTATTGTCAAAACATGTCAGTGTGTGCTGTCGCACAAACACCACAAAAACCTTTCACTCAACTTAATGCTAACAGCCTCCCCCCAGTTATACTGTACAGTGTGTTAATATTTTATGATGTTTTGAGAAAGGTGGATACTTCCTATCCCTACTAGACATCATATTAGATTTTATTCGACACACAAAGCAGCTAAAATTACACTATGATCATCTGAAGAGGTACAAGATTAGTCGGAGATGAAAGAACCTGGACAGTGTAACAAAGAATGGAAAAACTCTAGTGATCTTTCGGAACTGATGCATGTTTAATCCCAAAACAATGGCACACACAATATATAAACAACACTTAATATAACCGCCAACATTGTTGTGGTTTCTAAAGCCTGTGGGAGCCATTGTAGTGGATAACCAGCCAGTAGAGTTGTGTAGGGTCGAATAGAATAGGTACCATATGGTGAAAAAGCTAAGTAAATTTGCAGTGTGGCTTCACACATTATTTAGCAAAGTAGTTTAGACTGCATAATGGCACCTCCTTGTGGAGAATGCTCAGCCTGCTAGATGTGAGTGAGTCGTTTTATGTCTAAATATACCTTCTCTAATATTGATTTGATCAGCATATTTCATTCATTCATTGTCTGAGACCACTTATCCAGTTCAGGGTCTCAGTGGGTCCGGTGCCTACCACAGGGATAACACACCACACTCCTCACAGATAGTCACCCGGAGGAAACCCACGCAGACACAGGGAGAACACACCACACTCCTCACAGACAGTCACCCGGAGGAAAACCATGCAGACACAGGGAAAACACACCACACTCCTCACAGACAGTCACCCGGAGGAAAACCACGCAGACACAGGGAGAACACACCACACTCTTCACAGACAGTCACCCGGAGGAAACCCACGCAGACACAGGGAGAACACACCACACACCTCACAGACAGTCACCTGGAGCGGGAACCCACAACCTCCAGGTCCCTGAAGCTGTGTGACGGTGACACTACCTGCTGAGCCGCTGTGCCGCCTGATCAGCATATTTACTAATTTTAAAATACACTTCAGGAAGAATAGGGGACAATGCAGCTTCTAATGTTTTAATAATTAATCCAAGAATGGAGCCACTAATGCCCAGACAGAACTAAACGATTGAAGCTCTGACAAAGTGAGGAATATTTAGTAGGTTTGATGTTATGATTGATTGAAAAATGTAATAATCCAAGGATAGATTCATTGATATTGAAGCAGTTGTTAATGGTTACTGTGGAGTGTTTGTGTGTGTGTGTGTGTGTGTGTGTGTGTGTGTCACACTATATAAGATCACACTATAGCTGATTTGGATGGCACTGAGGCAGATAGCGCTATGTTTTCAGGCTCTAATAAAGCAGAAACTAGTTGGCATGAGCTGGGTGCTAATCGGCTGGCTTAACAGATGCTCTGTTCTTTCTATCACTCCTTCTCTTCTTTCTCTTCCACTTTTTAAACTTCTCTTCCTTTTTCTCTTTCCACAGTATTTCTTTCTCTCTCTCTCTCTCTCTCTCTCTCTCTCTCTCTCTCTTTCTCTCTCTCTCTTCTCTCTCTGTGTTACTGTGTGATGAATGTCACTGTACTTTGGACCTTAGTGAATTCCATTTCCCTCAATTCTGCTGCTCGGGGGAGGTTTGTTCTGACCTCACTCTGCTCTTTTATGTGGGAATATATTTGTGTGTCTGTGTGTGTGTCACATGATTGCAGAGATGTGCCAGAAAGTGTGTGATCTTCAGGATCAAAGGGATAGAGTGAGTGTATGAGAGTGAGGCGAGTGAAAAAGGATTCCGCGACTGTCTCTTTTGTATCCACTATGTGGGTGAATCAGCTCATTTTGTACTGCTGCATTTGTATTTATTTATTTATTTTTAATAAATAGGTATGTTTCTTTTTTAGGTTTTGATTATGTAGTGTTAGATCTTGCTGTTTTAGCAGAAACCTTCTATGGAAAATACAGGCTAATTGGTTAATTAGAGAAGCCTTTGTTGGAACATTCACATTCACATAAATATTAGTGAGGTCATGTACTAATGATAATTATTTCCAGATCAGAAAAAACACTCCAACGCATCCCAAAATTAGATCACTCCTGAGAACAGTTTCACTTCTCCATAAATCAGGGCTTGGGGGCTTAATCTTGTGGACTTAATAAAATCTGCAACTGAAAAATATAATACTTCAAATATCAAAATATATAGAAAAATTAAAATAAATTATTTATTTTAAAAAATTCAAAAATCAAAATTCTATTTAAACTGGGAAAAAAAAATCAGCCTACACTTATTTTAACTTGAATACATTGTTGTATTTTTCAAAGTTCAATCTCAAGATTTGAACTTTCAGTTTCAGATTTATTTTTTCAAATGAACAAAACTTTTGACCCTAATATAGCTCCATACAAGAGCCTCTTCAGAACACATAGAGCAGCACTTCTGCAGTTCTATGACCCCAATGTGCAGTAATATCAGAGAAGTGCTTCTAGACTTTATCCATCCATCGCGGGGGAAGCAGTCAGAGTCAAGAAACCATGAACTCACTCTCCCTAGCCCTTCCACCTCTTCCGGTGGGATACCGAGGCATTCCCCAGCCAGTTGAGGCATAATCTCTCTGTTCTAGGTTTTCCCCAGGGCTTCATCCCCATTGGACATGCCCAAAAAACCTCACCAGGGGGCATCCGGACCAGATGCCCGAACCACTTCAACTGGCTCCTCTTGACGTGGAGGAGCAGCGGCTCCACTCAGAGTCTCTCCTGGATGTCCGAACTCCAAACCCTATTTCTAAGGGAGCATTCAGACACCCTACAGAGGAAACTCATTTCAGCCGCTTATACTCGTGATCTTATTCTTTTGGTTATTACCCAATGTTCATGACCATAGTTGAGGGTTGAGACATAGATTGAACGGTAAATCACACAGCTGTCTTCACCACAATGGACTGGTACAGAGTCTGCATTACTGCAGACGCCGCACCGATTCACCTGTCAACCTCCTGCTCCATATTTCCCTCACTCGTGACCATGACCCAGTGATACTTGAGATACTTGATACCCACTTGTGGCAGGATCTCACTTCCAACCTGGTGAGAACATTCCACCCTTTTCCGACTGAGTATCATGGTCTCACATTTGGAGGTGCTGATTCTCATCCCGGCTGCTTCACACTCAACTGCAAACTGGTCCAGCAAGAGGTCCCAGCTCAGTGAAGCCAATAAGATCACAATATCCTCAAAAACTGGACACGTTCTGCTATGCCCAAAAATTCTTTCCATAAAAGTTATGAACAACGGGCAGCGCTGATGGAGCACAACTCTGACTGGAAACCAGTCTGACTTTTTGTAAGCCATACAAACCAGACTCATGCTCTGTTTATACGGGGACTGGATAGTTTGTAGCAAAGAGCCTAGTACCCTATACTCCCAGAGCACCCTCCACAGAATACTCCAAGGAAACTGATCCACAAAGCATACGTGAACTAGTTGAGCAAACTCCCATGCACCCTCCAGGATCCTACCGAGGGTGAAGAGCTGGTCCTGTGTTCCACGCCCAGGGTGGAATCTGCCTCTCTTCTCCTGTACCCCTGCACAGACCCTGTCTACCAATCCAGAGGCACTACCCCAATGTCCGTGTGATGATTCCTCTGCCATAGTTTCCCAGGAAATCCTCAGCACACGTCTGGGCCTGCCAGCTCTGTCCAGCATCCTTCCCTGCCATCTGATCCAACTCACCACTACGTGGTGATAATTTGACAGCTCATCACCTCTGTTCATTTCAGTGTCCAGAACATAAGGCAGCAGATCTGGCGATACAACTATAAATCAATCATTGAAATACAGTCTAGCTTATCCTGATGCTGCATGTATTTATGGGCACCCTTATGGTCAAACATGGTGTTTGTTATTGACGAACTCTGACAGGCACAGAAATCCAATAACTGAACTGAACTCATATGAACTTGGGTCCATATCATGGCCTTTCCTTCCAATAACACCACTCTAGGTCAAATTGTCATTGCCCACAAGAGCGTTGAAGTCCCCTAGCAGAACAATGGAGCACCCCCTCTAGGGTCCCCAAGAAGGCCAGGTACCCTGAATTGCTGTTCAGTGCCAAAGCTCAAACAACAGTTAGCACCCTTTCCCCAACCTGAAGGCGTAGGGAAATTACCCCTCTCATCCACTGGGGTAAACCCCAACATACAGGTGCTCATTCATTGGTCATCACCCTTATTTAGCCAATCAGCAGCCAGAGTTATCTGTCCATCATTCAGTGTGCAACCAATGGAGTCACAGTCCCTCTTACAGCGGTTTGTTTTGTGGCTGCGCTGAGAGCAGCAGGTCAGAGCTGAAACACTGGGAACTACAGCTCTGCTTTAAATGGAACTGATGTTATCTTAGCTCTTTGTGGCTTTGTGTAACCTGTGCCTCATCAAAGAAAGTTGATACTATGAGGCAATTTCCCCAGACCCCCCTGGTTAAAGTTTAGCCCCCCTTATCATTAATCTCTAGTGAAGGCCCTGTCTTGCTGTGCAAGCATTTCAGTCATTTCTCTGTTTTTTTAGCTTTGAAGCATTAAATGTGTAGCGAGTAAATTAAGTGATAAAGCAAAAAAATAAAAACTCCCCTAACCCCCTCTGCCTGTCTCCTCCACCAGCAGCTTCATCTGATCTTCAAGGTATATACACTTAATAGAACCAGTTTATTTCTTTACATTCTCTTTTATTCTATTATTATTTTTTTGATAGTATTTTTTATTTTATTTATAAAGTATATTTTTCTTATTTAAAAACATGTAACAAAAAATTGGGGGTCTGCCATGGATTAATAGCATTTCAATTAATTTTATTGGGGAATTTTAATTTGATATACGAGCAAATTTAGTTACAAGCTTGGTCACAGAACGAATTAAACTCATAAGTCAAGGTATTACTGTAGTATGTTGTTTAGGGCTTTTAAAGCCTATGATTTTATATAATTTGCTTAACTGGATAAGATGAACAAATATCTTGTTAGAATCTATAAAACATAAGACTAGTGAGTGAATCCCCAAGCTGCCTGATGATGTTGCTTATTTAGCCAGTTGAGATTCTTGTTGTGTAAGGCTTAAGTGGAATAAATGATCAGCAGCAAGCAAACAACAAAGAGTGAGTCTCAATTCCAACAATTCAGAGAAAAAGTGATTTTGCTAAAGTGGTGGTTTGACTGAAATACTTGATGAATACTTGTATCTCCATTTTTCAGTTCACTTTACTTCAAAAGAAAAAACACACACTATATATATATATATATATATATATATATATATATATATATATATATATTAAATATGCCGAGTTCCATCAAGCATAGTAAAGATAGACTCTGCTTTTGCTAAAACATGGATTAATAGCGGCAGTCTTTTAGGAAAATACGCTGCAGGCTGTGGTTACAGGGAGTTGGACGTGGCTTGTTGGAATTCACTAAAAGAAATTTGTCAATTTTTGCTGTCTACAAAACACTCAATTCCATTTTATAAATGAAACTTTTGGACATGAGCCCAAATAAAGACATTTTTACATTTCTGGTATAAATGGTGTTATCTGTGGTTTATTTTTCAGTGAAATACAGTCTTTCCCTTATCCTGAAAAGTTAGCTTTTTGGAGGTACGTGTTTTTAATCGGACAGCGATTAAAATTATATAATAAATTAATGTAATTTAGCACATCTTTTAGGGTGGAACATTTGAGTAAATTTTCCCAAATTTTGGTTCAAACTCACCTTAAATAATGTAACTGCAACAGCAAAAGTAAGTCAATATTTCCCACCTGTGAAGCAGGAACAGAGCAAAATACTCATCTCTTTTTATGCTTTTCAAAGTTTTGAGGGGTCTCCACTGTCAGAACACCTGCAGATGTCGTTTCTCCACCATGGCTAAAACAGTTCATACTGAGACAACTGGGCTACATTCACACAGCAGGTACACAGATGTGTCGTTTGTGTGGCTGTGTGAACAGCACAAATCGCGTTGGATCCGACCTTTTAAAATCAGATTTGGGTCACTTTTAAATGTGGTATTGAGATCCAATTTGTTGCTATGCGACCCTGTCTGAATGGCCAAATTGGAATGCATGTGACTTTTACATCATTCTGGCCGCTGAGAATGATCTCTGTACTATAGTCCAAAGCATAAAACCATGGTTTTAATCTGAGGTGTCACCAGGAACCAGGGATACATATAGACGCTGGACATTTTTCAGTGTGCTAACACACAAAAGAGCTAGAAATTGCTGTGAAACATTCTCTGAATTTTATAAAAACTGTTTTGGATTAAAAGCATGCACATCACTTTAATATTAATGTAATTTGTATCTGCCAGGGCCACTGCTACTCAGCAGAGATATTTAAAGAAAGTGGGCGGTGGGCACGGTGGCGCAGCAGGTAGTGTCACAGTCACACAGCTTCAGGGGCCTGGAGGTTGTGGGTTCGATTCCCACTCCGGGTGACTGTATGTGAGGAGTTGGTGTGTTCTCCCTGTGTCCGCGTGCGTTTCCACTGGGTGCTCCGGTTTCCTCCCACAGTCCAAAAACACACGTTGGTCAAAAGTGTCCGTAGGTGTGAGTGAATGTGTGTGTGTGTCTGTGTTGCCCCTGTGAAGGACTGGCGTCCCCTCCAGGGTGAATTCCAGCCTTGCGCCCAATGATTCCAGGTAGGCTCTGGACCCACCGCGACCCTGAATTGGATAAGCGGTTACAGATAATGAATGAATGAATTTAAAGAAAGTGAGTGAACATAGACATGTGCTTGGCTTGGAATGCCTTTCAGGATGAAAGAAATCCTAGTTGTATTTGCACACCACTTTTTAATAGGCAGCTAGTGGATGTTGTCTAGGGGCAGAATGAGGCATTGCCATAACAGCCTCAGACTGTGTAGCATGGGCTCTTACACTGAACTCTTTAAGAAATTTTCTGTATCCCAGGGTCAAAACTCTTGACATCACGCCTTGAGACACACTCTATTAACCCCCGCTAGTGAGTGAGTGATGGGGATTGAGGAAGCAAGGAACAAGAAAAATATAATATCAGGACAAAAAAATGGGAGGGTGGGAAAGAACGGAAACTGAAAGAATCAGAGAATGTGATAGGAGGCTGGATATAGCAGAGTAAAAGAAGGAGAGAAAGAATGGAATGTGTATAAAGGGAAGATGGTAATTCTGAGATGTTAAGAGAGTTAGTATAAGGGGAGAGTAGCTGGAAGCTGATTGGCCGTGACAGCCTTTTGACTCGCTGTGATGATACGGCCCATCTGTCTCAAGGAGAGCGTGCTGATTGGCTAATTAAGAAACGGGGCCATGAAATTACACAGGGGATCAGAAGAGGCTTTAATTATTGAATGGGCTGAAGATCAAACAACTTGCCATCACTGACCCAAGAGCATTCACCCTCTAGTGACCTTACAGACTCTCTGTCACTCTCTCTCTCTCTCTTTTACTCACACACTCTTCACTCTCACTAAGATGTAGAATCAGTTTCACCTTCTGATCTCAAAACAGTTCTAATACAGGAGTCTTAGCATAGTTTCTTTGTTCATCAGAAGATGAAGGAGATATATATTTTTTTTTTTTGTAAAGAAACCTGCACAGACCATCCAAGCTCGGCCTCTAAAGCTTTGCACTCTATAAACCTCACTGAACTCCCTCAGACAGTCTGGAACAGGAGCAACATCTTCAGTGCTACCACATTCAACATGGGCACTCCCAGGGCTGTGTACTAAGTTCTTTACTAAGCACTTTCTTGATGTATGACGCATGACTACGTGGCAACCCACAAGTAAAATCACATCATTGAGCTTGCTAATGACAGAACTGGACTGAGACTCATCAGCAAGGACAAAGTGTCAGTGCAGTACAGAAACGAGGTGCGGCAGCTAGTGAGCTGGTGCAGTGTCAACAACTTTGAGAGATGGACCAACGTACACACATGAAGACACGTATAGTGAAATGTATCCTGATTCTATCTACTCTCAGTTCTCTGACTCCTGGAACACTTGCATTCTTGAGCCCCTTTTGCTCACCTACAACCATGTCATCAATGAGGGGTTTAGGGCTACAGGTAAGAATTGGGATGGGGAAAGCCTGTAGACAGCAATATTCAAGACATTTTTGGCAGTTTAGAAATCCGGGCTTTGACACATTTTTTAGAGGTCTGGGGAAAAGAGAACGTATGGTCACCTTAGTTATAGCACACAACATCTTTCTACACACAATGTTAATTTACATTTTTCAGTATGGTGTACTGATTAATACATGTGTATTGTCTCTGTATTTATTGTTTGTCCTTGAAAATATAGACTTTTATTTGCTTCACTCATGTTCTGTGCTGTACCATGGTCCTGGGGGAACGTTGTCTCATTTCACTGTGTATTTGTAGGCTTTACACTGTCAGCCAGATTGACCCTAAAGCTTCTTGAACATGAACTACGTACTGTATGCGCGACAGCCGGTTCTGCAAATCTATTGTATGTGTTCTTTTGTTTCCATTTCCTTTCATCAGTAAGGCTTATTGATACCTCCACATCCTTTTAGAAGCACATCACTGAGTGTATGGATGGGCTCAAACAGATGTAGATTGTTTTTTGTTTTTTTTTCCCTTCTGTACAGAATCATTTTTTTTATGTATTTTTTTTTCTGTCCAATGATTGGGCACACAAAATGCTTGATATTTGATGTGTCATTGTCTGTCAAAATATGCTGCTGATTTTCTTCCTACCTGAAAATGAAACACGTTGGCTGTTTTGACAGGAGGTCAGATAAAAATGGGTGTTTTGATGTACGAAATACTGCAAATGTAAAATGTATTCAAAAAGCCTATATTAAACATGATTGCAGGATAATTGCAGTCATAGTCAGGTGACATTGTAAGGTGGCTTTTAAGGTAGCCGTGTGTGTGTTTGTTAGTTAGTTAGTTTGTTAGTTAGCATAAAGGGCTTGTCAGATAAGGTGTACATGCTTGCATCATCAGTGTCACGGTCATGGTCCAGTTGCAGAAGTCTGGGATTAATTATCATTAATTAAGCATAACGGCTGGGATTGGGGGGGCTTTTTAATGTCAGTAAAGGCGGACAAATCTAGGTCATACACTGTTTTCAACCCCCTGTATCCTTCACATGTTTCTCTTTCTCTCTTCAGTGCCGCCTTCTCTCCTCTTTTATGCACAAAATATTTTGAAAAAAATAAAATGTGGAGCAATGGAATTGTGTTCTCTGAAATGAAGGCTTTCCATTCAGTACCTTTGGGAAGAGGTCATGTTAATATCCTTGGTTTCAGAAGAAACAGGTCTTCACTAACTATTGGCTATATACACAAATCAGCCATAACATTATGTCTAAACATACGTCTACACTTACTCCAGTAAGTGTCCAGTAAGTAAGAGTGTCTTTGTCTGATCCACTACTACCAGCACGACACACACACTAACACATTACTACCAAGTCTGCGTCACTACAGCACTGAGAATGATCCACCACCCGAATCATACCTGCTGTGTGGTGGTCCTGTGGGGGTCCTGATCAAGAACAGGGTGAATAGTGGTCATATTGTTATGGCTGATTGGTGCAGTGACAAAAATCATTATAAAAATGACACATCATATTATTCCATGTGTCTATAGTATTATAGATATTTGTGTGGTGTTTACACGTTGTTGTTTAGATTTTAAACATGTGGGTGCTTTTTTATGCGTATTAATATGTTTGTCCATGATGTGCTGGTGTTTGTTGTGTTTCAGGACGGAGCAATCCTGGTGTTTCTGCCTGGCTGGGACAACATCAGCAGCCTCAACGACCTGCTCGTAGCCGACCAGATGTTTAAATCCGGTAAATCACTCTGATTACTCTGTGATTTCTTAGTTGCCATGTGTCAGTTCCAGAGTCATCAGGTATCAGTCTCTGGTGATGAAGCAGATACAGATGTTCTAGGTGCATGTTCATATGACAGAGGCAGAAATGCAGTGCTTTTTTCTAAATTTAAAGGAGCACTCTGTTATATCTATAATACTGACAGTGTGTAAAATCAGAGTGCAAATTCAAAACACTATATAGATATATTTTTAACCTGGGGTGCCATTTTTCACCAGCATTTTTGACTTTCCATTTACATATTAAATGTGTGATTAGAAAAGGCTGATGTTACCTTCCTTGTTGATTTTTATTATTTATTTATTCATTCATTCATTTATTCATTTATTTATTTATTTATTTATTTTCCCTTCCATACCTTACTTTTCTTACATCACTTTGGGAGGAAGTACAGAAGTTTGCTTCTTATTTGCAGTTTTCATATTCAAATATTTAGTTACACCTTCAATGTGTCAGTGTGTGGTGCTAATATTGACGTTATTTGCTAGCTTATTTGAAATTTTTTAATAGATGAATATGCCAGGCTGAAGCTTATTCCTCACTTTCTTTGTTTAAAACAAACATACCACATAGTTTACATTTGTAATGTACACATACCTGTCAGAACATTTATAGTGTTTTGGAAATTAGCCTGCCTTTTTTGCAGGGCTCTAAGCTGTCTACATCTTTCAAATACATCTGCAAGGTTTACACTTGTCTGGACGTGGAGATTTTAGAATGATGGCGAGGCTTTTTATATCCTGTAGAATCTAATGTCATCACAATTTGCTTTCACATATCCATGGATGTGGCATGCTTAGTGTGCCTCCAATAGTGTTTCATAACTGGCAACCTGGGATGTGGGATGTGGAAACAGTTCTAGTGGCTGGGCAGTGGGCGATTGACAGATTCTTCCTGAAAGGACACGCCTCAGAGAACATGCTGCCAGACATGCCAGTGCTTCATGTTAGCATGTTTTTGTTGTCTCTGATGGCACACCCTGGTCATTTTTTTAATGAAGGGGAAACAATCTTTTTAACTCTCCACCCTCCAACGTACATATGCTTTCGAATAATAATATGCATCATCACTCGTCTGCATAAAAACATATTCTGAATACTATTTATTATTTTTTCTCGTTTATTTAATTATTTATTTCCTTTAGTTTCTGCAATCAAGCATTTTCCTGCCCTATTTCCATTGCCACCTTCTAAAAAGCACTTAATTTTAAAGCAGATCTGGATGCGCAAACGGTTAATGCGCAGGTGTGAATCTGAAACAAGCTGAGTTAAAGAGTTGAGTAGAGCGGTGAATTAGTCAGTATGATACAGTGAACTGGCGCTGGATAAGATCCAGACTTTTTTAATTTTGCCTAGTTCATATGTGAAAACGGCATCACTCTCACAATCCCCCAGGTTAAGAACCCCTGATACATTATATTGTGTAAGCTATAACTTAATTAACATTTTAATATTTCTTGTCTTTCATCATTGTATCTTACATGTTGCATAGTATAAAAAGTGTCTTTATATTAAACAAAAATAACTTAAAAATGGAATAGTTTGATAATGGCATGCGACAAGAAGAGAAGAATTAATTCACCACTGCTGTCATGATTTCCATCATGAAAAATAATGCTGCAAAAGCATTTGTATTGATATGTATCAATTTGTTCTTTTCTTATCCAAAAATACATGCAAGGTTTGGTTTAGACCATTTAAAGATTGTGGTTTTGATGTAAGCGAGCGTGAGCATTTAAATTTCAATTACAATTGTACATTACACGAAAATGCTTTAAACTGTATATTTGGTATGTGGTAAATGAAAATCTAACACTGAAACTAAAAGCTGATCTGAACAGAAAGGAAACTTAAGTAAAGGCAAATTATACAATAAATAAATAATATAATAAATTATTATACAGTACTGAAAATATTGGTAATATTTTGTGTAAATTGAACTTTCCTTAATAAAAAGCATTTGTGCTGTTCCATGTGGTTTATATATATGGTTCACCATGTGGTTCATTGCTGGAGGCAAAAAATATTCAAATGCTTGGTTCGTATCTTGGAAAGTTCGTTAGTATAGGTGTTCGTTAGTAGAAGTTCCACTGTGTATGTATAAGTACTTTTATATACAAACCGGATTCCAAAAAAGTTGGGACACTAAACAAATTGTCAATAAAAACTGAATGCAATGATGTGGAGATGGCAAATATCAATATTTTATTCGTAATAGAACATAGATGACAGATCAAAAGTTTAATCTGAGTAAATGTAACATTTTAAAGGAAAAATATCTTGCTTCAAAAAAAGTTGGGACAAGTAGAAATAAGTGGCTGGAAAAAGGAAATTGAGCATATAGCGAACAGCTGGAAGACCAATTAACACTAATTAGGTCAATTGACAACATGATTGGGTATAAAAAGAGCTTCTCAGAATGTCAGTGTCTCTCTGAAGCCAAGATGGTAAGAGGATCACCAATTCCACCATTGTTGCGCAGAAAGATAGTGCAGCGATACCAGAATGGTGTTACCCAGTGTAAAATAGCAAAGACTTTTAAGTTATCATCATCAACCATGCATAACATCATCAACGATTCAGAGAATCTGGAACAATTGCTGTGTGTAAGGGTCAACGTCAGTGCACCTCAAACAGGAATTCCACTGTCAAGGAAATAACAGAATGGGCTCAGTAATACTTCCAGAATCCACTGTGCCATCTGCCGTTGCCAGCTGAAACTCTACAGTGCAAAGAGGAAGCAATTTCTAAGCAAGCTCCACAAGTTTGCACTGGGTCAGGGGTCTTTTAAAATGGAGTGTGGCAAAATGGAAGACTGTTCTGTGGTCAGATGAGTCACGATTTGAAGTTCTTTATGGAACACTGGGACGCCATGTCATCCGGACCAGAGAGGACAAGGATAACCCAAGTTGTTATCAGCGCTCCGTTCAGAAGCCTGCATCACTGATGGTATGGGGTTGCATGAGTGCTTGTGGCACATCATAAAGAAGAAGGTGCGACAAAGAAGGCCCAAGACGATTGAACAGTTAGAGGCCTGTATTAGACATGAATGGGAGAGCATTCCTATTTCTAAACTTGAGAAACTGGTCTCCTCTGTCCCCAGACATCTGTTGAGTGTTGTAAGAAGAAGTAAAAATGGTAAAAAAAATGGCCTTGTCCCAACTTTTTTGGGATTTGTTGACGCCATGAAATTTTGAAACAACGTATTTTTCCCTTAAAATGATACATTCTCTCAGTTTAAACTTTTGATCTGTTATTTGTGTTCTATTCTGAATATGATATTAGATGTTGGCACCTCCACATCATTGCATTCAGTTTTTATTCACAATTTTAGTACCCCAACTTTTTTGGAATCCGGTTTGTATGTAATTTGCATATACGTCACTTAGTAGATTCTGAGTCTCATCCAGATTAAATTCTAAAAACATCCAATTTAGAAAGAAGCATGGCGATACCACCATTCCTTTTGTCAGCTTTGTACCTAGAATTTAACATTTATTTGCTACATATCTTACATTATCCATCACTTTATCAACCACCTGAGGTTAACACACGAATAGCTGAGCTACACTTAGCAATCACCTGGGATATCACAGCACCAGCCTTGAAACACCTTAACAGCCTCCACAACCACAGTGAAAAAACTGGTGGTATCTTTTGCTTTCTCTTTGTTGGTACCCTGAAGTGAACATATTCTGTTGTACATAGTTGTACAAGTAAATCTCTTACTGGAGAAGAGAGTGTAAAGTAACATTAGGGACCAAAAGTAGACTTTTAAAAACACACTTAAAGGCACATTTACACTGTTAGTTATATACCTCTACCATTTCTGAGTGTAAGGAATAACATCAGTAGCCCAATAAAATGGTGAACAATAGTCAAAAATTTCTAAAACCACTTTTAACATTTAAAATGTTATTAACTTACTTTGTTTTACTTATCATTATACAGGAGTGACCAAACAGGCTAACACTGGTTTTGTTTCTATGTGTGTTTAGACAAATTCATAATCATTCCACTGCACTCCTTGATGCCCACTGTCAGCCAGACTGAGGTAAGTAACTCTGTGTCATCTTCATCATCGTCATCATCTTCTAATAACAGGTATTGACTGACCTGGACTTGTAATGCTGCTGGATCAATCACATTAAACTGTATTTAGCCCAGTGACTCCTTCAGGCTTAATGAGTGCTACTGACCAGCACACAGTCCTGTTGAAGGTCACTCATTAAATGCAGTATAGACAGCTACGGAATTTAGAGGTCTACCTCATTAAACACACTCCACATAGTCTGCCTTGTATAAATAAAAACGATAGAGTCCATTATGCTTGCACTTAATTAAGGAAAGCTGAATAGTATATGGAGAATTGTATGTGAATATTAAACTGCAATGTACAAATGTCTAAGACCACATTTCATTTAGCTGTTACTCATTTTCCAGAGTTAGAGTATTCCTGATGTTAGTTGTAAGACTGGAATAAGGAAAAGGAAAAATATATTAAGTTGTAAAAATTTTTTGAAATACTGTATCTGTAGGAAATTATTTCAAAAATATTTCGAAGAAAATATTTAAAATAATTTAGGAGAGATGGGAAGAAAATCTAGCTTCACTTGCCCTAGTTCTAGAAACAATCTATAGATGTGCATGGCCAACTGTGAGAGCACAGCCAGCTTAGCACTATGGGTCTGAAAGGACGTGAATATGTTGAAAAATGTGTATAGCTTTTTTGTTGAAAATATGTACAAATAGGTTGAAAGTTTCATAACGTGGTGCTACAACACTATCAGTTGTTAGTTTACCAACAAGAGAACAGTTCCATTTCGGGAACAAAATTTGGAACCATTTGGTGCCTCTACCGACATAAACTGGTTTTACAAACCAGAAAAAAAATCTTTCCCACCTGGAAGCAAAGAACAGAAATGCTAGGTCCTTCAGCAATAACCATGGCTTTGTTCGTGGCTGTGTTGAGGTTCAGTAACTCAAGAAAGAGCTTAGAGCCTCTCAAACAGTATTATTGCCCAGTGGATCTGGATGGGGACATTTTCAAAGTTTCATATAAATAAATTATAGGAAATAAAACAGAAACATGCTCTGTTTGTGTGTGTTTCTGGGGCTGTGTTTGGCTCTGCTAGTTACATTACTCAGCTGTTCACAAGCTCAGCAGAACGTCTCGGAACACGCCAACATATACACACGTATTATATCTCTGTGAGATAAAATAAAAATTGTCGTATTTTGCATTTGCAAATATTGTAAAGGGAAGTGGTGAGGAGACATTTTGTGGCAGTGTGTTTATAACACTCCATATTGCTGCGCACAGCCACATTAAACTTCATGTGCTTTACTCTAATTATAATTCTTAAAATCAACAAAATGTCCTTATGTCTTCTTTGGTGGTAGATCATCTAGTATTTATTTTTAAATGAACATGAAAAACACTGATTGTGGTGTTATATATTATGAACAATACATTGTGCACCTTTTTTCATTTCTGTATTTATTATTCCTGTCCTTCATATTTTCTGTACAACACAATCACGTAATAAAAACCACATGTAAACAAAGACATTCATATGAAGCACCAAAGCTTCTCCAGACCTTCCAATGACAAGGGTATGTATTTTGGGCATTTCCTGTTTTTGAAATGCCAGAAACACCTCTGTGACAATGGCTATATGGCTTATGGTGGTCCAGCTAAACTAGGCTTGCCCAGTTTCTCTTTGCTCTTGTTTTTGTTTTGTTTTTTTCTTTAAACATTCTTTTGATTTTTTGTAATTTTATGTATGTTGTTTGGTGAAAAAAAATGACAATCTTTTTTTTTTTTGGAAAAAAAAATAATATTAAGTTGTTTGAAAATGGCAAGCGAGAAGATTTGATTTGTTATGATTTAAATATAGTGATTTAGACGTTAGCAGTCGTGAATGTATTGTATTAATACTTTTTAAAGGGTTTTTTTGTAAACAACATTTACCATTAAATGACAAGAGCAGGACAATATTTGAATTTTGAAATACACATAAATGCTTTAAAACATATTTTTACACCCAATAATTGGAATGAGGTAAACCAAAATCTAAGACAATCTAAGAAACAGAAAGCAGATCTGAACAGAAAGGAAAGTTTAGCAAAGGCAAGCAATGGACATTATACAGTACTGAAAATATTAGTATTTTTTAATCAGTGAGGTATTTGTGTATATTGTCCCTGTATAAAAGGCAATTGTGCTGTTCCATGTGGTTAATAATGGCATGAAATAAAGTTGGATATATAGGTACATAATTTGCTTATAGATCACTTAGTAAATTCTGAATAAAAGTCAGAGAGATTAATAATTAAATAAGAACACAAAATAAGCCTAATTTGATATATATTCTTTCTGATCAGGTTTTTAAAAGGCCGCCTCCTGGAGTGCGGAAGATTGTGATCGCCACAAACATTGCAGAGACCAGGTAAATTAATGTGTGTGTGGGTGTGGGTGGATGTTTTGGTGGGGGTGTGTGTGTTTTCCTGGAACTGTGAAAAGCAGCAGGTCTGTTCTGTCACCTGTATCTTAGCGTGGTCTGATGGTTCTGACACATTTTGGTTAATTGGCATAATGTCAGTTTCCTCTGGCAAATGCTGTCAACATCTACCATGTTAACAGAAGCACACAGGCTCTCAGTGCTTGCTGATTAATACACACACACACACACACACACACACAGGCGCACACACACTGCAAATATCTGGCCTTTCAGCTTGGTTTAGTCATATTTAGGCCTATTTATTTATTTATTTGTAATTTCTCTGAGCTGTGGCTAGGATTTCAGAAAGTGCTCACACTGCTTCTGTGCCTCCTTTCTGCTAATGGACTGTCCACAATAGTTTCCATTTAATGAAGAAATATGTTCATTCATACAACATATGTTCAAATCATTATTTGTTGTGATATTACATGTTTATTGCAATAATTCCTTTTCTCCACTTCTTTCTGCCTTTTGTTTCTCTGCTTTTCTGTCTTTCTTTTGCTTCCTGTCCTGTTCTCTACCTTTCTTTCTCGCCCTCTCTCTCTCTCTCTCTCTCTCTCTCTGTCTCTGGTTTTCACCCTCTTGTCAGTATTACTATAGATGATGTGGTGTTCGTGATCGACGGGGGCAAGATTAAAGAGACACACTTTGACACCCACAATAACATCAGCACCTTGACAGCGGAGTGGGTGAGCTTAGCCAACGCTAAGCAGAGAAGAGGACGAGCCGGGAGGTACCACTCTCTTCCTCTCCCTTTTCCATCTATCTCTTTATACACCTTTCACACTCCCTCCTTTTCTCTCTTCCTCTGCTCCATTGCTTTCATTCGCCATCTCAGGCTTTCGTACTGCGTTTTGTCCTCTGTCTCGCTGTCATTCTCTCTCTCTCTCTCTCAATTCAATTAAATTCAATTCAGTTTGCTTTATTGGTATGACAGATGTGTTACATTTGTATTGCGAAAGACTGGGTTATGACTGTAAAAGCTTTAAGAAGAAAATTATCTTTCAAATTTTGGAAATAAATATTTACAATATTACAGTCTTGGAAACAGTTAAATCTGAAATGAGTAACATTTAAACACTAACACTGCATTGGCACTAAGTCTTTCTTCCCCCCCCCAAACAAATAGCCGGGGTTCTCTGTTTCTGTCTCTCTCCCTTTCTTATTTTACCACACATTACATTTGAATCTTTCACTCTGTTCATGGCATCTCCTGCTAAGCATTTTTTTGGAGTAATTTTGCTCAATTGAGAATTTCTCAGGTCTGACCTTAGACTGGGCCGCTGTGGAATGTAAATGTGTTTCATTCAATTTTTCCACACTCCCTGCTCAGCTACTGTGCCTCATTTTATTTCCTCTTATCAATTTCATGCTCGCTAGTCCTACAGGGTTTGAGTGAGTTACGCTGCAAATGTAATGAAAATCAGACAAAATGGCCACTGCTCCAATAGCAGCCATGAATATTAGATTTTTTTCTATTTCTCTATTTGACCTCTGTACCCTCTTTAGCAGGTTTCCCTTTAAATTTACATCATATTTCTCTCCCTTTTAACTGTGTCACTATGATACTTTCTGTACTGAAACCTCCCAAGCTTCCCCTCTTCGATAAGAAGCCTGTAGTCTTAGGGCTCTGTGGGGCTCTGTAGGGACTCTGTTCCATTTCAAGACCCTATTCACTTCTTCTAGTCAGTGCACTTATAACTGTGCTCATGGTTAGTGTTTAATACGATTTCCTCCTTACCCTCCTACATGTAATACATGACTGACTGTGACAATGTTTATGGGCCTCTTACAAAATAAATAAATAAAGGATTTTGAGAATAAAGTCTTATTATTTCGAGATTAAGGTTCTGTGTATTTCGAGATTGAAGACCTTATATCTTGAGAATTAAGTTGTAATATTTAAAGAATAATCACTGGACTACCAGACTCCAGATTCCTACACACACAAAAATGAAAGAAAATGGTTCTATACAGAACCGTGAACGCTTAAAGAATATTTTGCATGATTAAATGGTTCATTGCATCATGAAGGTGTTGTTCGGATTAGAACATACTATTACACGTGTTATTAGATGCTTCTATATAGCACCAGAACTGTTCTTCTATTGTGTCATATAGAACCTTGTCCGAAAGGTGCTATATGGAACCATCTATAGCACAATCTAGAATAGAACCATTTTCTTTACCAAAGAACCATTGAAGAACAATCATTTTTATGTGTATACAGTAGAAACACATGCATGCTATTCTCTGTGAACCAGAATCCATAAGTGGGGTTTTCTGATAACAATTATATTTCAGTTTTTATTGACAGGAAAACTGTGGATTTCCTCTATATTACTGGTATTTGTGTACTTATTTCATTAATAACAATTTCTTTTGACCGGTCAGGCTTGTTTTTGTGATTAAACCTGTTTAATTTACTTTTAGTCTCTAGTGCTTCCTTCGCTTTACACTCCCAGAGGCATGGTCAGTTTGTACCAAAATAACTATTATTCTTTAGCTCCAGTAGGGAACAAACCTTTCAGGTTAAGGAGCCTTTTTATGTGGGTGCAAGGTTGGTTCTAATTCTGCTATAGTTGAGCAATAATTATGTTCTTCTAATGTTCATAGAAGTGTTCCGAACTAATTCAAATGAATTGTGTAAACAGGAAAAGAACCAGCTCTCAGGTACCCCCAACACCTACCCTGTTTTGTAAGCTTTGGTTATGTGTATTTTGCGGAGTGACACTCAGCCAGTCACATTGTGGGGTCTGAATTTACTGTGGTATATTATTCAGTGTTGTTTCAGAATTTCTAAGTTTTGGATCCAACAGTGATTACACAACAGAATGAAAACATCTAGAGCATGATTTATGGAAAATTAGTTCAGCGGTTCTGAGGCTTATTTTTCTCTAGCGTGGAATGGTTCCCGGGGTTTTTTTTCTTGCTCTGGTTGGAACCTTCTGGCGTCAAGATTGACCTTGGATTGGATCTCTGCTCACAGTGTTACCTGACAGGAAATAAACATGTCTATTCTTTGATAGCTTACACTGAGGATGAAGATTATTGATCCTCTCAAGGCAATATAGACTTCTTTGTGTACAAGAGTCAATACTGCCTCAACCATTTGTTTCAGGAGGAATGGGCAGTGTCTCTAACTCCAAATGGTTCATTTGGATTGAGTGTGTGTGTGTCTGTCTATATCTGTCCTTGTGTGTGTGGTTGTCTCTGACGAACAAGTTGACGCAGAATTTTTTTTTATTCCTTTTAAGGTTCTGAATCTAACCTTTTCAGAAACTGCAGTAAACTGTTTCATTGTAAAATATTTTCCAAGGATAGAACACTTATAACAAACTAATAAAGAAGCGTAATTGTTAATATATTTGACATAACAACAGTTAACCAAGGTCTGCTTCTGCAAAAACCTTGAAAGTGTGAGCTTCTGTGGTTGGTGGATTTGCTTATAAAAATAAGCTAAAAATGGACTATATGCAACAAATATATATATAAAAAAAAGGTTTTGGCAATATTGCATCCTAACACAATGAAAAAAAATAAAACATGAAATTCACAGTGCTAGACCTATAGCTGAACATCAGTCTGCCAATTTCTGCTTCTAGTACTTTGATAAAAAAACACTTTTGGAACAGTTCCCCAATTGCAAATCAAGCAAGTTACTGTATTTCTCTAAACCCAGTATGTGCTAACTTGTCCATGTTCCAAACAGTTTCCATAGGGATGCACAGATCTGGGAATTCTGGGCCGATGCTGATATCTGTATACCTGTACATATCTGCCCATGCTGATACTGATGTACACATTTATAAAGTACATAAAAATACATACCCCAAATTCATATTTTAGACCAATTTAACATTTATTTGCTCAACATTTTGACCAACTGTTGCCATACAATAAAATAAACAGCATCTCCTGAGAACATTTTTAGCCAAGTTTAAGCACCGTCCACACTGATCCAGGTATTTTTAAAGACAAAAGATTTTGCCATCCCATACAGAGTTTTGGCATCCCATCTGAACAAAAACAGAATTTGAGGTCTCTGAATACAAAGGTTTTTGAAAGTGCTCTCCAAGTTTGAGATTTTTTGAAAGGTTTTCCGAGGTGTCGTGTTTATGGGAAGAATGGAGCTTCGAAAATGCAGACATTGTGTCTGTCTCTGGCTGACACTCAAAAAGCTCCTCATTGGTGAAGTACATATAGTGAAGAATATAAATTATTATAATATATAAATTAAGGTTTACTTAAAGCAAAAAAAAATAACACAAATAAATCCCAGTGGGCCTTCAGAAGTGTAACTTTTCAACAATGCAGTAGTATAGAAATGAGAGCTTCAGATCTGCCTTTGTGCTTCTCCTCACTAAATCTGACACTTTTTTTTTCTACACGTTCATCATTCAATTGTTTAGAACAAGATCCTTGTCTAGACTTCTTCCCACATAAAATACATGCTTCAGCAATTATCGGTTTGAAATTTCAGCAAAATTAAAGCATCTGCCCAGTTGCTGATGATATTTCAAAAGCAATTATCTGCTAATACCGATATCATTGTGCATCATTATTTCCCTTATGCGCCAGACTTTAATAATAGACCGACTAGGGTTGAGCTTAAAACAGATCAAATTATTTATATAAGTATCACAATCTAAAAGAGGCCACTTTTTTCAGAATGCAAAAGCTTATTCTTCTTCTCAACAGTTCTGCCAATTCATATCCATTAACTACGACTTCCCCCATTTACTTACACTGCCACCAGTCTGGAAGGGTGAGGAGCACATGTTTCCTTGGCTCACAACACTGGAGAGCTCTAAATGCTTGGGGAATACTAATTGTGCAGATCTGTTAAGCCAGAGAACAGATGCCTGTTCTGGCTAGAACTGTGCTTGTCATACGGAGAGAGAGAGAGAGGACCATACTACCCACTTAGAGAGAGAGATATATTATTAAACCATCAGTTAATCACTAGCAAACTCGCACACACACTGGGTGTTCTGATAAAATAACACCTCCAGTTTATGCCATTCTGTCCCAGCAGGAAGTACACCAGCACACACTTAAAGATGACATTCACGATTGTAATAAAAAACACTTTTTATTAAATGCAGATTTTCCTCACCTTTTGTTAGCTCTCCAGTTTGTTTGTGTGCTTGAAACTGGTCTAATATATTTTTATGATGCCCCAGTGTCTGTAAATTAATAATAATAAAAAAACTAACTTGTGTAAGTCTGGTATGTTAATCTTTCTCGCTCTGCTCATGGCAGAGGTATTGGGAGTTTTTTAGACAACAGAGAGAACTCCAAACTTTCTGAAAAGCATGAACCAGGATATTGCACTATTTGTGCTCCATAGGTGGGTAATATTGACTTATTTTGACATAACTCTTAAGCTAAAACTTAACTCAAGAGACGGCTGACTGCATTACCGAACATGGTAGAGTTACAAATTACTTTCTGTGATAATTCAAACAGTGAATTAAAACTTACAGACAAGTTAAACATCAGCCACATACAAACAAAAATTTGTTTTTTATTATTCAAACACACCATTCCACCTTTAAAGAGCTTCTGAATGTAAACAGAGAAAACTGCATTTCCTCACCATCATACTCAATGCTTTAGTATATTTCCAACCAAATATAAATATTGTATTATTAAACAAGAATCCCATTCAGCTAAGGATACTGTCCAGAAGTTCAAAAATTGGAATCAGTCTCACACAAAAAAATTGTGCAATCAAATCTTTTTACATTGACTTCCATTGAAAGTTGACAAGGTTTTTCACCCCTCCTGTTAAGTTGCTATTTTGGAGGTACATGTTTTTCACCAGGCAGATATAATATGTTACGGCTAGGGCTCTCAGGTATCTCCACAGTAATCTGCTGGTTGTTCCCAGATTGTGGTGGCTGCATTCAGTCACTACGGCTCAAAACTTTGGAACTCTTTTCTTGAGGAGCTCCGATCCATTTTTTTGTCTGAACATGTTCAACAAGAGCTTTAAAAAATTTCTGTTTAAAGTAGTTTTAGTTGCTTTAATATTGTATCGGCTTTCTTTATTTTTATTTAATTTTATTTCTATTTTACAATATGCGCACTGCAATTTACCTCTATCTAAATCAGGGGTGGCACCACACCTTCAAAACAGGTGAGGCAAAATTTATGCTACTGAATCATGTCCCTATGGCATGAGCAGTTTGAAAATAAATAACCCTTTTAGATACTTTTAAAAGTGAATTCATTTTGAGGTTTAAGTTCTGGTTCATTTTTCATACAGTAAAAACACAAAAGCCACAAGACCCCTGGTTCCTGTCACCACTAGGTGTTTTGGAATGACACATCTGTTCACTCACTAACTGAACTCTGCAGAAATTTTGAAAAATCACTGGCATTTCCCTTACAATGATATAAGCCCATGAGATTTCAATGTTTAAACTGTCTGACTAGATATTCAGCAAATGTGACTTGTCCTAACATAAAGCAGTTTACGAGTTAGTTAGTGCTTCATATTTAAAACATTTACCACTGTAGGGTATGCCTGAACTGAATTAAAGATTTTAATTGGTTATACCAAGGCAGGTCTATAGGTCAGTGATTGGATCAGCTCTGAAGTAGTTCAAGGGAGGTTTTCTTTCCCTAATGACCAACATGACTAAAAGTAGTGGGTCAAATACCTGCTCACCCCCAGTAGTTCCTTATCTATATGTTATACTAGGCTTCAGAAAGTCCATGGAGGTTGCTAGAAAATATGCTAGTATTGATATCCCAAGGATTGATTAAGGGGTGTTTTCCCAGACAGAGATTAAACCTAGTCCTGGACTACACAACATTTTGAATAGTAATTTTTTTTTTTCCTTCATTGAAACAAATTTTCTTTCAATTTTCTTCATTGATTTTGTGCAAAGAACTTCATGAACACCTTGTATAGCCCATAGACATATTCAAAGAGAGGTATAATATGTCCCCTTTAATACAGATTTAACTTGAAGATATTGTAGATATTGTTATCTTTCTTAATTTTAAAGTTCTGGATTAGATCCTCAGATGAGATGAGTGCACCATCTTTGAACAACCTGATGGAGATATGTAATTCTTTCTGTTTCCATGTAGTGAAATATAGTGCTTTGTTCCAGATTATTACAAAAAGAATTAGTGATATTGATCATTTCCCATAACAGGGATGGCATTTTATTAATTGATTAATATAAGGTACATCTGTTACAAGCATCTTGTTCTATCTCAAACCAGGGATATATTTTTGTTAAGGATTTGTCCAGATGTGAATATATTGTAGTTGATTAGCAAGATAATATTTGTAGAAATCTGGTGCTTCCATTCCCCCTATTTTTTGAAGTGTGGTAAGTTTCATTCTTGGCTTTTTATTTTTCTAGTATAAATTTGTTATTGCTGAATTCAACGCTTTAAACCAGCTTGTTGGTATCTGAATAGGTACCATGGTAAATAGATCATTTTGGAAGAATTGACATGTGAACATGCTATTCAGCCAAGTAAAGATATGGAAAAGTTACTCAACCGATAGATAATATCTTCTATTTTTTTTCAGTAGTGGTATGAATTTAAGGCTGAAAAGTTCTGAGAGTTTGGAGGATACAGAAAAGCCCAGGTATTTAATACTGCCTACAGAAAAGGAACTGAGTAGGTTGTGTGCATTGATTCAAAATGGCGCCGATGACAGTGGCAGCATCTCGAGGTAGCTCCGTCTCCATCTCCTTGTGTTTTTTCTAAGTCTTTGTTTACTTTTTTATCTTGCAACTTTTTGGTTACACACCTTGAGGCCAGGCTATGTTTGATCATTCTTAAGCACACTATGTTAATTTTTTGGTATTTGATTTTTTTTATATTTTGAAGACTCAGCCTACGTAGTATATTGAAGTACTCTATGTCGATTTTGATATTTGTTTTAGGTTATAAAGTATTTTTAACCGTATTTTTTTTTATTTAGTATTTTAGTATCATGTTATATCTTCTACTTGTTTCTTATGTACAGTGGAAATTTTTTCTTTATATTAGTCCATTGCTGTTAGTGATGGTTGTATGTGATGTCTGTAAGCTACTGAGACCTTGAGTTTCCCCTGGGGATCAATAAAGTAAGTATCTATCTATCTATCTATCTATCTATCGATCTATCGTGGCATTGTTGCCACTCTTGGTAAAAGATTTCTGTAAAGCACTTTGAGCTGCATATTTATATGAATGGTGTTATACAAATAAAGCTTATTAATATATTATTATAGAAACACTTAAGCTCCTCTTCATTTTAGGCCATGTAGAGTTGGGAAAAATCACAGACATTTCCCCAAAACTTTCAAAAACAGCAGCTAGATGTGCATCCCTCATGAAGTGGAGTTTGTTTTGGTTAAGCTGCCTGAGGTCTCACCCCAAATCGTTCTGCCCACTGATCTCGTGAATATTTAAAATTGCGCCCACTCCTCCTCCTCAGCACCATGAAATTAAAAAAGTAGCTCACGAAAAAGCAGGGAAGTGTGTGTGCGTGAGAGAATGAGATTTAAGTAATGCCCATCTCTCTCTGGCTTTGTGTGCTTTCAGGGTTAGTTCAGCTACGATGACTCATGCTTCGTCAGAGAGGGAGAGGGAGAATAGAGTGTGTGTTTGTGAAAGACTATGTCTCCTGCATTTGAATTGAACTATTCTGTCCTTTTACTTTCAAGCAGCAGTGAAAAGCCCATCCACGTTTATACACACACACACACACACACACACACACACACACACACATTATAAAGGCTTAGTATTCACATTCTCGTCTGTACACACATTAAACATAGAGCTTCAGTTATGTTCAGTAAATGTTGATTCCATCTTATGAACGCCATACAGTAAATAGTCTCAAATAAAATCAATGGACCTCTGTTACTTCCTCCAGACCACCCCCAAGATGCTGTCAGGATCGAGGAATGGACTGACTGAGGCGGACGCATACGCTAATAACACAGACTTTATTATAGAACAAAACTAACAAACAAAGACAGGCATACTAGATAAGGAAACACACAACACGACTTGGCTTAGGGAAAGGAAACGAGTACGGACACAGATACACGAAACAGTACAAAGAACAATGAACAAATTAACGCCCACAGGAAGTGAGGGAAGAGGACTTAAATACAAGAACAAACTAGACACACCTGACACAGATAATGAGGGTAAAGAAGGCGGAACAGAGGCGGGACAAAGGCGGAGAAATGGACAATGACAGACAGACAGAGCCACATGGCAGGGGAAAACAAACAAGAAAGGGCCAGGATGTGACAGATGCACTGTTAACTAACCATATTCAGGGCCACAGGACCGTTCTGTGGGAGGGATAATAGTCACTGTGGTGGACCTTTTGCTGTCTATATAGCTGTACCCTCAAGGGGACTTTTCTGTACAGTTACATAACGTAATGTGCCATATTATATATTAATTGAAGATTTTAAAATTGTGTTGATTTCATATACCCAATTTCACCTCCAGGACTTATATTATGTTAATTGGATAACATAATATACAAAATAAACAAAATCTGTACCATATTCTATAATAATTAAAGTCTTTGTTGAGTTGTGTTGATATCATACATGCAGTTTCATCTTCAAGACCTTTATTATATTATGTCATTTTATGTAATTTTATAATTAAATCTTACAAATGTTCACCTCTCCTTCTGGAAAAGAAAATATAATGTAACTTTAGGGAACAAAACTGGACTTTAAAGCCACTGCTGTACGTTTAAAGGTACATTTACATTGTTGGTACCTTTTAGTGAACAATAATGCAAATGTACTGTACACATGTACCGAGTGTACAACTTCTAGCTATATTATTATATTATACATGTTATTAGCTATAACCACACAAGTCCTCCTTTTGGCCACACATCCTGCAAGTGACTGTAGGTATGCCTCATTTTGCTCCCTTCATTCTCTGTATTCACTTAGTGTTATTAAGTTAGTCTGTGCTACTTTGCACACACAAAAACAAGAAGTATGAATTTGAATGCAAACTACTAGTAGTTCTCCATTTGCTTTTAGCATGCTAACTTGCATAATAATTATGAGACACTGTGCATGTCCTGCTCCTGATTTAGCAAAGGAAAAAGAAACCCTAACTGGATCTGCAATGACACTGAGTTGTACAGAATTGCCTTAAGAACTGTTTGGCACTGCAATGGAGAAGTGTCTAAGTCTGAACTGTCTCAGGTTTTCTGTGTGAGATGCTGGCTCAAGCATGACTGACAAATGTCACCTGGATGCATTTGGATAGTGGAGAGACTTCCAAATGTTGAAAAGCATTAAAAGGGTTGAGGATGATGTTCTATTCTTGCTCCATAAGTGGGTAATGTTGACTTATATTTGCTGTTTCAGTTGCTACAAAATGCTACAAAATTGAACAGCTTGAGGTACATATGAGTTTCTGTTGTAAATCAAGCAGTGAATAATAACTTAAAGACAAGTTAAACTTCAACCACAAACAAAGTTCCAATCAGATCCTTACTCAAACATACTGTTCCACCTTTAAAGATGTTGAGGTTCTGAATAAGCACAAGCGAGGGGAAGGGAGTTGGTTTTGCTGTGAGAACAGTAGCCTTTAAATTAGACATTTTTAAATCTGTATAAACTAGAAGTGTATGAATGCTGAATCATAGTGTAAAATGGATTGATCATTCTGGCACAGCTGTGATAGTGTTGAGGTGGTGGCGTGTTAGTATGTATGTTGCACTCATATCATATGCCAAGTCACTGGCCACTCTACTTGACACACCACTTCTTTGTCCACTTTATAGTCAGAGACAGTAGCTTGTATGTTGCTGCAGTTTGTGTTAGTCATCCTGTCGTCATCAGTGAATGTAGAGTGCTTTTGGCTGGACATCTTTGGTTGGCAGCCTATTCTCAGCAGGGTTAAAAACTTCAGCAGCTATGCTGTGTCTGATCCACTTCTACCAGCACAGAATGACTTGAAATAATGACCTGCTATATCAAAGTAATGACTTAGTATAATCATACTGTGGACTAAAAGGGGATTTAGAGTAACTCACATTTTTTGTTGCCCTCTGTGTTCCCATTCCCTTTACTTACTGTAATGCTAACCCCATCCCTGCACCTAATCCAAAACTAAAACCTGAATCTGTTTCATACAAGAGCCAACACGTCTGTTGGCTTTCCAAAAAAATGATAGATATTCAGTTGTAGTAAATCACATAGCATCACGTGTGCAATTGTTGCCATAACAACGCACCAGCTTTGGTTTGGTTATTGAAAACTGTATCCTCTCCCCCCCCCCATTGGTGTTATCTGAAATCAGTATTCCTCGCTTAAAGCTCTCTATCCCTAGTCTGAGTGCCTGCCTGCCTGCCTCTGTTTGTGTGTGTGTGTGTGTGTGTGAGAGAGAGAGAGAGAGGGCGAATGAGGGATGTCTGTAGGGTGCTACTCTCTTTTACACACATTTTTCTCTCATCTCTCTCATCTTTATCCCTCTCTCTCTCTCTCTTTTTCTCTCTCTCACTCTCACACTGGTGGAGGAGTTAATAGCTCAGTGCCATCAGATCCCCCTGAAAGCATATTTCTTGAAGAAATATGCAAGATAAACTTCAAATGCATAATGTATGTCCTCAGACTAACCATCTCTGTGTGTATGAGCTTGCTTAATATTTATCAATATAAGATTTCTGGTCATATATTAAATCAAAATTGTATGTATTATTACTACTACATTGTATGTGTGTGTGTGTATATATATATATATATATATATATATATATATATATATATATAATATACAGTGTCATTGCAACGCTGAGAAGGGGGGGGGTGTCAAAATATGCAGCGTAACATATAGACTATTTATATGTTATATTTATAACATACAAAGTTGTTTTCATAGTTCTATAAGATCTGATAAAATGGACAGTGTGTATAACAGTATGTAAATCATTATATTTTACATTTGCTGCAGTTTTTTTTTTTTTACACAATCCTGTATTTATGACTCAACACCCAAAAAAGGATAAAAAGTAATCTTTGTGTGTACGGTTAAAGGTAAAATCAAGTTGTGTCTGTATGTGTGTTGTATTGCATGCAAATTAAACTCCTGCTTAGTCTTAATGGAGATTCTAGTTTACAACCATTTGGGGCAGTAATTTTGGATGTCTCAAATAGCTGTAAACCAGAATCTCCATTAAGACTTAGCAGGAGTTTAATTTGCATGCAGTATAGTGACACTACCCCCTATTAGTGAAAACTACCCCCTCCCTCCCCTTCCACATTGATTTCAGTAAAGTGCAGTAAATAATGAATTACACTAGAGAAAGCCCAAGAAGCAAAATACACAAATCTTACCTTGTGTTTCATTTAAGGTGTAAAAATGGATGCAGTATGCAAGCATGTTAAAGTTTCAAACTTTATTCAGCCCACAGCATTGAACTTATAAGGAGTGTTTCCCACTGGACTGCTTTTTAAATGAGACTCAGTAAAGGGAAACCAATCAGAACAGATACAATTTATTTTTACCAAGTCATATTTGTACAGTAACAACAAATATTTGTTTGATTTTCCCAGTATTTGTCCTGAATTTGTGTTGATGTTAGTCCCATATTGACTCTAGGTAACAAATTGATGCCTTTCCTTATATTGGGGGTGTGTGTGTGTGTGTGTGTGTGTGTGTGTGTGTGTGTGTGTGTGTTTGTAGGGTGTCACCAGGTAAATGTTACCACCTGTATAACAGTCTCAGGGAGAGTCTGCTGGACCAGTATCAGCTGCCTGAGATCCAGCGCACTCCACTGGAGGAGCTTTGTCTGCAGATAAAGGTACTATATTGAAACAACTTTACCACTATATACAGCACCTTCTTCAGCTAAAGCTGTAAGGCCATAATCAGATATGCATGTTCGATTCCAAGTTAGCAGGTCTGAACAGTGAGTAACATCCTTCACTCGTCATTTGACAAGTTTTTTTTTTCTTTTTTTTCCTTTCCCTAACTTTGTTACTCTTCAGTTTCTCCTCCTGATCTTTCATTTATTCTCTTACATCTTCGCTCTCCTGTATTTCCTCCTTCTTGCTGACTCATTTTCTTCTTCTCACTCTCCTCAATGGGGCATTGACACTGACACAGTCTCTCTCTTTCACTCCCCGGGTGGTAGTGTAGAAGAGCCAGGGGTCTGCTGGTGCTCCCTGATGACAGTAATGGCAAAGCACAAACATACTAATGCATTAATGGCTGTGTTAATCAGACTCGTCTTCTCTCAGGAGCAGTGTAATTGTCTAATGAGGCCTTTCAGTGGTGTCAATTACCACCCCTACGGACACAGACAAATTCTCTAACACACACACACACACACACACTCACACAGCAAAAAAAACTCTTTTCTGTGTCTCTGTGAGTCATATCCGCCAAGGAACAAAACTCTTTAGACAAAATTCACATTATTACACTGGCTCAGTCTCTAATAGTGTGTGGGTTTGAGTGGCTGTGTGTATGTTTAATGTTGCTTTTGAGCTTCATCAGAAGTTTCTCACCCCTTTACAGATTCTGAAGTTGGGTCCTATTGCATCATTCCTAAGGAAGGCTCTGGACCCTCCGTCCAACAGAGCCATTGAACTAGCCATCACTCATCTAATGGACCTGGTATGTGTGTGTGTGTGTGTATATATGAGACTGTGTGTATGCATTAGTAGGTAAATCAGTGAAAACTTGGATAAAGCCTTGTGTTTCCATTTTAAAATCACCTACATTTGTTCTATAAGGTTCAGTGTTTAAAAGAAAGAAAACACCATTCTGGCCAGAGAAAATGCTGCCAGTAGTCTTCATGTTCTTTTGCTATCTTTTGTATGTATTGTTTCATTAAAATTTCAATAAGGCTGTAAATTCAGTATAGTGTGCCTTACCTAATTGTTTGTTATTAACTATCTTGTATTATAATGTACCCTGTTGTTCAAATGTATATTTTGGTCATTTAATACAAATACAATTACTATTTGGAAACGGTAGACATGTTATATTATACATTTACAGTAGTGTAACATAGCACTTTGTGTTTAAGAGATAATGACCTTTTTTGAGAGAGCGAGAATGGGATGCTGCAGGATGGTGCTGAAATTGGTGATAAGTACAGGGTGCTGCAGTTGAATGAGATGGATGACTAAGAGACAGGATTACAGCTGTTAAAAGCAAAATGGAAGCTCAACAGTTTACTGATGCTGGTGTGTGTTTAGAATGCCCTGGACCATGATGAGGAGCTGACACCATTGGGGTTCCATCTGGCTCGTCTGCCTGTGGAGCCCCACATTGGGAAGATGATTCTGTTCGGAGCTCTTCTCGCCTGCCTGGACCCTGTGCTCACCATAGCAGCCAGCCTGAGCTTTAAAGACCCTTTCTTCATACCAATGGTATACACACACATATACACCAGTGTTCATTTTGGCAGCTGATTTTGACTATAATGTGCATTAGTTTTATTCTCATTTTAGTCATTTAATTGTTAGTTTTTATGCTAGTTTTAGTTGATAATCAATTCTAGTCTAGTTTTGATCAATTACTTAAAAATGTAGCCTAATTTTGTCATGTATTTTTAAAGGTTTTACTATTTTAGAGATATCGTTTACTACTAACATTTATAAAAATAGCTAAAAAAAATATAAGCTACATTTAAAAACGTTAACATCGAAAAATTATACACGGAATATGGCCACTTTACCTCTGCAAACAAAGACTGAGTCAACTCTATGAATCATTGGTGACCAGTTGATTCATTGAGAGTAGATGATTCTTCACTATTCCGCTCAGCAACAACAGAGCATCTGTTTTCCCTATTACTGGTCAATGAAGCATCACAGTGATTTTGAAGCTGTATTTTTAAGGTAAAAATAATATCTATTGTTCCCTGCTTCTTGTTATTTCTTGACCAAATTTACCAAACATTAGCTTATTCTTATGTCGTTTTGGTAACATTGCAAACTTATTATTAAAACTAATAACATTTTTCCTGTTGCTACCAAATCACATACCCCCAAACGTGAGATTTCAATACTAATCAAATTTACATAGCCTATGGTAAACTATGTAAAAGTAAACTGACTTGTCCTGCAGGGCAAGGAGAAGATTGCAGACCAGCGGAGGAAAACCCTGTCCAGAAACTCCAAGAGTGACCACCTCACTATAGTGAATGCTTTCTCGGTAAAACTCTTCAAATTCTTTTCCTTGCTCCTGTCACCGGAAGTATGTTTTTGTGTAGTCTGTGATTATATGATTATACACCATTCAAGAACATTTTGACCACCTTTTGCTCTGTCTGATCCACTTGTCCTGGCAAAATACACACTAACACACCACCGCTACAGTGGTCACTACAGTGTTGAGAATACTTCATGACCCAAGTCATACCTGTTCTTTGGTGGCCCTCTGGGGGTCTAGACAATTAAAGGACAGCATGAAATGCGGATAACAAAGTATGTAAAGCAGCAGGTCTGTATGTAGAACTACAAAGTGCTCCTGTATTGTCAGTGGAGCAGAGAGTATGGACAGCGAATTTAAAAATAAACTGGTCATAACGGTATGGCTGATAGGTGTTCGGCTGCTGTAATTCATGTGATTTTCTTTTTTATTTTAGGGCTGGGAGGAAGCGAAGAGACGGGGCAGTAGGTATGAGCGAGAATACTGCTGGGACAACTTTCTGTCTGCCAACACACTGCAGGTCAGTCTCAACCAATCAGAAAACAGCAGCATTTAAAGTTTTTAAATTCATTAAGTTAAAAGCTACTATGATATAAATATCAACAATGATATTATCATTGGTAAATATTATTGATATGTATGTTTTTCACCTTGACATGTGTTTTACTTTAAAATTTGCTAATATTTCCAATAACCAACAACAACAGCTGTCATAATTTCAAATGTATTTATTCAAGTTTATTATTATTTTTAAAGGTTCACTAAATGACATTTTGCTACCAGAGTTTGCACTAGAGTCCCAGCATCTCATTTCCAAACAAATGCTTCTTATTTAGCCACTCCCTTCCCTTCAGGTTCCTCCTCCTTTTGTATTTTCATCTGCTTAGAGAGGAAAAGAGGAAAAGCTGACTGTCATACCAACCCAAGTTGAAACTAATTTCAACCTCATTTTACCATTCCACCTTAAATGGTGCTGCAGTTGCACAATGTTTTGACACTGAGAAATGCACATGTAAAAAAAATGTGGTGCAAAGCCCTGAATGAAACAGGAACAACACACAGAGCAACTCATTCCTTCGTTGTCTGAAACCGCTTATCCAGTTCAAGGTCATGGTGGGTCTGGGGCCTGCCCAGAATCACTGGGTGCAAGGCATGAATGCACCCTGGAGGGGGCGCTAGTCCTTCGCATGGTGGCACACATTTGCTCACACTCTCACACCTATGGACATTTTATAATGTAACCAATCCACCTACCAACATGTTTTTTGACCGGAGTAAACCCACACAGACACAGGTAGAACACACCACGCTCCTCACAGACAGTCACCCGGATTAAACCCACGCAGACACGGGGAGAACACACCACACTCCTCACAGACAGTCCATCCATCCATCCATTATCTGTAACCGCTTATCCAATTTAGGGTCGCGGGGGGTCCAGAGCCTACCTGGAATCATCGGGCGCAAGGCGGGAATACACCCTGGAGGGGACGCCAGTCCTTCACAGGGCAACACAGACACACACACATTCACTCACACACTCACACCTACGGACACTTTCGAGTTGCCAATCCACCTGCAACGTGTGTTTTTGGACTGTGGGAGGAAACCGGAGCACCCGGAGGAAACCCACGCGGACACGGGGAGAACACACCACACTCCTCACAGACAGTCACCCGGAGTAAACCCATGCAGACACTGGGAGAACACACCACACTCCTCACAGACAGTCACCCGGAGGAAATCCACGCAGACACAGGGAGAACACACCACACTCCTCACAGACAGTCACTCGGAGGAAACCCACGCAGACACTGGGAGAACACACCACACTCCTCACAGACAGTCACCCGGAGGAAACCCACGCAGACACTGGGAGAACACACCACACACCTCACAGACAGTCATTGTCTGTTAAAATGCTTATTAACGTCAGCAGATTTTCTGGATTTTTGACTTCCAGTGTCATATTATAGAGTGCTTGTGTGTTTATTTCAGACAAATATATGTGTAAGCTGTATTACTGCAGCATGCTGCTAACCGGGCCGAGTGACTGAAAGACAGTAGTTTAGCTACAATCACTGATTTGATTACAATGTTCCCAAAGCAGCAGCTGCATAATAAAACAATAATAGAGCAATTCATTCAGAAACTAAATTAAAGTAACAGTTTTACTTTCAGTTTAAATCTCTCTCTCTCTCTCTCTTTGTCTGTCTGTGACAGATGCTGCAGAATATGAAAGGGCAGTTTGCAGAGCATCTGTTGGCAGCTGGCTTTGTGAGCAGTAAAGATCCTAAAGACCCCAAAGCGAACATCAACTCTGGTATGAATGTCTGAATGTGTTTTGTGAAAGTATTAAAAATACAACTCATTTGCAGCAGTTCTAAACCCATTCCTGGAAAAGCTGGGGCATTTTGTATAATCCATTAAAAAAGTGCAATGTGAAATTTTGTTACAACTGTGCATCAGATTTATGCAGCAATGTGGCTGAATTTTCTGGGCCCAGATTCAGCTCAAACAGCCAATCTGTAGTGATAGGAGCTAGAGGTTCTGAGGTCTACAGCAGAAATATATTATTTATATATATATATATATATATATATATATGTGTATATATATATATATATATATATATATATATATATATATATATATATATATATGTGTGTATATATATATATATATATATATATATATATATATATATATATATATATATATATGTATATATATTGTATAACTTATCATTAATTATAAATTGGGGAGCATTTTGTATCCAAAAGTATGTATAGGGTTGCCAACCATTCCGGAAGATATGGAATCGTTGTATATTTGGACACTAAAAAAAGACACTATGTTCTGTTTTAAACTGATATGGGAAGTGTTTTGTTTTGCTGCAGAATTTTCAAAACATTTTTAGTACTTTATATAATTCTATAGAAGTTTAACAATGTGTAAGACAAATAAATATAGGAGTCCTAAATAATCAGACTAGTCTGTATTCTAAACCTAGGACATAACTGTAAAACAATGGGAGCAAATGACATTTTAACTGGACATATATTAAATATGGTAATCTCATGTGGACGAGACTTAATAAACCAATAAGATGCTTTCACTGCAGATCTCATCGTAAACAATTATAAACAGTACAGCAGTTTTTTAACCGGTAATACAGTATTTGAAAAACTGAAGGACAGATTCTGCTTTGCCTCTGTTCAGAAAGGCCCCCCAGTTTGCAAGACACACGTATGTGTGAGTTTTGGTTTAGACAACTGAAAACTGTAATTTCAAAATTAGTGTTTGTGAATGTTGCATATTAATACATAGTTTTTATTTTTGATTTTTAAATATATACTAAGGGGCTAAATTACATGTTTAAACTAATAAGTTAAAAAAAAAATAAAATGACTGAAAGTGGCAGGATGTTTGAATTTTGGTTTACAATTATGTTCCACACAAAATAAAACCTTTAAACATGTACAACTCATATATGTAATTTCAAAATTAATTTGTTATATTAAAAAAATAGGTGAGAATACTGCAGATGTTTTTGCTACTGCAGTGTTGAAGGTAATAATTTACTGGTGCAATAATCTGAGGGTTATTTACATGGAAAGGGCCCTGCTGACAAAAGCTGTATCATTTCGTTTTATGAAGTTTTGAATCTGATTGCTAGGCACAGGTTTAGAGGTGCAGCTTTAACGGCTGTTTGATCTTCCAGGGCCCATTATAGGATATTAAAGAACGAGCTAATTATTAATGCGTTCTGATGGTTGCTAAGCAGCATATGCTTAGATAAAATAGCACCTTTGATTTTCTTTTACTGCCGCTGTGCAGCTCTTGCCACACTTTTACAGCTGGAAGCTTTCCCTGTCCAGAACACACACACACACACACACACACACACTTCCATGTTACTCTAATGGGGATTTTTACTCTGATGCTGCATCCTGACACTCACTTTCACACAAACACACACACCTTTTCACTTTCTCCCTCTCTCTCTCTCTCTCTCTCTCTCTCTCCTATTGTACTTAAATGTACTAGAGTATGTTAATGTTTTTGTGCTGTTATCCTACATTGTGAACTGTTTTTGTTTTTACCTTTTTTTACTTTATGTAAATGTAGATGTTTTTATATGCACTTATCCACTTATATCATCACAACACACACTAACACACCACCACATGAGTACGACTGCAGCGCTGAGAATGATCCACATTACATGCCATGCTTACTCTGTGGTGGTCCTGTTGGGACCCTGACCATTGAAGAACATGTTGAAAGGGGGAATACAAACTGTGCAGAGCAACAAATGGACTAGACTCTGTAATTGTAGAACTACAAAGTGCTCCTGTGTGATGAGAGGAGCTGAGAGAATGGAATGTGAGTGTAGAAGCAAAGGGGTTCTCATACTTTTAAGGTTGATCGGTGTGCCACATTTCATAATATACCCCCTGATCACGCCTCTCTCCTCTGTTTATATTTTGAAGAATAAAACACCTGATACTTTTTTCTTTTTTTACAGACAATGAAAAGCTTCTTAAGGCGGTCATCGTGGCTGGACTCTACCCTAAAGTAGCCAAGATCCGTCCCAGCCTCCACAAAAAGAGACCCATGTAAGTATACCTGCTTTTAGAAATTCGGTAGACATTTTAGTAGCTGGAGAACGAATGTGTGTGATTCATTTCCTCACAGAGAGACTTTGTGGATACTTAATTGGAGCTGGGACATTAATTTAGAATCCTCAACAGTGAGAACGGATATTTTTAGGCTCTCGACTCTCAACAGGGAAGGTAGAAAGTGAAAAAGATGAAAGATGTAAATCCCATGAGTGAAGTGTGTGTATGTGTGTGTGTGTATGTGTATGTGTGTGTGGGTGAGAGAGAAATTATAGTGTGGAGAAAAGAGTAAGTAAGAGCTGTAATGTCCTCCAGCAAACCGACACATCAGACAGGTAAATACACTTCAGAGAGAGAGGATGAAGGAGAGAGAATGTCCTATTGATGAGACAATCTTACTTTTTCTTTTTTAAAGTGCTTGAATATTGAACATTTGTGCTCCCACACACACACACCCTGCTCCTATTATTAGCCAAGTGTGAAAACAAAACCATCATCATTTTTTCTACGTCTGAAACAGCACGTCATCTCAACTTTCACACACAGCCATCAAAACAGCATCAGTAACACATTCCAGTTGTGATTTCAGACGGTGCTTGGGGCTTGGTGGTATGCAGAAAATGGCAAGAATAAAGGTGGAATATATGGCAGAAATATAACATTGGGATAACTGAAAAACATCACAATAAATTACGACTGTCAGATCATAATTTGCTTAAGAATGAAGCTTCTAGTACTGGATATTTAAATGTAAGGATGTAAGAAGAAGAAATATATCTATATTTAGAGGATCTCTATATTGGATATCTATATTGATCCTCTAAAGGAAATTGCTTCTCTGAACTTCAAACTTCAGTTCTTCACACACACTAGGGGCAGTGAACACACACACACACACACACACACACACACACACACACACAGCCAGAGCAGAGGGCTCCCAACCACCTCATGCACAGGGAGCAGATTGAGTGTTTGGTGCCTCGCTCAAGGGCATTTATTGCCAGTCCTGGTAATTGAACCGGCGACCCTTTGGCCTCAAGCTTGCTTCTCTAACCTCAAGGCCACGGCTGCCTCCAAGATCAACACAATGGAATAATTTGGAATAGTATTTATATTAGTACATTTAAAAATATTTCATCATAACAGTAAAGTTAAAATTGTAGTACTTCCTTGTACTTTTGAGAGGGAGATAAAAGTATAGTGTGATTATATGGTGTGAAACCATTCTTTTTACCTTATTATAATATCTCTGTGTTGTTTTAATTTGTTAAAGTTTCTCTCTTAAGGTTCAGGGAGGGCTTTAGGTTCAATTGCAAGTTTAATAGATAAAATTAACAATAGTGCACAAATCTGGATGAATTAAGCGAGGTCCACAAAGACAGGACCTGCATATGTGTGTTTCAGATAGAGAGAGAGTAATGTGTAAGGGTAAGTGTGAGAGTTCATTATGATATTTAATACATATTGAATGACATTTAACATACCTTCTTAACTCAACAGGAGTGATCACTAGGCTCTGTAAAAAGAGTGAATTAAGAGAGGAAGTTATAGCCAAATTTGGTAAATTAACATGCATTAATTTGGACAGCACACAAACATAAATGCTAAAATAATTTGTTAGTAATAATAAGGTACAATTCATTCATTGTCTGTAACCTCTTATTCCGTTCAGGGTCGTGGTGGGTCCGGAGCCTACCCGGAATCACTGGCCGTAAGGTGGCATTACACTCTGGAGGGGGCGCCAGTCCTTCAAAGGGCGACACACACTCACACATTCACTCACACTCACACCTATGGACACTATCGAGTAGCCAATCCACCTACAAATGGGTTTTTTGACTGTGGGAGGAAATCGGAGCACTCGGAGGAAACCCATGCGGACACAGGGAGAACACACCAAACACCCCACAGACAGGTCCCTGGAGTTGTGTGACTGCGACACTACCTGCTGCACCACGGTGCCACCTTAATGAGATAATGTAGTTCCAAAAAGATTAGAAAAATAATAAAGTGTGTAGATTCTGTATTAATGTAATAAACTGAGGTTTAACCAATTAAAAAATAAAGCAACCATATGCTATGATTCTGAAAGGATGTTGATCCGGCAAGAACCTCTTAGTGGGAAAAGGAAATAGACACAAAAGAAGAGCGTTTACAAAAATGTGAGTGTTCTCAGAACAATGGACTGGCTGCACTGAATGAGCTTGGGTTTAAGTTGAACAGCCAAAATGCAACCAACTCCCAAGACTGAACTTGGGGGAAGTATGTTTTTAGTGTTCATGTATACTGAAGTGTGTAATTTCTGTGTGTACTGTGTAACCCCAGCATACCTCAGATTGCCAATAGCAGTTCACCATTTTCTGCCACTGGTTCAAGCTTTAAATCTCAGGAGGATTGTCTATCAGTGTAATTTATTCCAGTTTTCCTGGAATTGTCACTGTGATGCAAGTTGCCTGTCACCAGCTGAAATGTGTGTGTCTGTGTGTGTGCGTCCCCAGGCCTGCAAAGGTGTACACTAAGGCTGATGGTAAAGTTTGTATCCATCCTAAATCTGTCAATGCAGTGGAGACGGAGTTCCATTATACCTGGCTCATCTATCACATGAAGATGAAGACCAGCAGTGTGAGTATACATTAAAATATATATATATATACACTCACACACACAGAGAAAGACAACACAAGGTCACATTGCAGTGTGTTACCCAGGGAAGTCTACTTTTGACAGGCTCACAATTTTCCCTCGCTTCCCTCCTCTTCTTACAGTTTTGAACAATCAGCCTCATTATTTTACGCCCATCTTTGCTGAGCTTCTCCATTTTAGCTTACTGAGAGGGAAGAGATTTTGACAAGTCTTTTGAAATTGATGTGGGTCGCGTTTTAAGAAAAACAGCTCTATCTTTTATTCAGGACCTGTCTGCTTTCAAGTCCCACCTCTCCACAGCCTCGCCTCAGATCAAAGCCACTTAATCAACAAGCCCAATTCCAGTCATCTTTTACACTCTCTCTCTCTCTCTCTCTCTCTCTCTCTCTCTCTCACTCATTTCGTCTGGTACTAGTGCCTCAAATCCTCTTTGTTGGAAATGAGAATGTCTCCTGTTCCTCTCCAGATTTGTTACCCAGCATTCTGGGTGGTACTGGGCCCAAGGGAAATGGGTGTAGAGCTGATCCCAGTGCAGCCACATTTTCATTGTAAATGTTCCTACTTCCCTGCTTTAAATCATGAATATAAGCTCTGATTTACATGCTGCGTATTCAGAAACATGGGCAGACTAATGAACCAGGTGTACATAACTGGTAAGATCCATATTTTATTTTTCTAGAATTTCTTTAAAGGTATATAAAAGCACAAGTCATTAGGAAATGACAAAAAAGAATGGCATAACCATATTGTCACTGTCTAATGAAAAACATGCATCACCAAAAATAGTAAGTTTACAGGAGAAGGTAAAAAACCTCTTAGCTGCACTCTTCAGTGCAAATCAGGTCAAAAAATTTAAGAGCATTTCTATTGGTCAATTCATCATGAAATTCTCACACAATTGCTGTGTTCTAATGATGTAGTAATCTAAAAATGAATGGAAATGACAGTGGTGAAATACAGAAATTTAAAAACCCTTTGCCTTAACTGCTTGAATCTGCTTCACCGTGACTCCCTCATTGATATTGTAATTATATGACTCAAAAAACTAAACTGAGCTGGTATTGTTCAGTCCATTATTCAATCCAAAAACAAAGGCTGTTTTTTAGGGCACTATTGAGTATGTCTGTACCATGGAGTACAGTTTTTCCTCAGAGTGTCTGAATCGTAAAGCTGAATTCGAGCATGATTTTGAAGGCACTTCATCTCCCACAGTGCACTCATAATTTATAGTAAACATATATAATTTAATAGAAATAAAATTTTGCATGAGCTTAATGTGGATGCATTGTGAGTTTCTTTGTTACTAAGCAATGGAGAGTGAAAATTCACTTGTGTTCCTTGCACTACTTAGTGAATTAATGGTTTTTATCCATTGCATGGCCTCAACTCAACTTGTCTCTGCACGGCTCGATGCAATTTCTCTGGTCGCTTTTCCACTTACACAGAGCCACATTCAAATGCGGGTGGTGATGTTGCAAAACCCTGTGTCTTACAGGAATTGTGGGCTTTGAAAACCACAACAATGCTGGTTGTAACGTTAGGTGCTGTTTACTAATTCTGTAAACACAATGTGTTTGTGTGGGGTTTTTTTTAGACTGAACATGGCTGCGCACCCCAGTTCTCACAGCAGCTTTTTCCTTATTGTAGCATCTGGCTCTCACTGGAGTTTTTCATTGGCTACCAATCCAAACACCATTTAAAACATTTCAAAAAGCCTTGGTGTAATTTTAAAAGCTGCCATTATAGCTGTTGTAACTTAGATCTTTTACAGGTGTCTAGTTTGTGCTGGAGACCTGTGTTTTGTGGTTATTGACAAGTCTCTCTAACCTATCAGCACTCTGCAATGTTTTACACGTCACGTTTAGTACCTTCTCGGCTCGCTTCATATCAGGCACGAGCAGGGACCAAAAACATACCCGGTTCCAGGGACCACATGCCAGATTTGGCTGGTGGAAAAGAGCCAAGCCGAGTTGAGTCGAGTTAGCTCCATGCAGGGGAAATGTGCCATATACTATATAGCACAATACTATTTTATATTAGAGTTTGTCTATGGATGGTTTAAACTGATACCTGCCGTGATTAGAACCACACATTCAGTTTCTGCAGACGCCTGTGATTGGACAGTGATTATAGCCACACCTCTAAGTTCTAAGAACTGTGATTGGACAGTGATTATAACCACTTTAACTTACACAGGGCTGTGGCTGGACAGTGCATAAAACCACACCTCTGAGTTCAACAAAAAGCTGTGATTAAAGCCGCACCTATGAGTTCAACAAAGAACTGTGATTGCATTTCACTATGAATTGGCTCTTGCAGTGTAGACTGTGGAATTGTATGGAGAAATGCACTAATGTACAGTCCTGCACAAAAATCATAGGCACCTAACATGATTATTATAATATAAAATCATTCATCTTGTCAGTAAGCATGAAATACAATAAAATAAAAAGTAAAAGAGAAGGCTCTTCCTAAGAAGTTGTGGATGTGTTGTTAGCGAGTGTGAAGAACAAAGTTTGTTTCCAGATGTTCTACTTGATTGTATGGATTTCTTAAATCAGCAGCACTCTTGATTCAACCTAATGAATTACCTATTAAATAGGTATTAGATAATAACCTAAAAAAATACTGGACTGTCACAAGGAGAGATTTGGAAAGGGTTAAACCAACACTTTTATTATTATTATTATTATTATTATTTTTTTTTTTTTTAACTCAAATACCTTTCAATTTAAATCCAAGTTTCTTTGATTTCTCATTTTTCTCTTGTCTAAGCACAGTACTGAATTTTTGCATTTAGTTTTGGAACCTTGAATATACCCCAGTCTAAGGCAGGGTAGCTTCTTCATGGCTTTTTTTAAGGAGGATAACATTCACTATTTGACAGAAAATCAGTATTTCAGGAAAGAGACCATCCAACCACACTATTCACATATTGAATTTCACATTTTATTTAATAATTGTTTTGGCATGCAGTCATTTCCACAGTTCCTAGAGATGGGGGGGGGGGTGAAAAGAGGAGGAAGAAGGGTTTAGCCAGAAGAAAGCTGCACATTCATCAGCACAGGAGCTGCTGATAAAATTATAGAGTGTAGAGCGAACGAGGGAGAGAGCCTGATGCTGGAGAATAAGGGGGCCAAGTAATTTGGAAAGAAAATGGTCAGAGAGAGAGAGACAGTTGGAGAGAGAGACTGAGTATGTAAGAATGAATGGGGCTGTGTATAAGTGATTTAGATAGAGAGAGAGAGAGAGAGAGAGAGAGAGAGAGAGAGAGAGAGGCAGGGATGGGTGAGTTAGAGAGAGAGAGAGGGAGGGATGGTGGAGAAAGAAAAAAATAACAGCTAAATAATGCTTCAGGAGGGAGAGATTAGGGGCATGGTGGAAAAAAAGAGAAAGCTAGAGGATTTTTCTCAGACTCTGGAGAAGACAGAGTAGACAGCCCCTGGCAAATAAAACTGCTCTCTTCATTAAACTTGAATGAGTCAGGGTCTCAGGGAATGCACTTGTTTTTGTGAAACTTGTAGTTTACAGTGATTTGTAGGGGCTGAATATTTTTGAATTATTTCCAGGACAATGGAAGGAGGAACTGAATATAACATGCAAATGTAGTTTGGGCAGAATGTACATGCTATGAAGCATAGCTTACACCCTTCAAATTAATGTCATGTTGTCTACCTAGATAATCACACACTTGCTTCAAGCCACATGGAGTTGCTTCGGAAAAGGACAGGAATGTTGCTTTTCCACTGCATGGTACCTACACTGCTTGACTCTACTGTGCTTTCTTGCTTTTCCATTAGGCAAATTTGGTACCTAGAAACAGGTCCTTTTTAGGTACCTGCTTGCTCATGGTTCCAAGTGAGCAGAGTAGTTACTAAACCTTACAGAGGTCTGATTGGCCAAAGAGACTTGTCAGTCACACTTGTCAGTCACACCTCTTTTGAAGAGGTTTAAACACTGCTTGCATCGATGACTGGTGAAATAATCCAGCGAGAGCTGGATGGTGAAACAAGAAACAAAAACTCTATTAATCTGCCTGAACTGATGCACAGTCGCAAACAACAACTCATTGTTGAATACACAATGAGTAAACATTGTTGTTGTGGTTTTCCAGCTAATGGACGCAGTGTTTAATAACTCCAGCAGGTCTGCTGTGTCTGATCCGCTGTTAACAGCGCAACACACGCAAAAACACCACCACCACATCAGTGTCACTGCAGCGCTGAGCATGATCTACCACCCACATCACACCTGCTCTCTAGGGGTCCTGACCATTGAAGGTCAGGGTAAAATGGGGATAAGAGTGTAGTTTGTAATTCTAGAACTGCAAAGTGCATCTGTATGGATGGACAATGAGTGTAGATACAAGTAGGTGTTCCTAATCTGGCAATGGTTTAGTGGATATCTGCAGGTCAGAGTCTACAGACCAAAGACAATGCCCTTGAATATAAACAGAGGGTAATGTTGGTAGAAGATGGACCTCGTTTAAATGAGGTGACTGAGTCTCTGTTCATTTACTCTATTCAAGATGATGGGGAAGATAATGGGGAAAGTTTTTGCAGAACTGGAACTTTATTTTTTTAAAGGGGACAAAGTGACCGTATTTCTTTGGACACATTGGTAAAAGCTCCACAGCAGAAACCCTGCTGGGTCTTATCCTCAGTGCAGCAGCAGATGCTGAGTGCTCCTGACATTCTGTTCTCTCTCTTTCTCTTTCTCTCTCTCACACACACACACACACATGCAGAGGTGATAGAATGTGAAGAGTGCAGGTACTTGTCCTCGTCTCTCTTCTGTGTGAGGGAGAAAATACACACTCAGAGTTCTGCACACAGACTTTATATCGCACATCATTTACAAACAGAAACCACTGTTGTTTTACCTACCTCTCTTCCCTGAACAGACCTTTCCTTTTCTCCAGCTCTAACTCTGTCTACCTCTTCCCCTTGCTCTTCTTTAGTTCCTTATACATTCATCATGAAAAACAAAGGAAGCGTCCTACAGGAATGAAAAATGGTGCGTGGGTTTGTCATCGTGACACATGCTCTGCTGCGCGTGTGACATAATCAAGGACAGGCCTTATCTCAGTACCTGGCTGACTATATAAGGTCATCCCTTTGCACATGCTTCCCATTCTGACTCATTTTGTAATCTTTTCCAAGTAAAGGATGCCTCGGAGAAGAGTTTGAAAGCATTTCGAGCGGTTGGAGGAGTTCGAGTGGTTGCACTGTAGGGCTCCGGGAAGTGGAATGGTATTAACAAGGTATTGCGTGCGGATATTACCGTAGCACGCATTTGGCGGTAGTGGATATAAGAAGGCACAAACCATTCTTGGAGACCTATATGAACCACGGGAGAGGGAGAACCCCTGGAGAACCCAGGTCCACGATTGCAGACAATCAGCAAGCAGTGATGCCGTCCATGGGTTGTCCTATCAGTGTCAGCACCATTGGAAGGCAGCTGCAAGACACAGCAATACACACACAAAGATGTTATGAAGACTGTGCTTAAAGGGGACATCTATCATTGTGAGGAAATGCTGTTCTCTCTGGTTTATTTACGTTCAGATGCTGAGAGTCTTTTATAAGGCGACGTTCACGATTGTAAAATTCAGTTGATGTTTCCTCTCCATTTTCTAGCTCTCCACTCTGTTTACGCTCAAACCATTCTAATGTGTTCACAAAATCCCAGTGTCTGTAAATTAAAAAAACATTAAAAAAACAAAGTGACTCCATTGGTTATGCTAGGCTTTCTCCCTCTCTGCTCATAGCAGAAGCACCTGGACATTTTTTTTTCTTTTTTAGACAATGGACAGAACTCCAAACTTTGAAAAGCACAAACCGAGATGATGGTATTGCTCTATTTCTACTCCATCAGAGGGTAATATTGACACATTTTTGCTGTTTCAAATTACTTAAGGTGGAAATGTCTTCAGCAGACTGCAAACTACATTACCAAACAGTAAACAAAAACTTACAGACATGTTCAACTTCTGCCATGTACAAACAGCAGTCATTTTTCTCTTCAAACACACATTTCCACACCAAAATACGCAGAGCTTCTGAATGTAAACAACCAACTGCATTTCCCCCAATCATCTGCGTTCCCTTTAAGGTGGAGTGGTGTGTTTGAGGAAATAACGATTGTGGTTTGTATGTGGCTGAGGTTTATCTGGTCTGTAAGATTTAAGACATTTCCACCTTAAGTTATTCAAAACAGCAAAAAACCTGTCTATATTACTCACCTATGGAGCAGTGGGAGAGAGACTAGTATACCTGACCTCATCGCCAGACCTATCCCCTACTGTAAATGTACAAAATGCTATTGGACAAGCTTCCTTCCGAATATCATTGCATTCCAACCCTTCCTTCTGGATGCATCAATTTTTTTAACATACAGTTTTGTTCAAAATAATAGCAGTGTGTTTAAAAAACATTAGTTAAGCACAAAATCTTAATAGTAGTTTTTATTTCCATGCATTGGGAACATTGCATACTGTTTTCCAAATCAAAACATAAAGAGAAATGTATGTAATTTTTAACTAATTTACAGAAAATACCAAAAGCATTGACATTGGGACATTGGGCTGTTCAAAAAAATGGCAGTATCTGCATTTGTCTTTACTAACTCAATATGTACTCTTTTTTAGGATTTAGCATTCCTGTGAATCACTAACCTAATATTTACTGCTTCACATCTGTGTTGCATAGAGTCAACCAACTTCTGGCACCTGTCAACTGGTGTTCTAGCCCAGGATGCTTTGACTACATCCCACAATTCATTTGCATTTCTTGGTTTTGCCTCAGAAACTGCATCTTTGATGTCACCCTACAAGTTTTCTATCGGATTAAGGTCTGGGGATTGGGTTGGCCACTCCATAACCTCAATTTTGTTGGACTGTTGTCTTGTTGAAACACCCAATTTAAGAGCATTTCCTCTTCAGCGTAAGGCAACATGACCTGTTCAAGTATTCTGATATATGCAAATTGGTCCATGATCCCTGGTATGCGGTAAATTGGCCCAGCACCATAGTAAGAGAAACATGCCCATATCATGATGCTTGCACCACCAAGCTTCACTGTCTGCAGAGTGTACTGTGGCTTGAATTCAGAGTTTGGGGGTCGTCTGACGAACTGTCTGTGGCCCTTGGACCCAAAAAGAACAATTTTACTTTCATCAGTCCACAGTATGTTTCTCCATTACTCTTTAGGCCAGTTGATGTGTTCTTTGGCAAATTGTATCCGCTTCAGTACGTCTTTTTTTTATTTTTTATTTTTTTTAACAGTGGGACTTTGCAGGGGCTTCTTGCTAATAGATTAGCCTCACACAGGCGTCTTCTAACTGTCACAATACTCACAGGTAACTTGAGACTGTCTTTGATCAACCTGGAGCTGTTCATTGGCTGAGCTTTTGCCATTCAGGCTATTCTTCGATCTAATCAAATGGTAGTTTTCTGCTTTCTTCCACGTCTCTGGTTTTCTTCTCCATTTTAAAACATTAGAGATCATTTTGGCTGAACAGCCTATTACCCTTTCCAATCAACTTTTTAATCAAAGCTCGCTGTTCTTCTGAACAATGTCTCGACCGACCCATTTTTCTCAGGCTTTCAAGGAGAAATGTATGTAGACCATGTGCTGGCTTCACCCTTAAATAAGGGACACCTGATTCACACCTGATTCCTCACAGAATGATTGACCTCACTATTCATTGAACACCACTGCTATTATTTTGAACACACCCCTTTTAATTAATAATGCAAATACACAGACTCAGGAGCATGCATATCATGAATGCTGAGTCTGTTGGTTTTCTAAGAATCTACTGCACCAACTGTTACATTGTTTGTCATGTGGTAATATACAAAAACTGGTTAGTCATATTGGACTGCTATTATTTTGAACACAACTGTAAGTGTGTATTTCCAGTCACTCGCTCTCTGTTTTCCAAAACCTGATTAAACTAATACCTAAAACATAGAGAATTAATTTGGAGTAATACTCATTTTGTGCAGATTTTCCTGTACGACTGCACGGAGGTGTCTCCCTTCTCACTGCTCTTCTTTGGAGGTGATATCTCCATCCAGAAAGACAAGGAACAGGAGACCATTTCTGTGGACGAGTGGATTGTCTTCCAGTCTCCAGCTCGCATTGCTCACCTGGTCAAGGTAAGACTGCAGTCTACAGAATCGGACAGTAAATGGCTCTTAAATGATGCAGGGGTCTAAATATTGGCCAGTCCTTAATGATGTTTCAGGGGTTAGGACTCTAAAAAGAATAGTTCTTATTTTTCTGTTGGCTGTATTTATTCTGACTGACACCCTATCCATTATGTGTTCCTGCCATGTGCCTTATGATTCTGGACCTACCACAGCCCTGATCAAGATGAAGTGGTTACAGAAGTGGGTCCAATTGATTGGTTAGCCTGGATTTAATAGAATCTCTGACCTAAAAACGCTGTCTTATAATTGAAAGAGGACTGCATTAAACAGGATTACACTGTTGTAATGCGTTCATTCTTTCATTTATCTGTCCTTTTATTGGCTGCTGTTACTTTTTTTTTCTTAAGCCCATATTAGACAGAGTATACTTCAGTTAGAGCTGAAACAGTGCCCCCTATCTGCAATTATAAGAAATAAGCTCTTTCTCTCTGTCGGACTCTGTCTTAGAAAGAAAAGAGAGCCACCACAATGATTTTTATCAGTAAATCAATGAACATTTTTAATCTTTAAAACTTTTCTGGAGTTAAAGAAACAGGCCTTGGGTTTAGAATCCTATTTTTTAATTCCTCTCCCAGCTGTGTACATGAACAGAATATCTATAATAAAACAATGTAATGTGGGGGCGACCCATTTGTTAGCAAACCTACCCTCTGAAGTGTGGGCCTGCTCAGTAAGCAGTAAGTATGTCTGCTCATTTTCTCTTCTGTTTGAAGGGGATTATCCGACATTTTTCAGAACAGTCAGAAATCAGGACATGAGGAGCTTGTAAGGACCACACAAATTCGAAAAAGGCATTTATTCCCACTGATTAGTCTTTTTGTAAAAAATAAAAATGATCTGACCTCACTAAGATTTATGTGGCTCAGTGCCTTCAAACCACTCAGTAATGTTCCAGCATTTAGTGTAAAGCTCACCTAGAAAAGTAAAAGCTGTGACCGCAGTAAAATGGACTAAAACTAGACAGCAACTCCCATCTCGGTGGAGTTTCCACATTCTCCCTGTGTCTGTGTGGGTTTCCTCCAGAGTCTCTGCTTTTCTCCCAAAGTCCAAAGACAAGGAAGTTAGGTGAATTGGCTACATCAGTCCTTGCAATTACTCGGGGTGTGTGTGTGTGTATTGATTGAATGTAAAGTGTTCTTGGCTGTCTAGAAAAGTGCCAAAAACACATTACGATAAATAAATAAAAACCTCTGAATAATAGTTACGGTTGGCTTCAGACAAACAAAATAAAAGGCCTCGTTTGTCTGCACTTCCACTGCTCCTGTATTTCTCTCCATGCTGATATTCGTATGGCATTGTTGCCTTTACTGGAGGTCAGGGCTTTATTTTATAGTCTCTTTCTTTTGAACTCTCTGTGGGCTTCTTTGAGAACCTTTCCGGAGCTGAAGGTTTGGTTTTCTGAATTCATCCTGTAACGATTCTTCCTCATTTCATTCCCATTCCCTCTGTCAGAATCTCAAAAAGGAGCTGGACGTGCTGCTGGAGGAGAAAATTAAGCAGCCGCGCCCTGTGGACTGGAGTGACCACAGCTCCAAAGACTGTGCTGTGATTTCTGCAATCATCGACCTCATCACAACACAGGAGAGCGCTGGGAGTTCTCAGTCCAGGGAGACCACCAGAAAAATTCCCCAAAACTGGGATGACTGACCTGACCTCAACAGAGCCCGACAGATAGACTTCAGTATCAGGACTGATACACAGCCAGGGTAAATCTGCATTAAAGGTGCAATGGGTGGATATATATATATATATATATATATATATATATATACACTTTTTTTTTTGGTAAACAAGTGACACAACTCGACCAATACCACAGCAGATACTTGTGCCCAAAAGCACATGCAAAAGTGCATGCAATAATGGATGCTCCCAGCTGAGCAGGGACACACCAGCTTTGATGCATGTCAATCCCCCAGAAGTAAATACTAGTCGTCTCTCATATGCGAGCTGTAGGAATGCTCCTTATTGCACCTTTAAATTTAAGATAAGAATGTGCAGACAGTGATGGTAAGTAGTATTGTACAATTTACGCACACTGGGTAAAACGGTGAGGTGTTAACTGGTCTATTTAAGCTATACTGTATGGCAAAAAATTTGGGGACACCTGCTTATCCTACATTTCTGTGATGCATACAGCCACGTTAGTGGAGCTCAACCTTATGTTCCATCTTTCCATAGAAAACTGTTCTACTTCTTCACAGTCCAGTGATACAGGGCTTTACAATGCACTGGTGCTCGGCCCTGAACATGGTGAAAAAAAGCTCATGTGCAGATGTGTGCCCAAAATGGGTTAAAGTATTAGGTGTACAAGTGGGTTTAAAGTGTTTCTATGTAACATATTGAAATTCAAAATTCAACCGTTCTCCTTTTCTTTAATTGTTTTTTTTTTTTTTTTTTACTGTTGTGTTAAAAATGACAATTGTCATTTTATTTAAAAAAACGCTACATTTATGACAATGAACATCAAAATCTTTAACAAAGCAATGCACTTTTTTCTTGATGGAACTTATAGTGAATGCAGTGACAAGTAAATTGTTTGCGCTTGTCATTTTCAAACTACTTTATTTATAAATGACAATTGTTATTTTAAATACTAAGCCAGTGGTTTCAACAGTTGCCATAATATGACAAATTAGCAGGAGAATATTTTGAATTACAGTTATACATTTTACACACAAACTATTTAAACCTTCTTTGTGCACCTATAGGTGAAGTCACTGATTGTGTGGGGTGTCTCGACGTTGACACGTTGTGTAAATCATTGTTGAAATTAGAGTTGTGTTCTAATGTTCTTATTAACAGTCAGTTATTTTGTTTTGGTTTTTGGGTTTGCATTTGTACGGATGTTTTTTGCCATGAAAATATAAAAGTTGCCTTTATGTTGCTGCATTTATACAGCACCCTCACAATAATAAACACACTCGAGGATATAAATGGTACAATGTTTTTTTTTTTTTTTTTAATAAGAGAATTACTTTTAAAAATATACTGATGCATGAGGGCTATTTACACAGCGGTGGAATACAGACAGTAAAAATGCAGCAATGTGAAGACAATACATATCTATATGCACACAAAATAGAGGTCTAATGTATAACAGTTAGCTAAGACATATTTACATGGTATTTACAGTCATTCACAGGCGTTCTCCCTGAGACCCTTTTCAACGCAGGAATGAAGAGTGTCCTGGTTTCCATGTTTTTTCATTTTAAAATCAGTTCGTTTCTGAAGCTGGATTTGAACTCATATTCACCGTGTTGTACTGAGGTAAGAGTGGAGAGGAAATTACGCCTGCTCCGGTGTCACTTTTGAGAGAAAAGAGTCGGAGATGGCAAGGCTTTAAAATCCTCCTTTTTCCAGACATGTGGATTCTTCCAGTTCTATATAAAAGAAGGAGAGAATGCAGCCCTTGATCGTTACAAACTGATGAAAGCCGTTAGGTAAGAGTCATTCTATTCCACGCTCGGCTCGTGGAGGTGCTGACAATTTATGCAAATTGCCGTTGGTTAAGGCTTTCATCGAAGCCTTTGTCTTTTAAGCTACAAACCTTACCAGAGCCCCGACTTTTCTTTTATCACACATCAAAATATCAGTTATGAGCCTCATGTACAGATCAGGATATGTATATAAAAGCAATAAAAAATGTATAAAGCTCAACCAGTGAGGAGAAGGGATACAGGCATGAGACGGATCAGCGCACTATTTTTACAGCAAAGACTATAAAAATATATTTAGCTTTTTTAATATTTTAATTTGGCTCTCAGAGGGCTCGTTATGTAACCGGCTGTGTGTCACTGATGGCAGCGAGTTGCGTGAGGATTTAAACAGCTGCACGGCTCCACTGGGCTTTACGCTCCAGGCAATTTTAAAGGCAAATGAGACACTGATCGATTTGGCCAGCGCATGTGAAGAACTACCAGACCCCACTGCCAACACCGAGTGGGCAGAGATCTCAGATCTGATAGAAATAAGTCTGTTTTCACAGAGCTACATCTATCCATCTTTCTCTAGTTTTGCACAAAGCACCTCTCGAATCCTACTCGTCCTAATTAAAGACACTTAAAGGAACAGTTGTAACTTAAAATTACAGCTTCAACATTATTGTGATGTTTCACTGATCCTTAATAGCAACGATAGAGCCTCTGTCACTGCTACTCTGGGCTCAGCACTGCAGAAACTGGACTATGTGACTTTTGGAGGATGGTAGGAAACTTTCGCTACATCCCTCACCCTTGATTTTAAGACAGTGCTGTAAAACTGAATTACAGGGGAGACCAGGAGGGAAAAAATACAAAATTACCAAGTGTCATTTATTTTTGAAATACTGTACTTAAATCAAGGGGGAGGGAAAACCAAGTTACATAGTGCAGTGCTAAGACTAGGTTTAGCAAAGAGAGAGGCTCTATTCTCTCTATTACAGGTCAGTGAAGCATAACAATTATTTTGATGCTGTACATTTAAGGTAAAATACTATCTAGGGGTCTTTTAATTTGAAATACTTAAATAGCTTCCTTTATTGGGACTTATAACCTTATTTGCTGCAGCTTTTAGGAAGGATTTGGAGCTTTTTGGACATGATGTAGTCGCATCAAACCTGGTTCCTCCTGTGCTCCTTGTCTGTTAAAGAAAGTAGGATTCTGGAGAACTGATCTGTCAGTCAATCAAAAGTTGCAGGAACAATTTTCAAAGATGATCTGTGAGCAGCTTCTGAAAATGCTAGCACGGACTGTTCCTGCAGGAACTGCATTAGTGGTTTCTTTCCAACAATGCTCTCCAGGTTCCTCACTGCCTTGAGAGCTGGGATGTGTTCCCCCTGAAGGAGCGGAGTTCAGACATTGGTCTCAACACCCTGAAGGCGGTCCATCCTCTGCATGTTCTTTTCGATGGTGGCCGGGCACGTGATTGGCTGAGCACAGTCAGACAGGAACCAGCCCCTCTCACCGTCTCTCAGACGCATCCCCTCGTACCAACCTGAAAGAGCAGAATCAAAACAGTGTTATACCTGGGCTTTTATATTTACACTTCTACACACACAGTGTTTTCCAAACAGGGCCAGATTTACAAATTCTTTTCGTAAGAAAAATAAACTTAAAGGATCTTAAAATAAATTCTAAGAAGTTCATAAGAATGTTATTAAATGCAATTCTCCCAAAAGTAAAAAATAATAATAAAAAGGAACGTATACAAATCTGGGAAAATGCTGTTCTCTGTGGTTTGCTTACGTTCAGAAGCAGCATGTCTTAAGATGGAAAGGAGAGTTTTAGGGGAAAAACAATTCATTTGACTGAAGTTTAAAAGCACTTAAAGAATACAAATTGTTTGTACAATTTTTAAAAGAAATATATACACCAAAAAATGTCTTAGGAAAATTTTTGAAAATGATTATTAAAAATATTTAAATATTCCTTTCGAAAGACAGGTTTGTGAATCTGACCTGAGGTTGTTGGGATGCTCTGCTGCATCAATAGTCACAACCCTTCAGTACAAATAATGCTAGTCAGAGTCAGGCTACTTTTTCAAGGCTACTTTTTTATGACGTTTAATGAAAATCAGAAAAGGACTGTCTCCTACTTCTGCTTTAAAATTCAGATAACACTGAACTCTGATCTGGAAGAAAGGGAAATCAACACTGAACTTCCCAGTTACAGTCACAAAATCTAGTCACTATCCATTTATCACCAAAATACACATGTTCCTTCGTGAGAGACAGGCACTATTCAAAAATAGCTTGACTCTTACTGTTTCTTCTAGAATGTGGTACAAATGTATAAGAGAAAAGCAGCTGCTATGAAGATATCATAACGCCAAGAGATTCTATTCTATTCTCTGTTTCTCCTTTTTGTAAGAAATGCTTATAAAAGGACCTTTTCACTGCAGAGCATTCTGGAAAAGAGAGGGGGGTGGAATGAAACCCAGAGGATTCTGCTTTCAAGTGTCTGCTGTATATTTAATGTGTATTTAAGGATTCAGTGGGCTTTTGAAGGCTTATTCTGGGCACTGTGCCCTTTCAACTTGAAAGCTGGCCAACCAGTGTCAATCACAGGGGACCGGTGTCTGACCATCAGTCCGAAGGCATAAAAAAAAGACCTTTGGGCCAGACACTTGCATCAGAAAACAACTAGTGATATTTATAGAATCATTTATTTAACAGCAGAAAAATCAATTCACTCTTAAGTCTCTGGGTTTGTCTCAGAGAAGCTCGGGTAGAAAGCACTGAACTGAGTGGAGGGGTCTGTTGAGCTCTGCACTGATCGAAGTGCCATGGTTGATGAGGAGGAAATGCCCTGAAGGAAAAGTGCCATAGTTAATAGTGGATTAGCTGCTGGATGGAGGGAATAAAATGGCGGATGGAAAAAAATGTAAGAGGCTCAGACAGACAGAATAGAAGGGTAGAGATTAGGGTTGTAAACCTCAACCTAAATCTCTGGAATTTATTTCATTTGATTCAGATTCCTTAGTGCGATTTAGCTTTTAACGGAATGGTGTGATTATTTTGGGACAATTCAGAATCAGTTTAAAATAAGGACCCAGTGTCACTGATGCAAAGCACTGAATAGTGCCCTCAGACGTGTGACTGTATGAGTTTGTACACAAGTTCCACAACTGATAATACACCTAATACACACTAGCTGGGTTTGAGCCGATATTAAATTGGTACAGATTCTGATATTGACATCATTCACTCATCAGATAATAGATGATCCTATTACCAATCCATATTCCAGTCTGCAGCATGTGCTGGACTATGAACACACTATAACATAGTAATGAGACACTGAGCAAGACTCTATCCCACATCTTAAAATACACCTTAAACCAAACCACATTAAAATGAACTTAACTTTAGCTGTTGTAATGTGTGTAAAACCAGTGGTTTAATCAGTTGTTTGCAATTTCCTTTTGTTTACAAATCAGAACATGGATCAAAATTACGTGCTTATGGAAACCGAACTGGTTCCACGTTGGTTGAAAATGTTTATGCACCCCAACTCTGTCTTGTAAGTGATGGTGTTGCTGCTAGATAGTGTGTATTTTGCAGAGTAATACCAGAAGGGCTCTGGTCAGTCGTGCAATATTGGCACTCCTGGAACATCTCTCAGCCAATCACAATGCAGTGTCAGGAACTGTGGTATAATTAAACTCATTGTGCATTGTGTGTATATATTTTTCTCATCTGTAAGTAGTGTGTTGTGTGTACTATTTCAGCCAGGTTATGTCCCCCTTAAACACAAAACAAACTGCCCATCACTAACACAAACATCTAAAAAACAAACAAACAAACAAAAAAAAAAACCAGTACATTAATTTGGATTAAAACAAAACTTTTCTGTTAAAATATATTCCTTTTAAAATATATGTAGTCCCTAAAAATATATTTAACTGGTTAAGTGAAACAATGATTATTATTCTGTAATCGATGTGTTAAATTTAAACGCTATCCACAACTATTTTGTGCTCCTAATAAATAGTAATTAAAAAAAGAAATATTTGGTATGAGAGGTAGGATAGAGGGATAAATAAAAAGTGAAAGTGTCTAACACTTCACCCAAAGATACTGCATCTACTAATGAAGCTAATGAGGAGTGTTAGTGCTGGACATTAGCATAAGGGGTTTTTTCATTATTCCCGGCATTATATTTTTTTTATTCAGCTATTGCACAACACTTAATTTTCATAATAATAACAACATTGAAAACATTTAGCATTTGGGTGAAGCATTAACATTTTCTTTCAAGAGGAAAAGGAATAAATCATTGGAGAATACTGACCATCGTCCACTGTCTGAGAGACCAACACAACATCAGCCACCTGCAGCGAGAGCTCGTCTGGCTGCTTGGCTGTGTACGTACGGATCACCTCCACCTGCATGACGTCTGACACACACACACACACACGGAAAAACAAAAAGAGCAGAGCACTGTTAAACTTTAAATGGGGTGAAATGAATACCAAGAATTGTCTTATTACAATGGCACCTGAGTGATGGAGCAAGGGCCACAAAAGAGCTACTGTAGTACACCAAGCTGAAACGTTAAAGCTCTGATAGAACGTTGTTTGAACACACCGTACATCGTAGCTGCTAAGTATGGGGCTGCATGTGTAAGCCGACCAGTCACTTCCTCATGCATCAGCAAGTTTTGGGTTCCCATGACCCGGGAGCCAGCTGACTGGACCACTTTTGCTAGGCACTAACCACACTCTGACTCAACTTTTCAACTGACTGATCACCTCCTGCCTAACATGTCCCATCCCTCCACAGATGCCTTTGTAATAATGAGGGGTAATATTCACTTCACCAGTCATGTATATAGCCATACGTCCTATGCCTAGGAGCTCAGGAAAATATGGAGTCTGTAATTAACTTTACACAGTGTAATTTCACCTATGGACTGATACAGTGAGATAGCAAATCCAACAATGACCAGAAGAGGGTGCTGTTTCTCTAAGAGTTTTATATTTTGTCAACTTCCTCCATTGACATTGAATGAATTTTACCTTTTAGAATTTCAGAGCAATGGGTGTAAAAATAAATAAGAATAATAAGGAATTCTACCTGTTTACACTTTACAGTAGGTTAGAATCATTTTACAACAAGACTCACTGGTTCTGTCAGAAGCTTTCGTCTCATTGTTACTTTGTCCCAGTGCACTGATCCAGCGGGCACGCTCATTGCTAGAGAGAGAGAGAGAGAGAGAGAGTCATTAAGTAAAGGTTATTCATAGGTTCATAGGAGCAGACTGTAGGACCTTTAGAGGACCACCACAGAGCAGGTATGATACGGGTTATGGATCATTCTCAGCGCTGCAGTGACACTGATGTGATGGTGGTGTGTTAGTGTGTGATGTGCTGGTCAGAGTGGATCAGACACAGCAGCTGCTGCTCGAGTTATAAAAGCCTTCTGTGCCACTGCTGGACTTAAAAGATGTGTGTGGATAGAGGGAGGTCATCTTGTCACGGCTGATGGATGTGAAATATATGTAAGTTGACAAGATTTGTTGTTGCTCTTTTAAAAAATATACTCTCTAACCACATAGTGACCAGGCTAATGTGCACAGAGGACAAAAAACGTTTTAACTGGACTGTTTCCCTGCATTTACACAACAGAAAAGACTTGAGGCAACACAGAGCACCAATCAAAGACACTCCCTCATATTTGACCAACACACACTGTTCCTCTCAAGCCTCTCTGTTCCTGTGTGAGTGTGTGTGTGTGTTGTGCAGGCTAAGAGTGGCAGGTAGAGTTACAGAGTGTAATCAGAGCCCAGACAGAGAAAAAGAAAAACCTGCACTCAATTCTGCTTTTGTCTCTGTCCTGCTTCACTGAGAACACCCTGTTATTTTCTCTCATTCTCTCCCTATCTCTCACACACTCATGGGGGGGGGGGGGGAGAGAGAGAGATATCATGGATGTCACACAAAGACCCCATTTCCTAGTCCTAATGGAGGATTTGAAAGCATCATTACAGACACACAACATTCATATTTCCAAGACCATATTCATATTAAAGAGAGCTGATGGTCAGGGACTAATAGAATCACGGAGATAAAACCCTGACCACTGCTATCAGCACAATAGAGGCAGAGGGTCTTGCTGGATAGAGGGATTTGTTTGTCTGAGTAAATAATACTCAGCTGGTCAGTTAATAATCAAGCTGTTTCTCAGGTGACTCCGGAGCCTCCACCACACCACACCACCACAGCCAGACACACTGTAGTGCCATCGTATTTGGAGCCAAACTAATATAATGAAGGATATTATGATATTATCAGGGAGTTTTCTGGGAAGACTTCACAATGCATGTTTGGAACACTTGAGTGAGGATTTGATGACATTCCCCAAACACTTGAGAACTCATGTTAAATGATTATCAAAATCGACATTCAGAACTTCTACTCTATGTAATTTTATCTATATCAATTATTTAGGTTCTTCTTTAATTCTGTTTATCTATCAATATTTGTATTCTGTTAATATGCCCCCCCCCACTTTATGTTCATGTACTGTCCGTTAAAAACCACAATATGGAGCACGTAGTCATGTGATTGGACCCCATCCAATCAGCAACATGGAAAAGAAGAACGTAATGTCAGAGGCCGGTCTAACAACTCAAGCAGCGTGTACCAAATTTATATATATTCATCAACCAAAGTCAATCCCACCAGTCTGTTTCGACACTTGAACACATCAGCAAATATGCGCAGTGCATGGGTGATAAATAAAGATAAAAAGAAAGAAGAAAGACAGAAAAACTCCCAGCATGTTTACAGTACAAGTGCAACTATAAAGGCATTAAATAAAAGCTAATATCGCCTGGCACTATTGTATGATTAGTTCTGGACTTCCTTTACTCCAGAGAACAATCTGACTTTTCCTTACGGTTTGTATTATTTTGCATTAAAAACATTCTGAAACGGCTAAAGGAGGTAAGTAGTCTCAGACACTGGACCGTCTGCGGCCTGAAATCATGCGACAGGACAGGCAGGATGTGACTCAATCACCCTTAAATGCAGCGGATCGTTTGCTTTTCATCTGGTCACGGTCACAGTCCTCTATTCTTGTGCTGCTCCACACACACCAATGTTTTTGTCATTTTGTTTTTTTCCACAGAGCTGAACTGCATTAGTGTAGTGCACGCACAGAGAGAGAGAGATGCTCAGATGCAGCCTGAATGCAGAAGCCGACAGAAGTGACTCAGTCCTTACTCATTTTTTCAGATTTTCTGTGTGTGTGTGTGTGTGTGTGTGTGTGTGTAAGAGAGAGAGAGAGAGAGAGAGATCTGAACAGTTTCAAAGCTGGGGACAACTGCACAGCCCTTACACAGGAAAGCAATTAACATTCATGAGCTGCTTGTGAGTCATCTATTCACTAATTGCTGCTTAATAAGATGCAAATGAGTCTATTTATAGAGCATGGAAGTAGGGGGTCCGAACTCTGGCTTTTACTGCACTGCCAGGGACCAGAGTGACTCTGTGGTCAGTGTCTAGTTCTCTGTTGATGGCCACAGTTTTCAGAATGCAGATTTAGTCCAATTCCTAAGCTAGACTTTGCAGGAATAGCTGCTCAGTACAGTAGGGCTCCCCTTTAGTTTTTAATGTATCTTAAGCCTGACACTTACGCTGGTAGATCTTTTATTTGTTCAGAATTCAAGTCAAAGTGAAATTTATTGTCATTTAAACACACAGCAGTGCACAGCTAAACCAGATTACGGTTCTCCAAACTCCAATGTGCTAGGCAAAATAAACCAATAGTAAGACATAATTTAAATAGACATACTCACAATCGACTACAGACAAAAAGTGACCACTGTTTTACAGGCACAAAATCTATGTCTGAGTCTAAGACAAGGCTACTCTGCAAATGCTCAGTGCCACTCTGGACCATGTGCACGGGTTTGAACAGTAAAAAAAACAAAAAAAAAAAACGAATGTGTTCAAGTTAGCGTGGGAAGAGCAGCTGGACCAGGCACGTACACACACACACACACACACAAGGTATCAGCGTTCTCAGGCTTTGGTTAAACACCAGCTAATATACAACAAAACAGACCACACTAATACACAACAGGATTAATAGAAGATTGAAAAAAAAAAAAGAAAAAACGAAAGAAAAAGTGCAAGAGAGAAAATAATGAAAATGAAAGGGACAAGATGGAGGGAAGGACAAAGAGAAAAAGAAGAAAAAAGATAGAGAGACAAGTGAGTGACAGAAAAATACAAAGAATGAAAAGGATGTGTGTGTGTGTGTGAGAGAGAGAGAGAGAGAGAGAGAGAGAGAGAGAGTTTAGTTATAGGTGTGTCTTTTATTTCAGTGAACATTATCTGTCAGATGCAGCTTTATTCAGGTCACAAATAAGCCAAGTGTTTTCCACTGCAAAACACACACAGAGCTAGTTCAGATACACCATCCTCCACTTTAGCTCAGGGGCCGAAATCTGACAGGAACAAGAGTTACAGGGCTGCTCAGCAATAGGAAAGAGTGTGTGTGTGTGTGTGTGTGTGTGTGTGTGTGTGTGTGTGTGTATATGAGTGAGTGTGAGAGAGAGAGAGATTAATAGGAGAGGCATCTACTTTAAAAGACTATTAAACATTTATTCCTGAGATAGCTATAGACTTGTTAATAAAACAAGTCTAACAAAATATCAAATATGACAATGTGCTGTCCTCCCAGGAGAATGACCATGAACTGTTTCATTAACATATAAATTAAATATTCTGAATAAAATATGCTCAGAAATTGACCATGAAAAATAGCTATAGTGAAAAATCAGGGTGGGTATCAGAAGACGATCCTGAATGGAATATGACCCAATGATGTTTTAAAAAGTCCTGAAAAATCACTCCCTCATTGTGTGTTCCTTCCAGTTTCAGAGCAGTTTGAGTATGACGTCCTACTTTTTGATGCTCTCAAGTGACGTCCCACAACTGAAAGCGGAAGGTTTTAATGTTTAATAGAACAAGGGGTAGACATTGGCTGATACTCAAGGTTTTAATGTGTGTGTTGGTATCAGAACAAAGGGACATTGTGTTATCTGTGTAGTCTCAGGTGTGTCACTGCTGGATAAAAGCTGGTGTGAAATTCCTTCATTGTGTCCTCTCAGAGTGTGCCCTGTCCTCCTCAGGAGAGCTGAGCATTAGAGGCTTTGCTGTGAAGCTCCTCACAGAAGAGTGTTAATGGAGGAAGCACATTAATTGGCCCTCATTTCCCCCCACCCTCTGACAAAGCTCCAGGGGATGTGAGAGTGTGAGAGATGTGTGTGGGTGGATGGCACTGTGTGTTCTTATGTGTGTGTGCATATGTGTAAAGCCTTATTTAGAGGATATTCGTTTTTTACCTGTGGACTTGGGGTAAAGTAATAATTACAGGAGTATCTCAGTGGTTTTAATTTTGTCTAAATAGACAACTTCATTAATTTCTCCCATTTCAGGAAAGTAAAATTAAACACGTTATATTTCAGGAAAACAAGTATTTTTGCGGGCTTTGTCAAGAATAGAGGAGATGGAAGAGGCATTTTGTGATGAAACAGAATTTCAAAACAAGGCTAAACTCAGCTGGTGAACAACGCACCACACTCAGTTCCACAAGGACTGGAAGATGAGGTCATTGAGGGATGGATTTTTGGTGGGAGGGCTGTTTTTAGAACAGTTGTGACAGTCTAAAACTTAAGTATCTCTGCTGTGTCTGATCCACACGGTGTGATGGCAACGAGTCAATCTAGTAGCCACAGCCAAATCTGTTATCTTCACCAAAATAACCCCACATAAAACTAACACATCTGAATAGGGCTTAAGTGTGTATTGCAATAGGATACAGTGTGGGGTGAAAATTCAGTCACATTGATTCTGAACAAAACTGACATCAAAATTGTTAACAGATATCAAAATGTCTCACAAATGGTGGCCCCAGTGTGTCTGCTTTCAGCTCCAGAAAATGTGCTGTGTGATTTCTTGGAAAGCCCCTGGGTTTCTGAGCATGTGTAGCCCCCCTAGATGTGATGTCACTAGCATTTTCTTTTTTTCTAATTAGAGAATAATGTGAAACGTAGTGAATTGTTGCGACAGATTCTTGGCTGCAGACTATTGTCAACCAATTCTGTTCCTATAATCCTCCTGCCTAAATCTTACTAATAATTCTACCCACTGCATTTAAACATGATATGGTGGAGGCTATTTTAGTAAGCGAGAAAGAATTATCATGTTAATCTGGCTACATGCACAATATCAAACAATTCATAACAGAAACTGTCTGCCATTTCAAAACCCATCAACAATACTTGGCTTTTTTACCCTGAAACCTGAGGTACAGAGCTCAGTTACTGAACTGGATTTCCCAGCGTGTGCAACCTGAACCATGCTCACTGATACTTATCAGATCAAAATGTATGAAAGCTCAGATGATCAGTACATTCGCAACAAAGCACATATTTAGGCTCTTATTGCTCAACTGCAGGAAAACCTTGTTAGCCTTTTCTATTAATACATTTTCAACATAATTGCTCTTTATATGAAACAACAGAAGTTGTCCAAGACTAATTTATCTATGTTTATCTACTTTACAGTTTTGGACCAGTGTAAATTTTGGCAGCAGATTTAGATTTAGTCTTATTTTAGTAATTTAATTATTGTTTTTAATTATATTATAATTAAAAATATATAACTATATATTTAATTAGTTTTACTATATATATATATATATATATATTTTTTTTTTTTTATAAAGTTTCTACTATTTTACTGTTACTATTTATTATTTTAGAGGCATTATTATATTTAATTTTATTATATAAAATCTTCATAAATGCAAGCTTAAAATATATAAAAAACAAACAAACAAAAAAACAGCTTAACATCCAATCCACAATTATGAAAGGAATATGGTCAAAGTGGGTGGCGCAGTGGCTCGGCAGGTAGTGTCGCAGTCACACAGCTCCCAGGACCTGGAGGTTGTGGGTTCGATTCCCGCTCAGACAGTCCGCGTGGGTTTCCTCCGGGTTGGTAAGTGGATTGGTGACTCAAAAGTGTCCGTGTGTGTGTGTGTGTGTGTGTTGCCCTGTGAAGGACTGGCACCCCCTCCAGGGTGTATTCCCGCTTTGCGCCCAATGATTCCAGGTAGGCTCTGGACCCACCGCGACCCTGAACTGGATAAGCGGCTACAGATAATGAATGAATATGGTCAAAGTCAGCTGAAAACTGAGACTTGGTGGATTCTAAGACTCTCACCTCTATGACTCATTGACCAACTGTTGATACCAGGGACTCCTAGACGCTCGTTACCCTATTTGACCAAGAAACCCGATTTGGACTACGCATGCGCAACAAAGGTATGTCATGTGCAGCTTGCGCTGACCTTTCATGCATATAGCTCATAGCAGCAAAGAAGTGCTTTACCTTTAACAATGAGTAATTTTAAACACACGAGGAGTTAGCTCACTGTCCTTCACAGTTTAAAACAACTGAGGTACCTGCAAAATGTGTTTATTTACAGCTGATGATATCCATGTTGGGGTAGTTCTGTTTAAACAAAACATGACGAATAAAGATGTGGGACACACATGGCGTTCACCCAAAAAGGGTCATGTCTCTTTACAATTATACTCGAAGAAGAAATTAGTAAAACATTGGAGCTATCAGTAAAATGTACACCAGCATTGTGTTCTGCGCAGTCCAATCAGGCAGCGGCACAGGAAAACCGCTAGTGTCTTTGCTGCACATGCACAGTCCAAATCAGGGAACGACAGACTCCAGTATACAGCCTAGGCACTCTTGTTGCCCTGACAACAGTAAACAGACCGAGCACTTTCTAGTTTATATTACCTTACTATTTTTTTTTTTCCATCAGAAATTTAATCAGTAATTAAGGGTCATTTCCAGATTTTCATCACAGTTTTGTCATAGTTCCTCGATTAATTTTTTTTGTAAACATAGCTGAGCACTTGGTGAGGGGGTTAATTTCAGGAACCCGCACAGATAAAACCCACAGCTGCACAAGTGCTTATAAAAGTGTGCAGCATTTGCATACAACTTATGCACATTCATTCATTGTCTGAAACTGCTTATCCAGTTCAGGGTCTGAGCCTATCCGGAGTCACTGGGCGCAAGGTGGTAAAACCCTCTGGAAGCGGCGCCAGTCCTTCATAGGGCGACACAAACTCACATATTCACTCACACCTATGGACACTTTTGGGCCGCCGATCCACCTACCAATGTGTGTTTTTGGACTGAGGGAGGCAATTGGAGCACCCGGTGGAAACCCACACGGACACAGGGAGAACACACCACACTCCTCACAGACAGTCACCTGGAGCAAGACTCGAACCCACAACCTTCAGGTCCCTGGAGCTGTGTGATTGTGACACTACCTTCTGCGCCACCGTGCCGCCCACCTATACACATTCTCCGATATATTTTAAATAATCCAGCACAGTGCTCTGAGCTTTCCAGGTTGTGCTTTCTTTGGAATGTATTACATATCTGTTTTTCTTTATTAATAACAATTAATCAATATAAATATTTCTTATCAATATTTTTGATCCATGGCAGTGGAACTCTGATATGGAGCATTGACTGTACCATAGTATGAGGAAGCACAGCTCTGTTTACTCTCTCCCAAACAGAATCTGCAAACTCTCATGCACAGACACATTCCATATTATCATGCCCATATTAAAAGAGAATTTAACCGTAGTTAAGAAGTACAGAGGAATTCTGCTGTCTGATGCAAGGTTAATATGCACAGATTCCTGGAGATTAGCGTGTTACCTCTCTCCTCAGATTTGTGTCAAAACAAGTGAAGCAAAATAGTAGGAAGCAAAATATAAAACTTACTTAAAAACAGAAAGTAAAAAGTGCATTTTTAACTAGACATCTGTTCCCAAATATTTAGTCTGCAATGCAATGAAACAATGTCTCAGGTTTCTTCCAAAATCTGCAATGCCTGGTGGAGCATACCCTGTATTTGTGTGTGTGTCTGTGTGGGGGTGGGTCTTTGCCTCATACAAAAAGTGGGTTAAAGGGGTTGTGTGTTAGTGTGTTTTGATCAGACACAGCAGTGCGGATGGAGTTTTAAAAACACTGTGACCACTCAGACTAATTCTTTAGTCAGGGTCTCTAGATGCTGCCCACAGGACATTTTTTCCATCAGGACTCATTCCAGCTGTGACACTGAGATGCTTAACAACTCTAGCAGCACTGCTGTATCTGATCCATGTGTACCAGCACAACACACACTAACACACCACCACCATGTCAGTGTCACTGCAGCGATCAGAAAGACCAACCAGCCATAAAATACCTCCTGTAGGGGTCCTGAGCATTGAAAAACAGGGTGAGGAGACGGATAAAAAAATATGCAGAGAAAAATCTTGTTTGTATATGGGCAGTGGCTAAAATAGCCAATAAACTTAGAAATAAGTAGGAGGCTTTAAGGCATTAAGCCTCATCTGTGTGTGTGTGTGTGTGTGTGTGTGTGTGTGTGTGCGTGCGTGCATATATATATATATATATATATATATATATATATATATATATATATATATATATGCACGCACACGCACACACATCTTCAATGTAAGTAAACTAGTAAACTGAAAATATAAAAGCAGGTTTTTACTCAGAAACTGCTAAGCAATCGATATGTAAATGATTATTAAAGAGATAATATTTATTTGAGCTTAAGAAACTTTAAACAACTTAAGACCTTATTTTGGAGGTGGTACTTACCGGAGCTCCGCCCCCAGGACCATAGGAACTTTATCTCCAGTGCAGTTGCTGAGGAATTGAAGGCGGAACAGGTAGTTGGCTCCACCCTGCCGTGATGTCAGCATGCCAGAAGTTGTCCTGGTGGGAGACAGATTCACGTCCTCTGGCTGACATGGACCCACCCAAATCTGATCCCTCAGAGCATAGTCTATCACTGTATAACTCTCCTCACTGAGAGAGAGAGAGAGAGAGAGAGAGAGAGAGAGAGAGAGAGATAAACATATCTACAGAGAAAATCCTGAAACCCCAGCCAAACATATTACATTTGAAAAATCTAATATTTTTCTGAGTTTCTTTGCAACCTGCCTGCTGCAACCTAAAATTGCAACAGGCGGAAGCAATTGGGGTTTAAGGTAAGACAGATCTAATACTGTCACACATCATTATATGCTTTTTAGAAGATCATGCCACTCTGGAATAAATCCACCTATTTGTTCTATGCCAACTAAAGGTCATTCACAAAAACAGACAAGTGAAAAAATCCTTTTGTTTATACACCAGGGTGTGAACTGATTTCAGCTGTCAAGAAGACAGTTTATCAGTGTGTGTGTGTTTGTGTGTGCTGCCTGTGTGGACATGTGAGAGAAAGCACGTGCATACACATGCTTCTTAACCTGAGCATATGAGTGTCAAGGCAAGACATATACACAAGCACATTTAGAAACACACCCGCAGCATGTAAACTTCCCTCTGGGTGCAGAGTTAAACCCCGAAATTTACCAAGCACAAGCCTAGACAACATTTTTGAGCAGGAATTTCAGTTCATTCACACACACTCTCTCTCTCTCTCTCTCTATGACCCAGATACAGACACACCACACGCTGAAGATCTCCATGATCCACACCATTTGGAAAGTTGTGGGCATCCAGAAGAGATTTAAAGCAGAGATATGGTTTAAAAAATAATTAATAAATAAATAATATAATATAAAATATAATAAAATAAATGTATAATGAATTATGTCATCATCATCTTCTTTTCTGCTTTTCCATTTCAGGGTCATGGTGATAAATTATGGGAATATTAGAAATAATGAAATACAAAATAATCCAAAATTTAAGTCAAATGTATAGTGTTTGTCTGTGACTGAAAATATACTCAGTCACCCCAGACATGTTTATACTTATAACCAGCAATTACATCTGTCACAATTATTACGCAACTATGATTTTATGAACGATTTATTTGAGCTGACTGAAAATGTCTAATGTTGGAATTATGTGCCAGTTTTTGCTTCCACAAGCCTATGAGTTTTTTTTTTCTCCAATTGCAAAAAGGGAAATGTATTTAATCAGACACATCAAAGGTTATAGAAAAACAACAATGCTCTTTTTTCCTCCAATTACCAGTTTTTTATTTTTGAGAAATTTTGAATGCAATTATCAGTGACAAAACAGCATAATTTAACTGAGTTGTTTATTTGTAGACAGTAGACATAATTACATGGCTTCCGACAGTGTACGGACTGCAGCCTTTCTTTGTTATTCAATATATACGATGGCAGGCAAAAGATTGGGCACCTTCATCAAAATTAACATTAATGTGAACAGTTAAGCAAATTGAAGATGAAATTATCTCCAAAAGGCAAAAAGTTAAGGACATTGAAAAGGAAAGGCATGGACAAGGAAAGACAGTCTGGAAACCCTAGGAAATTTGAGTGCTCATGACCAACTTTGACCAAGGTCACGGACTTTAATGAGCCTGTTAGGGTTATGGCTGTTTCACAGTCATCGTTAGAAAAGGCCAGGTGATGCAAATTTTAAAGCTTTACAAATACTCAGACTCCTCTAACCTTGTCCCAAAAACAGCAGCCATGGGTTCTTCCAAGCAACTGCCTAGCACTCTAAAAATGAAAATTGCTGAGGCCCACAAAGCAGGGAAAGGCTATAAGAAGATAGCAAAGCGTTTTCAGGTTGCCATTTCCTCAGTTCAAAATGTAATTAAGAAATGGCTGTTAACAGGAACAGTGGAGGTCAAGATAAGGTCTGGAAGACCAAAAAAATTTCAGAGAGAGTTGCTCGAAGGATTGCTAGAAAGACAAATTAGAACCCCTGCTTGAGTGCAAAAGACCTTTGGGAAGATTTTGTAGACCCTGGTGTTGTGGTACATTGTTCTACTCTTCAGCGACAACTGCACAAATATGGCGTTCATGCAAGATTCATCAGAAGAAAACCTCTCCTGTGTCCTCACCACAAAATTCAACGTCAGAAGTTTGCAAAAGAACATCTAAACAAGCCTGATACATTTTGGAAACAAGTCCTGGGGTTAAAATAGAAATCTTTGGCTGCAATGAGAAAAGGTGTGTTTAGAGAAAAAGGGGGCAGAATATCATGAAAAGAACACCTCTCCAACCATTAAGCAAGCATGGGGTCAATCATGCTTTGGGGTTGTGCTGCAGCCAATGGTGCAGGGAACATTTCACGGGTAGAAGAATGGATTAAATTAAATTCCAGGAAATTCTGGAAGCATACATAACGTAATCTGTAAAAAAGCTAAAGTTGAAAAGAGGATGGTTTCTACAAATGGATAATGATCCTAAACACACTTCAAAATCCACAGTAGACTACTATTTTGTAAATGTAAAAGATGAAAATAAAAATTTGTTTTTGCTTAAAATACAAAGGGAATGTGTTTTCTTTAATTTTATGCCTTTGGCGATAATTTCATCTTCAACTTGCATAGCTGTTTACAGTAACATACATGTTGACTTGGGGTGCCCAAACTTTTGCATGCCACTGTATATAGTATGTAACAAAAAACAGCTGCAATAGTCACCTTTAAGGTTGAATTAGGTCTGTATTGAAGTAAACAGTTTCTGAGTATTTCTGAGGAGGGGAAAAACAGCCTAATTTGATTTTTCATTGAACTTTCACTTTATACTCATTAAAAGACCAGCTGAAGCGAGTGTACATCTGGCTCATTATTCTGTCTTGTGCTGTCGTGTTTCTCTGGTTGGGGTTGTGTACTGTATTACAAAGGCAATAACTCAGCTCCTGAACGGGAGTCAACAACTCAGACAGCAATCTGATGTTCCAACAGCTCTAATGACTTCCTCCTCAACAGCCAAGAGATGTTCCAGCTCTGGGGATAAACACATGGATACACACATACTCAGGGCCTGGAATGAGAGGCATGTTGGGTGTGTGTGTGCTTGATAATAGTGGGAACACCTCCTCCTCCACCCTTATGATGATCCGATGTCATCACACAGCAGCTCACACACAAGCACAGTGTTGGATTACAGCAGAATATCCACAGGGAATTACATTCAACAAGCCCTTACAGTCCAGGAATTGGAATACATTGCGTGGGAAAAAACACTATCCCTGAGAAGAGAAGAGACACTGCAATCTGGATCTAGGGAATGAGAGAAGGAAAAGAGAGGGAAAAGTGACAAGGAGAAAAGAAGAACAAGGGGAATGCAGGGTAGAGTTTTGCTTTCTCCTCATGTCCTTGTGTTGGAGGTAGAATAGGTAGAACATCAGGCCATACTTCAGAACACACATACGGTTTGGGCCTAGGTTACTGTGGGCTGCTGCAGCACTATTCTCATCAGATTTTAATGAAGTCTATTTTTCTTTAGAAGCCGAAAGAATGCACGGCCATGAGCTCCAGCTCTCAGAAGAGGAAATAAAAACCACTCGCTTCCAGGAAGTCTCTGAAAGTGAGCAGTGTTCACAAAAACAAGGAGGAAAATGGGAGAAAGAAATAAGTGACAACATTAAAATAATATCCCCATGAAATTATTGACTGACATAGAGAGCAACTCTAAATATCTATATACTGGTGATATATATATGTACGGTTGAGAGACCGTGAAAGCATGAAAAGGGTGGAAAATGTCTCTATTCCTTCTCCACAGGTGAGAAATATTTACTTATTTTTGCTGTTTCAGATGTATTACTTAACTTTAAGTGGAACTGACACCATCTGCTAGCTTTCCATTAAGGTAAACGCATACAAAACCAAACAGCTTGTAATTCAAACATTGAATAAAAATGTACAGATTTTTTTTTAAATTACATGTTAAATTTCAGCCATTTCTTACAAAAACATACCATTCCACCTTTAAAGATACTGAGCTTCTGAATGGAAACAAAACAAAGGGTTTATTTTGCTGTGAGAACAGCAGTTCTTTAGAATTGTTTCCCTTTAAGGTCACCATTCTCAGTGCCATATGTTGGCGAGAGGTAAAAATGCCCCCCAGTACTATGCTGTGGAGAATGGACCTGTGGGGTAATGGAGCAGCATTCCGTCATTCTGGGATGTGAAGGAATGGATGAACCACATCATTTAGCATTAGTACCTAACTGTGAATGAATACCATTCCAAATCCAACAATTCCAAATTGTTCTAACATTCAGAACAAATTCAGAGTCAAAGCTGTGAATGAGGCAAAAAAGGAACAATTTCCGTATTAATGATCTCCATTTAAGAAGAAGCCCTGGATGAGCAGGTGTCCACAAATTTTCAGTCAATGATGTAGTATATAATAGATGCTGGTGATGTGCATCCAGTCAGAGGAATCATGAAAGATTTCCACTTAAATTATTTTGAACAGAGTAGTGCAGCACTCCGAGTAAACAGAGTTTTTTGGGCTGATTTCCCATAGAGTCTAGGATACACCCTGGTGGAACACCATGAACTGCACACACACACATACACACACACACACACAAAATCATCCACAATACCCTGGAAAAGAAGTTACCGCACACTCTAACTGTTAAGAAATCACATGAGTTCTTTTAAACTATGAATTAAAACCACATGTTTGGAGCTCCACCCATCCCCATAACTGCTGCTGAATCATCCCTCCTAAAACAAAGCAAGGTGACAAAATCTTTCTATGAAATCTAAAACACAGAAAAACACTTGCTTATTGTGTCACTATTGCTTTCACTCTGCATGTCTGGACAGGACACCGGTCATGATGGGAAAAGGCAAGAAGAACAAGGTCATTGCTGGAAGCGATGAAGTGGATCAGCTCAGACTTTACCCAAAACTCCAACAAGTTCTAACCTGTCTTCATTGTTTTTTTTTACAACTTTCTCGCAGTGACGGCAATGAGGTGAATGTCAAATACATAAGGGATTAGGCTCGGCTTAAGTCCAATATTTTAGGTCAATGTTTGGGCCTGGGTTTTAGGCCAGTTTGTGGTTTCCTCAACCACAGAACCATGGAACACAAGTAGCACCATCTAGGGCGTGGATCCTCAATTCCAGGATTAAAATGGCCGGCTGGTACCTTTGCAGGCAGGTGCTTCAGCAGTGGCAACTATCCATAGGTTGCAGGTGATGTCACTATATTTAGCCTCAATTCTGTGTACTTACTAAATACTCAAACACAACTCAAATAAAAACTGTGATGTTAAATTATTTTTTCTTTCTTAGTCCTCATATGGATGTTAAAATAATGAAATATAAGTTCTTTTTTTTTTGAAAAAAAAATATAAGTTTTTTTTTTAAAACAGAGCTCTCTTTGTCAGTCAGTAGAGGAGCTTGGAGCATACGTCCTACATAGTGCACAGATAATAATACTGCAATCAGAGACTAATTAAACACTAATTTGACAGGAAAATGTGAACGTTATAGCTCAGAAAAATAATTTTCCCACATGCAACGCAGTACATGAGTGCAGAAACTGTTAATTTATGACATACACTGTGCCCTACAGAGGGTGTAGAGACATCTGAAATTCAGCCCCTGCTTTACTGCTTTCTCACATTTTTAGATAAGGAGAACTACTTTATTAAACTTTAAGATTAATATTTTAGGCAGGCAAATAAATAAATACACACATCTTCCAAAAATCTGTTACACTCTCAGAGTACAGAGACAGCAGGATCAGATTATTTACCCTGTAAACGGGGGGAGCAGAAAAAAAGAGACAAAAGAAAACGTGGCTTGTGTCTGTAGCCTCTTGCCCACTATGAATAACTCACACAGATTCAGTCTTAAGAGCAGAGAAATACATTGGAGTCTGATGTGCTAACAGTTTTTCATTAGGCTCTATGACAAAAATGCTAATATGCCTAACAGAATATACCTGTCTTTTTCTCCACATTATGCAACACAATGGGATCCTTTACACCCTGACTCAAAGAGGTGGTGGACCTCTGAGTGTTTTGACAGGAGCTGTGTATGAGACACATCTATCCATCATTCCCATCTGTTTACGTTAGTGCTGCTCTCTGAAACAATCAGGTGACTGCAATCCATGGACAGAGTCATAGTAGCTGGCCATTTTAAAATCCGGCCTGGAACCTGGATGCGAGGTCCAGATTTGAAGAGCCATGTTCTAGAGGTCGTAGGGGTTTTATTGCTGAGGGGACAAATGGGCTGTTGGTGGCACTTTGTAATAAATTTACTAAAATAATCATTGACTAAGCAATGGGCTGAATGATTTTGGGAGTTTTTTTTTCCAATATTACAACAGCAAACTAAAGGTCTGAGGTTTTATTTTGGAAAGGGGTAGTCATGGTTGTGATGTGACAGCACATAAAAGTGTTTGGTTGCATTTGATTTGTAGTACTCTACTATAGTCAGTTCTCCAGGTGTGTAGCATTTAGTCAAATAATAAAACCATGAGAAAACTGAATTATGGGGTTTAATAAGACAGCAGGGATATATTGCTCCACTGACCTGAAACTAGCCCCAAGTGCTGTCACATTTTACCTACGAGTGTCAGACTTTCCTTTACAATGAATCAAATATCCACATGTTCAGACTTTGTGCTGCTGGTCAAGCCTTGCTCTGGAATTCAGTTACATGACACTCATCACTTTCACCTGCCTGTTTCCACTCCTGACACACAAAAAACAGCCAACACATACAGAAACCCTGCTGTGCTGTGGGTGCTCACCTCTTCTTCCGGGTGACGATGAGAACATCGTTGAAAAGGAAAAAGTAGACATGTTGCCGTGATGTCTTCTTGGAGAAGATGCCGTTCTTCTCTTCTGAATAAGCTATCAACTCACCCCGCTTCACCATCCAGCGAGAGGACGACACCAGGGGAAACGACTGAGAGAGACAAAGAGAGAGACTATAAATTATAGACAATTGTAGTATTGTATAAACAAAATATCTGTAATATAATATCAATGAGCACCCTACTAAGAAATGAATAAGGTATAATAAACACTGCAGTATGTATTTATTAGTTTATAAGTAGTTATTTTTATTGCTGTCAAAATAAAAATAATGTCTGAAAACAAAGACTCTTTAGACCAGGATTTTTAGCCAGTTTGTGTTAGGGTTTTAGGCCAGCCTTGAGATAAGGGTTTTAGACCAAGGCTTTAGGCCAGCCTTCTGACCAACTATTTGGGTGAAAGTTTTTTGGACAGTCTTTGAGTCAGGATTTTATGTCAGTGTTTATACAAGGGCTTTAGACTCATCCATATGCCAAGATTTTAGGCCAGTCTTTTTATGTCCAAGTTCCTAACCACTGATCCATGGACCACAAGTAGACTGAAAGTGAATCTTTTGCCCTTTTCCTATTAATTTACATTAAAATGTAGAAAGTACTGCAGTGAACAAAGGCTGCGTGGCACTGTTGATTGAATTCTGCTGCTGATTACACATCTTGATTACACAACTACGAGCATGATGGGTTTTTTTTTTTTTTTGGTTGTTTTTCTTGACATCAGAGTGTTCCAGTGGAATGTTTCTGGTCTCAATCAAGTTTCTCTAAATGACTGGAAGCTGAAATAACTTTAAAGTGAGAACGAAGCGTGTACAAAATAAATACGGAAAATAGAAATTATGCATAGGAACAGTTAAGAAACTGAAACCTGGATTCCATTTTCAATTAGTTGGAGCAATGCAAACACAATATTTTGACTACATAAAAAATATAACTTTTCATTGATGTATATTGCTAAAACATCATGCTTTTGCCATGACTCCAACGTCTCTCCAGACACTGTAAAATCATTCAGAATTAATTTAATTAAATTCACAGCTCTGAATTAAATGTTTGAAAAGTAAATTAAACTCTGTGTGTGCACATGTGTGTGTGTGTATGTGTGTAAGGCTGCATCTAAAATGCATCTGTGGTGTAATGGGTTTTGGTGATGTAACAGCTGGAAAGGGCAAAGTCCCCTAAATATTCACAACCCTGAGACAGCTGTTACACACACTTGTGCCAGGGGGAATTTTCCCACACAGCTATGCTCTCACACATTGGCAAGCTAAACACTTGTGCCATGAGATTACATAGTGCACCTGTAGCACTGAGCAAAATCTCTCTCTCTCTCTCTCTCTCATATATGGGGGAAAGAACCCATGGTGAAGATGACTATGGCTACTACTGTTTATACAACAAATGGACACCTACTCATCCAACACTTGAGCAATCAAGGCTGCTAAATGGTAGCTTGTTCCTCTTTACTGCAGAAATACTATCCGTTCATCTGGAAAAGCTTTAACCTAGATACACTAATTCAGCAGAAAGAAGCAAAGAATAGGCTTAATGGGGAAAACTGTACAACTGAAAGGAGGCTCTTGTACCCCGTTGGGCCACCTCTAATCTGGATACAAGCTGAGATACAGTTTGGCATGGAAGCAAACAGGTTTCCATACGATATCCTTTCACACGTTCGCCCAAATATGCTGCAGCTGGGCCTGTAGATCCTGCAAACTCATAGGTTGCTGAAGCTGGCATCACAGCTGGTCCAATAAATGCTTGATTAGCGATAAATCTGGCAACCTGGCAGGCCATAGGGGGTTGAAGTCTCACAGAGACATTCCTTGGAAACCTTTGCTGTGTGTATGGGTGGGGCATTAGCCTCCTGAAAAATGCCATGAGAGCAAATGTGGCCACAGGATGTCCTGCACATATCGCTGAGCTGTCCCTCATGTCACTATAAGAGGTCACAGACTGTCATATGCAATGGCTCCAGGTCATCACAGTAGCTGTGTGTGCGCAGTATATCATTCCAAAGCAAAGACAAATCGACACTCTTACTACGAGGCCTCCATACTTTAACCCGATCATAGTTAACACCTGGATTTGTCACTAAAACATAATGATTCCAGTCCGTATAACTCCATGCCTAAATGAGCAGCCTGCTTCGCCCAGCCCAATGATGTACCCCCTTTAAGCCTGTTAACTAGGCAAAACGTCTTTGAGTACATCATAGAGGCATGTCTTGCAGTCAGATATCTTACCAAGAGATGTACAACAGAAATGTAGCCTCTGAGAACATTTTTTATTGGGCAGAGGGGGAAGCTGTAGTGGCAACCACCTGTGTCTAATCAGAACACACCTGTAATTATTTACATATCTGCTTGAGACATGCCAAGTATCTGATATTTTTATGTTTTTTTTTGTTTGTTTTTTTTTTTTTTTTGTTTTTTTTGGTCAATGAGAGTATTTGAACATTGCTTTGGGTCTTTATAACATGGCATTGAGAATGGTGAGTTAAGACTCGTCTGCAACTGCTTCAGAATCAGAATCCCATGTAATTACCTTTTTTTTTTTTTACAGAGATTATAAGTGGTGTCTAGAAAACTTTGGAAAAGTGTACAATCATATTTGAATACAAAAGCCAAACATTGATCATAGATCAGCTCCTGATCCTGAGAACTCCCTAGGACCACACAGCACAGTTGAACTTGGAGCTCAGCTTTTCCCAGAGGCTTTACTCAGAGGCCAGGGGCTTAACATTTCACCAGTGGCTGGAGTTCATCCAAACGTAATGAAGCAGTGGGATGATGACAAAGTCAACACTCAGCAACTGTGTCAACAATGCAATTCAACCAACTCCTTGTCATCATCTGCTTCTTCATACCCATATCTCCTGACCTTCTCAGATGTTTCTGAGAGATGGGGTATTGAGAAATAAAGGTCAGTTGTTCAGTGGTATTTAGTAATTGGCAGAAATATGCAATGATTATAAGTATTATTTCCCTGTGTGAGGTGGGTTTTTCTTCGTATTAAATGTTATGTGTTTGCCAAAATGCTGTTTGCAAACTCTCTCTGGTTTGTTTATGTTCAGAAGTTCAGCACTGAAGCTGCAACGGTATGCTTGAAGGGAAAAACATTACTGCTATTTGTATGTGGCTGAAATTGAACAGAAACTCATTTGTAACTCGAGTTGTTTAGTTTTGTAGCACTCTCAAGATTCAGTTTTTTTTTGTCATACTCAGATAGAAACAAGCAGTTACACTGTACACTGAAATTCTTACTCTGCACTACCTCCCAGACTACAAGTACAAACAAATACAATATACATGATAAATACTACGTACTAAGCAGAAAGGCACAAATATATATATGTATATATATATATATATATATATATATATATATATATATATATATATATAACTTTTGTGCCTTTCTGCTTAGTACATAGTATTTATAATGTATATTGTATGTGTGTGTGTGTGTGTGTGTGTGTATATACACCTATTCAGTAACACAGTCAACCATTTCCTGAAGTTGCAGATATTCCACCATAAGTAATCCGAAAATAAGGCAATACCCAGCTATGGAGCAGTAAAAGAGCAAATTCCTCATTGGTTCATGCTTTTAAACCTTTGGAGATCTCTTAGTTGTTAAAAATTCCAGATGCCTCTGATGTGAGTGAAAAAGAGAGAAAGCCTAGCCTACTAAACATAGACTTTTTTTTACCCATTTAAAGTATAAACATATTAAATGAGTTTTGAGTGTACAAACAGACTGTAGAGATAGCAAATGGTGAGGAAACATCTTTAGAATTTTATAAATAGTGATGCTTTTTGGTTAAAATCCTGAACATAGCAATATGTTTATTAGCAAAATTGTTCTGATTACAAAATGTAAATACTGTAGTTTTTAAATGATGTCCTTTAAAAGCTGTACTAGTGTTATAAAAAAATTTAAATTGTGATTAAATATTAAGATTGATCGATATATATAATCTATTGTGATAAGAGTTTTGGCCGTATCCAGCTCTTGCGTCATGAGGACAGGATTCCGCCATCAAACATCAGCACATTAAAATGTAAAAATAAATATTTGTTAAGGAATGGTTGGGAATGATGTGGTCAGGTGGCACGGTGGCGCAGCAGGTAGTGTCGCAGTCACACAGCAGGGGGCTGGAGGTTGTGGGTTCGATTCCCTCTCCGGATGACTGTCTTTGAGGAGTTGGTGTGTTCTCCCCTTGTCTGCGTGGGTTTCCTCCGGTTTCCTCCCACACTCCAAAAACACACGTTGGTAAGTGGATTGGCAACTCAAAAGTGTCCGTAGGGGTGTGTGTGTGTTGCCCTGTGAAGGACTGGCGCCCCCTCCAGGGTGTATTCCTGCCTTGCGCTTAATGATTCCAGGTAGGCTCTGGACCCACCGCGACCCTGAACTGGATAACTGGTTACAGATAATGAATGAATGAATAATGTGGTCAGTGCTGGAAAACATTTCTGTGTTGGAGAATGCTGGCATCATTGTAGGAAGATGCTGGAAATAAATATTAGAGTGGCATGTCAGTGTTTGTCGGGATAAAATTTGGTGGGATATTTGCTGTGAAATCATGGATCTGGGTTGGCTTCAGCTTGTCCTGGGAAATGTAGGGCCAGTGTTGGAATCAGGGTTTTCTGTGGAATGTGGGGTCACTGCTGAGGAATCTGGGGTCAGTTTCCTAAGTAATGATGGGTTGACTATTTGGGGAATATTGGGATCTGGGTTAGAGAATGAGGGTTTTTCCTTGGCTTTGAGTTTTCCAGTTGAAAAAAAGTCACACTGATGAAGCTATATCTGATGTAAGACATTAAAACATACACTGCATATGCAATGCTAGTCCTACTTATTTAGCAGCCCTTTATTTGCATGTTCTGTTCCACCTTAAATGGTTGAAATATGTGCATTGGCTGATTAATGCCTTGGTCCAAACCACACCCATCTTCACTTTACCTTCTAGACCACGGAGTGCCCTTCTGATAATGATTAAATATTTTTTATACACTATGTAGTATGTGATTTAGTATAAAGCAGAATCTAAATAGTGGGAATCACAGTGGTTTAAATATTAGCTTTTATTCATGTTAACTACAGTAACAGGACATAAATACCAGGACAATCACTGTGAGATTGGAGAGAGGAGTTATATTTTAATTGTCCCCCGTGAACTCTAAACGTTGAAGCATGCAGACACACTGAAAAAACGTATTATATAAACAATGTTCATTAATCACGCAGTTTACACTGAAGGAGCATGCTATGGTTCTGGTAATGAATTAACAGTTAAATTAAAGATTTTTACATGTTTACTACTTCAGTGCAGTGAGGTAACTTGCCTGGTCACGTCACAGAAGCATAAACCTCTCCCATATGCAGTATAATAAATTACGCATAGTGTTTGTGTTAAAGTATACCCCAAGTGTGTAAAAGGGTTAGACGCACATGTGCACATCACACACTACAACCATTTGCTGCCTTTTGAAATACTTTACGGACCCCAAGAGTTTTTAAATCCTCTTTAGAGGGCCTCTGGGGTGTGTTGGGATAGTTCTAGCTCGTGCCCATCTGGGCCTCCAGCTCCACAGACTGGTCAGGGCTAGGTTAAATACTAGAGGCATTTTTTGGTCACTCTGTACATCTCTGATTGGTCATGGCTGTTCAGAAGCAGCTGTGCATTTGTGAAATTCTTCAACATCCTCTGTTTTCTGTCCACAGTCTCTCTCCCCCTTGTTTCTCCTCTTTAGTTCTTCTGTCTTTCTTCGGCCTCTTTCTGACCACTCTAATCTCCATGGGCTTTAGCTCTGTAGTCTGGATCTATGAAGTACAAATGGTCTAAAGCTCAGCAGACATAATCGCAAAGGCACATGGCTCTGATTTCCAAGCTCTGAGGCTGTAGCTTTCAAAGCTTTTATCAACTGAGCCATATTTTACTCAGAAGTGTGAATTGTGAATTTCAGAATAATCTTCATAAGCCCTTTTTTTAATGCTGGTTAGCTGCTCTCAGGCCTCTCTGGTGGAAAGGATCTCATATTGCATGTATTTTGAAATAAACATCCTTTTGCTGAGTAAAACCTGTTACATTTAGGTGAAATGTTGTACATTTGTCATTGTAGACCAGGGGTCACTGTCTTATCTGGACCTGTAGCTATAACAGATAAACTATTGACAACTATTTATTCTTGAGCAGGGTGTTTATTTAAACTGGTGTAATTTTTCTAACCATTACAGTACAGGTTTAGGAATCCAGAAAACTCACAGAACAATCACAAATGTTGTACACATCATGAGGCTACTCAGCCAAACTGTGCATTATGATGAGTGCTGTGACTCACCTGAATGACACCTACCCACATTCACACACACTAAATAAATAAAAACAGCCCACTGGAGAAGATAAAACACTTTCTTGATGACAGTGTCGTGTACGGTAAAACCTGAAACATTATAAATAAATACACTGATCATCAGTTAAAATATGAGTAGGAGTTCTCGTAATGCCCAACAAAGAGCCTGTTTACAGTTAAAGTCCCACCCTTCAGCAAAGAGGGCGTGAAGGAGTGAGTGAAGGAGGGTGAAGCTAGCGGGCAAAAGCAGTAAAATCCACCGCAACTACAAGACATTTTAGGCACTTTATTTTAATACGTAAATTTTCCAAATCCATTGTTCATTTTACTTTCAATGACAATAGAACATTTTATTCAAAGCACTTGTTATTTAAAATTATTCCGTTTCCTTGTGAAAATTGAAAAACATTCAACTGTAACTGTAATTTGATTTAACATTCAGTTGTTAACTCATAAAATGTTGATTATATCTACTAGGATACATCAGTAAACAGGGTATGGCACAGACCATAATGCCAGTTAGATATACAGACATATAAATGTTTCAGACTTTGGCTTGAGGATCTTTCTCTAATTTTAATCTATTTAAATCTTCTTAATCAACTCACCTAAAATTTAGATTACTACAGTTAAACAGTGGTTTTTGTAGTATAGAGGGTAACACCGCTGTCTAACACAGCAGACTACAGCAGAATTCCCTACACAGGCAGGAAGCCCATTGTACACTAATAAAAATCCTTGGAAACTTGGATCATCATGTCCTAACTGCATGAGCAACATTTTTTAAACAGAGAAAATAGTAGATAAGTGTGTGCTTGTGTATAGTTTTAGATAAAAGTTTATATTTTTATGACAGTTTGTTTATTTGAACTCAACAGTCTCTAATAACTTGTGGGGTACATTGCTGATTATACGAATGTCTGGTTCTCACTCACTTACCTTAATCTTAAATTCCAGCTGAGAGTTGATAGTGTACATCATCTCAGTCCGCTCCATTTTCCGTGCGCCCTCATTACATTTCCGTACCAGCTGCACACACACAGACACATACACATAAAATCACAATAAAAAATGTGAATGCCACCACTGCTTTAAAAAGAACACTAGATAAAATGTAGTATTTTAGCTCCTGGGCTCCCCCTACAACGGCAGAGTGTAATTCACATTTGCAGCCAAGAGTAGAAATGACAGGGGCTTAATTCTCTATCGAAGCCTGTTTCTGCCACATAAAATAATACAAAAAAGACACCAATTTTTATTTTTCATTAATATGCAATTTGCTATCTCAATATTTTGAGGTACTAAGTCAATATATTGTGATACTATTTCATTATTTTGAGATAATATGTCAATAAATTGAGATAGGATCTCATTATTTTGAGATACTAAGTCAATATATTGAGATTGTATACTATCTCAATATATTGACTTATTATCTAAAATAATGAGATCCCGTCTCAAAATAATGAGGTAGTATCTCAAAATATTGACTTAGTATCTCAAAATAATGAGTTAATATCTCAATATATTGACTTGGTATCTCAAAATGATGAGATAGTATCTCGAAATATTGAGATAGCAAATTGCATATTAATGAAAAAATAATAATTGGTGCCTTTTTTTTATTATCTTATGTGGCGGAAACAGGCTTCCATAATTCTCCCTATTACAGGTTAGTGAAGCATTTATTTTGAAGTTTAACTTAAAAATACCACCTAATGTTCCTTAAAATCCCATGCAGTCAGTAAGTAATGTAATAGCCAGTGCAGTGTTCACCTTGCTGACACAGTGAAGAGCTTTTGTGCATTCCTCATACAGGGGAGAGTCTTTGGGTGTCTTCTGGCAAATGGTCTACAAAAAAAATTAAAAATTAAAAAAATAAGAAAAATAAAAACACAATTATCTAAAGTACATGGTTTGGCTTTAGATATTAAAAAAATAAGTACATTAAAAAAATACTATACAGAATACAGACATTAACACAACTTAATCCAACTGTGCTTTTCATAGCATGGTTTATTATAATGAACACAGTACACTCAATACCTGGAGATTTCAAATGATGCCAAAACACTTACTAAACCATTAACTAGAATTGATAAACTGATATGAAACAGCTAAAAATAGCTTTTCTGTGCTTGAATCTTCCAAAACACATCACTGTTATTGCACGTAGCAAAAAGAAAGAAGGAAGAAGAAAATCCACACCAAACTTTCTCAGGCTCTAAATGTTGTGTTTGTTCCATTCTACTTTTCCCCAAAGTCGAAAAACCATGACAAAACTCAGGGGATGTGGGAAGAGTGAAAGACAAGAACAGAAAAGAGAAAGAGAGAGAGAGAGAGAGAGAGAGAAAGAAAGAGAAAGAGAGAAAGAGATATGACACCAAGGGCTGAGAATGGGACCTTTTGTGTGGTTTCTTTAATGCGCTACCACTCCCTCTTTTCAATCAGCTGTCGCTTTATATACAGACTTCCATGTGGAGGACAATGAGAAGGAGAAGAGTAGGGGAAAACTCATGAGTAAGAAAGAAAGGAAAAAAAAACATACTATATAATCTACTTTCAAAGACTGAACAATAAACACTTACAACGACAATATGCTTAAAGCTGTAAGCATTTATCTAGTGTGACAATTAAGGCCAATAAGATTCATTGCAAAAAGCAGTCAAGGAACATGATCTGACTGATATAATGTACTGACTGGAAAATGGAAATAAGCCTAACTAACTGAGTAACTCAGTAACTAACTGAGAGGGAAGAAAGAATAACAGAGAAAAGGGGAGACCTAATTAAGTAAAAACCATGGGTTATGTAAGTGCTAGTCCTCCAGGTCTCCACAATGGAGCCAGAGGGACACCACTGGCTTTATCCAACAACTGGAGGTAGAAATGAAGTGCTGAGAAGGGACAGTGTCTATATATGTGTATATATCCTAATAAGTGAATTCAGCTAATTTAATGTGCACCCACTGCTGACACAAGTTGTTTGTAATTCTCTGTAAAACAGCACTGATCAATAGAAAGAGGATGCTTGGAAGTGTGACCTAGAGGGATATTAAACTCCGCCCCACCTCCACCTATGTAGTGCATAGACAGGAAAACATTGTTGTTACTCACATCAATGAGCAGAGGGAGCCGTGTGACTCTCTGCATGGGCAAGATTAGGAAAGAGCACATGGGCAGGTTCCTGCAGTCAGGGTGGGCTTCAATTCGGCTCAGGACCTCTTTAAAGGAGGGACTCTTGCTTCTGTGGAGGATATGTGGGGGAGGGAAAGATAAATTATGAAGAGAGAGAGAGTAAATGAAAAAAAAATGGGAAGATCTCCAGATCTTTACTGTCTGGACTCATATTAACATGAGTGATGAAAAGAAGTCAAACTCATCTATTTTACTGGATAGGACAAGAAAGTCTTTCACAGGAAACTGCATCATTGTGCAGAAAGTCATTGGAAATATTTCTGTTTTTTTGTCATAAACTGGAGTCTAAAACAGAGCTGGATACAATTCCCTTATTATAGACTATAAGGGAGCTTGTTGCTTAAAGGAACACTACATAGTACTTTCCCTTTAAATCACAGTTTCAAAATCATTATGATGATTCACTGACCTGTAATAGAGACTCTGCCATTGCTACTCTGGGCTCAGTATTGCAGAAACTACACTATGGAACCTTTGGAGGAGGGTAGAAAATCACCCCCTTTTCCCCAATGAGTTCAGTAAAGTGCTGTAAAAAATGAATTACAGTATGTGGGAGCCCCAGGAGCAAACGATTCATATCTAGTATTCCTTTAAATGAATCAACAACTGATGGTTGCTAAATTTGAAGCACTTCATGGCTCACTCAGCTGTTTATACATTCACTGACTGTTTTATTATAGCACAAGGGCCTCTATTTCTCGCTCATAATATTTAAGGCCTACTCCACAGGGGTGTGCTCTGGTATTAGTGACACATTGTGTCCTTAATTTTTGAAGTGTGCCACATTCTCTATTGTAATTTACTCTTTGGATTACGTATGTACATTATTTAACTGATGTATTGTGTGCTCCTTTTGTTTAGTAGATGAATAAAAACAGAAGAGAGGGGAAAGTGTGCTCTCTGCAAAAAAAAAAGCCAGAGTTGAAGAACCGAAAGGTCAAAGATCAGATATCACAGATGATTAACAGATCTTTTTGTTATCTGCCATGAAAGGAGATGAAGGTTTTTATAAGTGATGTGTGTGTGTGTGTGTGTGTGTGTGTGTGTGTGTGTGTGTGTGTGTGTTTGTAAAAAAACTAGCTCTATACTCACAGTAGTCTCTGAAGTGTTCTCTGCTGATACACTTCATTAGAGCAGTATGTCACGTAGGGTTCAAAATTCGCCTGGGCGTGTCTGACCACAATGTCGCTGATGTCGTCAATTACAATATTCTGCTGATGTCTGTCTTCCAGTTCTTTAAAGAACCTACAGAGAGAGGAAGAGGTAGGAGATAAGCAAGAGTGAGATAAAAAGGTCTGAACTGAGCTGAACTGATCAAACAAACCCTAATCAATTTTAACTGAACTTAAGTGAATGAACCCAGCTCAGTTCAACTCAACAGAAACAAACAAAGCAAATCTGAATTAGGGGTTGGCGATAAAAATAATATCATGACACTTCAGGGTATTTTTGGTGATATGACAAACACTTTATTAATTTCAAGAACATACTATTGCAACAACTATATAAGTTTTATTTTAGTACAAATGTAACCGTTTCAAACATTCTGTAGAGAGGAGAAAAAAACTGTAAACATTTGGTTATTTTGTAAAACAACAGTAACTTATAGTACTGTGGATTAGAGATCACTGTCTTTTTGTGACATTTTTTACTTTCCTTGTACTCATCTGGATGCTTCTGTGTGAAATGGTAAAACAGATTAGTTGAGGTTCACTCTTATGCTCTTGGCGATTCCCCCTTTTCCCTTTTTCAATGCAGAGCCACCTTCCACCATATTTGTTGCTGTGTCTAAAAGACGCCAAAAATGTAAGGCTATTCCCAATGGTGTTTTAGGGCTTTGTCAGGTCTGTCGTAATATTCTTCGACTATTCGAAAATTCAATGGGTGAGGAGTGGGATGTTTTGTTTGGTTTCATTCAGAAAATCTGCATCCGACTCCCACTTTAAAATCCCAATCTCCAGGCTGTGCTGCGGCTCACAGCATGGCTCTGCCAGCTACGTTCGCTAGACCCTGCAAACACTCTGCCACTATAAGGTACAGTGTTTACATGAGGTAACAAGAGCTTCGTGGAGGTGCTATAATTTCAGGTACGAAGTTGAAAAAGTTTCTTCAGCACGTTTTGTTGTGAGCATCCACTTGTACAAGGACTTATATATTGACTAGCCTGAATACAGGTGGAGTGGGGGTGTCCGATGATCAGAAGGCTTATTTTTTTTTTAAATTGCTGGAGAGCCAGAATACAGGAGCAGTGCTATATATTGATAGCCTACATTTAGCCAAAAATTTATATCCGAATCTCAAAAATAAAAAACAAAATACACTTTAAAATTATGGTCCTTCAAGGGTGCTTTAGTAAAGAAAATGTTTTTATACAAAACCCTGAACACTTAAAATAACCATTTGCATAATTTAAGGTTCTTTGCCCAGGTAAAGATTTCTTTAGATTGACTACAGATACACGTGTGTGTACAGTTGGTCATATTTAGCAACTTTTAGAAAAGGGTTCTGTATGGCACCATAAATGGTTCTTCTACCATAAGAAGCTTGAAGTTGTAACTATAGAAGAAAGCTTTTTGGTGCAATATTGAACCCTTGAGCAGATTTTCAATGAATACGGAAATATATTTGAAGGAGTTCAAAATGCAAAGAACCATTTAATCTTGTAAAGAGCTCTAATTTTTCATGGTTCTATATAGAAGCATTGTTTTTACTAAAGAGCCATTGAAGAACCATCATTTTTAGAGCATACCCAGTGAAAGGGAGGGAAGGGGAGGAGTGGAATAGAGTAGAGTGGAGTGGACTGGAGAGAGGTCACACTGATACACATACAAACACTAACACACACAAAGACAGGAAGCTATTGTAACACCTCCTTCCCTGTCATACGGTCACCTTGTAAAACAGGATGTCTCCAAGTCCCTAAAGCGACCCAACATCACACATCACTTTCCTCTTGATCTATACCACACACAGGCATGCACGTACATACAAACAACGCACAAGAAAAACACACACACACACACCCTATGAGTTTAATCTAATCCTAAACATAACTTTTAAAAAAAAAAAGCATGTTTGGTCCCTATTCAATTTTTATTTTAAAGTTGTATTTGCAGCTGAAAGTGTAGATGTGAAGCACCTCATAACTTACTAACTCCCATGTTACAACATGCTCCACAGGGAGACAGTATTCAGTGACACTGTGTCCTTTGTCTTCTGAAGACCACCAAAAAAAAAAAAAAACACTTCTAATGATGCTAGTGTTTTTATATATTTTCAACAGTATGATTTACTGTTGTAGGACTAAGTGTGCACACAAACACGCACACTGTGTAAGGTGCTTCCGAAGCGGACACACATCTGTATGGGTTTATGACCCTTTTGTGGGTTATTCCAGTGCTTCTTCAGAGGAAACCAGAGCGGACCCATCTGTGGAACAACCTGCTATGACCTCCGGTTTTGCCACTCCAATGTAGACCCCCAGCTTGGCTGACCCAAGGGGGCTATTTCTGGAGGTGATGATGTCAGTGAAGTAGAAGTACGGGATATCCCTCAGCTGTCTCAAAAATGGTGTTCCAGATTCAACACGGTTACTGAAGAACACCAAAGTTTACTGCAGGATATATGCTGGATACAAAAAAAAAAAAATAATAATAATAATAATATTTAGAATTTTTGCATCATTCTGCTGTTCATATGGATTATTCCCGTAAGCAGTTGCACTTAATTTTAGCTCTAAGCATGGTTTGTTATTCTGTGTAGTTATTTTATTAAATGTAATTTTTATATTTTCCTTTTTTCTTTATTCCATCCTAGAGATTATTAGACAGGTGAATAAATGAGCGGTAAACTGAGGTTAGTGATATATTTGAATAACCACAGCAAGGTCTGTTTCAAAATTCCATGAGGTACAGCACTGTAGTGAATTATATTGCTGTGAAAATATGCAAATCTAAATTCCAAACTGAATATGGTACTGTGTCATGGAAACAATTCAAGGCTAATTCTACCTTCTAATATAGTTCTGTGGGTAAAGATCAGCGACCTGAACTTATAAATACACGTGTGTATATTTATGGGTGTTTTGGACACAACAGGCTGATAGATGGCATGCTGGGTATTAACAGCTATGGTATGTGAGTGCCATTGAAATGCCATGAATGTTCAATGCAAAGGGCACACACTGCCATAATGGCCTTATATGGAATGAATGAATGAATGAATAAATGAATGTTGAAAGACCACACTGACCCTTCTGTCACAGATTATTCGATACCATTCACACATCATTAGACAGTGACATCACCCCTGCAGTCTGATTTGATGACATCACAACCAGGCTCAGAGAGGGAGAGGGTGGAATGAGAAATGCCGAAAAGGTGAAAGAAAGAGAAAAACACGAAATGGCAGGATTACACAGAAAGAGAAAGAAAAGGGCAGAAAAAAGATAAAGACAGGTGGGGTGATGAATAAGGGAATGAGAGAAGTGTATATTCTTCTCTCTATTAATATATGAGAGAGAGAGAGAGAGAGAGAGAGAGAGAGAGAGAGAGAGAGAGATCAAAACTTGCAATGGACTCCTGATTATCCTGCAACTGAAGGAACACAAAACTACTGTCCAAAACATGTACTACAGAGTTTCTACCACCCACAAGCTTCACATCACAAACTGAGCCAAATCTCTCTCTCTCACACACACACACATACACACACACACACACATACACACACACACACACATACACACACACACACACACACACACACACACACACACGGCTGAGTAATTATAATATATTTAACAACATACTTGCGCAGCGCATTCAATTCAAAAAGAGACAAGAATATAAATAAGAATGAATACGCCACAAAGGACACCAATTGACAAAAAATGCAAACACACACACGAGGTATCTGGAAGGACTGGTCCATCTAGCAGCCAGCTCGGCAAAGACACGGACAGCCAGCCAGACAATGGGACTGAAAGCTATTAGGAGTAAACAAGCTGTTATTGTGAGCCATTTAGTTTTGGAACAGCAGAAGAGTGGAGGCGAAATTTCATCATTCAGTCCACAAGCCAGAGAAACACACACACAAACACACATCGAACAGGGTGTGGGTTAAATTTCAGCCAGGATATGCAGGAGCACAAAACACAAACGCGCACCACACACACATACACACACACAGAGACTTGTTTACACACTCCTTTACTGTACTTATAAACCATAGTTAATCCTCAATATATTAACTAACATGAAACTTGCATTTACATATTAGAATCGATCCTTCCTTTACAGGTGTGGACCCAATATCCCTCCATTGTTGTCCTTAAATAAAAGCAGCATTAGACCCCCTGGGGAACTGGGAGAATCATTCTCTCCATCCCTCTCTCTGAATCTCATTCTTTTCAGGAATTTCCTGCACACCCTATTGCACATATTCTTAGGTACATGGTCAAAGTGATTTAAACAGCTGTTAGACATGTGGATGCTCCAAATCGCTTCAAGTTCTTCTGTCATCATCAGAAATCCACAAATCTGACTCCAACTTCCCCACTGCTTTTCTCGGGTAAAAGCCAGGGTTTAGGTAACGTCTCTGACTAACAATGTCCTGCCATGTAGCACAGGGCCTCCATTTCTTATTGAGATGCATCTCATTCAGTTTTTATTGCTTACAAACTGAAAGAGCCATAAACATCCATGACTCAACTCAGGCTGTCCTCAGGTTTTATAGCCTATGCTAGCATAATAATATCTCTTAGTCCCCTTCCATTCTTATATTATTACTGCAATCATCGGTTGGCCCCAAAGTTTGGCTATTCGTCTGTTGGGCAGGATTTTAATTTTAAGGTTTTTAATGTTTTTTTGTGTGTTTAAATGATGGCAAGTTTTTTCCTGCTGAACTTCAAAGTGATTATTTTAGAGTGTGGCTACAGAGTCGTCCTGATGAGCATGACCTGTATCTATTTATGTTTGTTGAAATGTGCAGAACCATGTAAAAGTAGACGCAGGAACGGGAACCAAGCCAAAAACCAATTCCATGTTGCTGGAAAATCCATCCCCCACCCTGCCAATCACATTGTGTGTTCAGGGCCAACCGTAAAATAAAATGGGATACCTTAAGGTATTAAATCAAAGTGACAATGTGTAAATAACTACAGGCGAGGCAATCCCATCCAGTACCAGCAAAAAATACAAAGTAAACAACACCAAAAAAAAAAAACACCACGATAATATATGACAACATTTACATAAAAATGATTCAACCATGCAGAGGATTAGACTGCTTAAAAATGAAAAACAGGCCAACTGAGAACACCTAGTTAAAATACTATTTTACTATCCATCTTAACATATCTTCATTTTTTGTACTACATCATTTAAAACATTCCATGATGTATGGACCACTAGAAATGCTCTACAGTGTCTTGGAATAAAACTTTTTAAAACTGAATTCCATTGAAATTTAAGAAGGTTTTTCTTTTCCTATATGGGTACTATTTTAAAGATGGGTTTTTCTTTGAACACTGACTTTTCTTTTGACATTTTTAAAATATAAAGTCTCCATACACCACCTTCAGAAACATTTTGTGACTCCTAATATATAACAGTCCTTTCGTCCTCTGTATGGTGTTCATATGGTTTTACTGGAATAGGGCGGTGTGCCGGATTCCTGAGTGTTGCATTAAAAATATACAGAATCTCAGTAAAGCTTAAAGAGCTCTGAGAAAGTTTCTGTGTCCCCAGATGCAAATTCTCAAACTTTATGATTCACAAACTGAACGCCTTGGACTGTAGATCTTGTGAATATCAATTTCTGATAGAAGTCTAGAATGAGACTGAGCATGTGTGGTTGTTGCGTCAACCTGCTGGCATCTGCTGAGAGAACAGTTGTGAGGAAAAAGTCAAACCTCACTTTAAAAATGATTTCAGTTTACAGCAACATCGCACACACACACACACCCATATTATATATATATATATATATATATATATATATATATACACGTGTATATACATACACACACACACACACACACCAAGACAGTACATTTGGACCTGTACTGAAGCTCTGAAACACATCAGATGTGTCTGATAAAATTGACAGGTATCATCATCAGACATGAAATGGTTACAAGTTTAAAAGTAAAATGCCTGATGGTGAGTGTTACTGGTTCAAATAAAATTTAACACAGTTTGAAAAGTTTTTGAAATGAAAAATTACAGCCTCAATCAAAGTCAGGAATTCTCCCAGTGGCCGTTGTGATGTGCCACATGCAAGGGTTTTTTTTTTGTTTGTTTGTTTGTTTTTTTCAGGCAAAACATGGTGTACTTACAGAGCCACGGTGTAGTGCCCAATCTCACCTCCACATCCTGATTTCACACCCCAAGGACCCTTAGAATTATTTGAGGTAAAAGAAGGATGAGGAGGTGATAATGGACACCACACCACACCCATGAAGCCTGAGGAATAAAGTAATGGGTTATAACTGATACTAATTCTTTTGTAGAAATATGCTGTTGTAGTCATTTTCATTTCTTTTTTAATGGCCAACAAGATGTTGCATGCAAAAAATGAGAAAGCATTCTAGCGAGAATTACAAACTTGATGCATGACCCACCCTAAATGGTGCAGTGCTCCATCCTGCCCTAAAGGTGACATTCACAATGAAATGTTAAAGTGGTTTTTAATTTTAAAGAGGATGTTTCCTCACCATTTGCTAGCTCTCCTGTCTGTTTGCATGCTTGAAACTGGTCTAATATGTCTACTTCCCCCACAATCATAGATGTCCCCTTTAAATATAGGGAGCAAAATGGATAGAGAGATAGACTTAGAGAGAGAGCAATGAACAAATGAACATTGCACTGAACCAGTAGGAACTAGCACATGATCACTGAAGTGGATATAATGTTCCTGAACATACAGAAAGGTATTTGTGTTTACCAAAGATATCTGAAGACACACACACACACACACACACCCCTTCAGGCATTCTGGTGTCACATGTGTACGCCTGGCACAACATTTCGAGATCTGTCCCAATCATTTCATATAATCTAAATCTAAAATGGGATTCCACACACTGCAACATATCTGCCGCAGGGTAAAAAATAAATGTGCTTGTGCAATGGCAGTGAGGCTGTCAGAGACTGGCATAGGAAAAACGTCTTTAAGGCAGACTCTTCTTTTCCATCCAAAAACCTGTTTAACTGGTGCTTATCAAAATGAGGTGATTTATCCTTTTTTCCTATGAAACAGGAACCAGTTTTCAGAGATGAAGCAATTAACTTAGCTAGTTAATTAAATTAAATTAGACTAGCATAATTTTCTTGTCATTCCAAAACAAGTTTGGCCAGTTTAGTCGACGAAAACTACATTTATTTTAGCCTTATTTTTAAAAAAATATTTTAATCAGGTATTTAAATAATTATTTTTTTTTTGTATTATTTAGAGCCGTTATTTGATACTTGCTTTCATTAACAATAGTTTAAATGTTATGCTACATTTAAAGGAACTAATACCCCCAAGTAACATTTTACATTGATTTAACATTAACATTTTAAGTTCAGTGTGAGTTGCAAACCAAGAGTGAGTCAATTCCAAGAGTTTAAAACCTGTGAACCACTGGCCAACTTTTGACACAAGTGACTCCCAGACACTCAAAGAATCAATTCTTTGGGCGTCGACTCCTCTTCACTAATCTGTCCGGCCAAGATCATCTCCCTGACAACAGTAGACAGACAGAGCATTTTCCTTAACATTATATTTCCTTACAAATTTCTCTTTCAAAATAAAAAATAACCAATCATTTATCAGTCTTTCACATTTTGGTTTAGTTTTCATTTGTTGATGAAAAATGAGAAATAATTCTCATTTTGAAATTATTTTTTTTTAATTAGTTCTCATCCAGGTTTCATTGTGAAAAATAGGTCATCAGCCAATATTTCATAGTTGTTTTATATCATAGTTGTTTTGATTTAAGAGAACTATACCACAGTTCCAACCCGGCAATGTGATTGGCTGAGAAAGGTGACCTGCCACATACACAAGAAAGCAGGGGTGTGGCTGGTAGGTCTTGCAACAAGCAACAGCACATGGAAATGCACTTTCGTCATAGGATGGGAGTCAGATGGTAGTTTATAAGAAGGAAATATCTGGAATAATGCAGGTCACCATGTTTACCTATAAAAGCTCTTGAATACTTCAGCAATGGAAAACAGCAGATGATCCTTGGGCTTGAAGCCCACTGGGTTCCTGTCTGTAGTCAGAACATTTTCACGCTATTTTCAGCCCCCTCAGTTAATGAGAACCAGCTCAGAATGTAAGAATGTTCCCGCTTTTAAGGGTCATGTGATTTCCAGGAAAGAGCTGTCATTTCCCAACACACACATACACACAGAGCCGAGCCAGTGACAGAATATTGTCTCCCCAAAAATACAATATAAACACTGTCTTCTTCCACAGGGGTCAATTCATCAGAACATTCAGTCAGTCACATTCAGTGTGTGTGTGTGTGCCCACAACTGCATAACATTTGATCCAAAAACATGTTGAAAGCAGCATATTCATTAATATTGTTATCTTATCTTTTTTGCCTGATATTTACTAATAAGAGAAGGCAAACTGTGTCACACAGGCTATGTCTGTATGCTGCTGCTACATCTGTATTTGAATGAATTACAATTAGAACGATACAGGACCCCATTTTAAAGCTCAATATTTCATTATATTTAAGACAACTGCTATTTTTTATAATAATTAACAATTTTAGGATAACGATTTGGAAAGACGGGTCAATACAAAATATTGGTCAATACATCTGTTACTTCAGGATGCATACAAGCACACAGGCAGGCTTGCAAGCCTGTGCTGTCACATACACACATCTGGAGAATGAATAAACACAACCAGTAGCAAAAGCTTATCTAACCACGAGGTCATGACCAGACAGTAAAAACACACGAGAACATGATCTGGTTAAATGATTCCCCTTTAATCAGTGACCTGCATACAAGCAGAGAGCTGTCCTTTGGTCACACTGATCCTCGGTCAGTACAGTCCAGTCACACTGATCTCAGATCAGGACAGTCCACACACTGATCTAGGATCAGCACAGTCCAGACACACTGGTATCAGAACATTACAGTCCAGTCAGACAGTCTGACCTACACAGTCAGCACAGTCCACATACTGATCTCAGATCAGCACATTCCAGACACACTGTTCTCAAATTTCATTCATCTCAGATCAGCACAGTCCAGACACACTGATCTCAAATCAGCACAGTCCCCATTATAAAACCTTTATGTAATTCACTAGCAGGATTTCTCAGTTAGACGAAGGTCAAACATCAGGCATATTCCTATTGTCACTGGGCGGCTTACATTATCCAGCTAAATTGGGAAACCCTGCTCTGCTGGCCATATGCCATTCCATTCCAGCGTATGATAGTTGCCCAAACCCCAAACTTCACTCAAGTATTGCTAAAAGTTACACAAACTCTGTTTAAACTATTTGAGGCCTGCTGACATTCAACTGCCCTGAACTAATTCAAGCAGGGATGGCAGGCTTTAGTCATGACAAAACCCTAGTGCAGATCTCAGGGTGTATGGACGTGTGTCTCTTTCCATCTATTGTCTATCTCAGGTTTTCATCAGTCAGCACTTTACTGGGTTATAAACTTACCTCACACAGTGAACTTTAGTCAGATATTCAGTACCCATGATGCCTTACAACTGACCTCAATTGTCTTCTCACAAATTGTAGTGAAAATGTTATTGACAATAATAAGAGTACATCAATAATAATAATAATAATAATGTTTCTAGGAACAAGACAAATACAACAAACAACAGAACAGTACTGTATTCCATTCTGAACTCAACTATAGCCCTGAGCTCTATCCTAAAACCCACCTTCCATGGCGTACAGCACTGTACCCTTTCCTGAAGAAGATTATAGACACAAACCAGACCTCCAGCTCTAACTTAAACAAGCTGAATATCCCCCAGTGAAAAAAGAAAAAAAATAAACACAGAAGAGATGAAAAGAATGTACAAAAACTGCACCAGGCAATGTACAAGATTAACAGATGATACAAAAAAACCTTTAGATAATAAAAGACAAATGTCCAAATAAACTTACTTTCTTGGGCGTAGATAAAATATAAGAAAAATTTTTAATGCAAGAAATAACAGTGTGTTTCTTTTTCTATTGTTGCTAACTATGTTCCACAAGAAGTGTGTGATTCATTCACATGTAACTGCTTATCCAGTCTAGAACCTACACGAAAACACTGGGCACAAGATGGGTACACCGACTGGACACACAGACACCATAAAGTAGCCAATCCACCGACTGATTTGTGTTTTTCGACAGACAGACACACAGAAAAAAGACAGAAAGAAAGTTTAAAAAATGTACAAATAAAATAAAGAAACCAGTGCCTTTTGCCTCCTGAACTCTGCAGCGAGAACATTCATTACAACAAAAGACAAAATAAAAGAGGTTTTTGTGTCTCAGATAGTGCCAACAGGTGACATTTCATCTTCAGGTTCACGTCAGCAAAGTGTCTTTTGTGATGGAGAACAACTACAAACACTACAGTTCACCCTTCAGCTACACACACTTCCTGCATCAGACAAAGCCTTTATCCAACAGAGAAGAAAGCACCCAAACACGAATTACACACAGGGGCAAACAACCTAGAGGCCAAGAGTGGCGTGGTTAACCGCAGAGATTATTTACAGTTTACTCTGAAGATCACAGAGGTGGAGGAGCCAAAGAGACACATAAAAACTGAAAAGCCTAGAAAGTGTCTGCTTCTATTCCCCCAAATACAACTGATAAGATTTTTGCTTCAAAACCACATTAGCCAATACAAAACACACCACACAATCTCCTTATCCTCTTCAAATACAAAACCTGGAGAACTTTCAAAGACCTGGCTACAGTTCTCACACATACACACCCAGTCTCACTGGATTTACAAACCTAATTCTCATGAATTAGATGATAATGTACAGAGCACACATCTTTCCTCTGATTTTGGCTTTGAAACTAGATCAGAAACAACGGTCTGTTAACAACAAAGATGCTCCACACACTTAAAGGCAAATTCAGACTGGATTAAAGAAGCTTTCCTTTCCTCTTTTGTTTGACTTCAACCTTAGACTCAAATAAGTCAATGATGTAGCCAATGAAATGAAGACACTGCCCATCTATTTATTCATCCATCCATTTATCTGCAGGTCAAATTCTAAATACAGGATACAAATGGAACAGAGGAGAGTAGATTAATAATAATATATTTTATTTGAAAAGGCACCTTTCAAGACACCCATCAATCGATAGAGCATCAATCCACAGCTTCCAGAACAAGACACAGCTGCTAGTGAAGGGGTCTTATTGGATCATCAAGAAAACATTGAAGAAAACAACCATAAAATGACTTAAGAAAGCACAGAAAACACATCTGTCATCAGCCCAGTCTTTGCACTGCTTCTCTGGAGAAAGAGCTCTTACTTTGTACTGGTCTCACAGACATCCACAATGTTGGAGAAGAGGTGGTGGTGGTCCGTCTTGGTCATGGTCTCGCTGAGTTCTGGAGAGTTCTTGAAAAGTCGGATGAGAATCATGAGGCTGTGGAGGTAGCTGTGCTCTGATGAAATCACCTCAAATATCGTCTAACAAAAAAATAAGACTAGGGTTAGGCTCAGTTTGTGTCTGTAGATGTTGGAACATTGCTGAGAGTATTTCATGACATGAGAAGAGCATTAGTAAGGTCAGGTTGATTATTCCAGACTCTCCAGCTTCCATATTTTTCATACCGTCATATCATCTCAAAATATTAACATGGTATACGGTAATTACTGTGGGTGGAGGTGTACTCTAGGGCTGCAAGAGTCTCATCTCTGTGATCACAAATTCGAGTTGAGGGTTTGGGCATGGTGCAGTTCAGCTCAGCACAGCCTGACAGTGCACACTAACACATGTTGATGATAAAAGCCTGTTTCTGAGAGAGCTAATTTCAGCTTCTGGTGCTGGAGAAACAGAAATGTTCAAAAATAAGCAAAATAAAACTGGCTCTACACTGTCTAGAAGCATAGCTGGTCAGTTATGTTGTGGTAGCACACCACAGATGATTTTCCTGTGAACTGAGGCTCAAATCACACATATTTAGAGGATAAAGCCTTATACCTCAGCAAAAAGTTGGGTTAAAGGGTCTGCTGGGTATTTTGTCTGTTTTCAGCTTCCTTCCCCTCTCTTTTAACACAAACTAAAAAATCTAATTTATTTGTATAGCGCTTTTTACAAATGATGTTTTCACAAAGCTGTTTCACAGAATTCCAGTGAGACAAAGTTTTGACATGAAATGTAAAAATGTAAAGAATGTAAAAGATGTAAAAATCCCCAAGTGAGCAAGTCAAGGGCGACAGTGGCACAGAGAAGCTCCCTCAGCTGAGGAAGAAACCTTGGGAGGAACCAAAGCTCACAAAGGGGGACCTATCCTCCTTTGGTCAATCTATTGGTGATAATAGTTAGGAGCCCGTGAGAAACTATGTGCTAAACTCACAACTACAGTGGGCTACTTGGTTTGTGTTTTCTCTCCACACATTTTTCAGAGTGTGACATCTCCAGTCAGTGAACTCCCACAGTGCCACCTCCTTGGGGTTCTCTTAAATGCACATGAATACTTTGGCTTAATATAGTCAGACACAGAACAAAAACTTGACACACGTCATAATTCTGAAATATCGCCCTCATTTTGAGACACCATGCCCTTTTTTATATATATATATATAAATACTGCAATATACTGTATTGGCATAGTCATAGAGAACACAGGTCCAATGCTCTAGAGCAAGGTTTATACCCCTCTACTGATGCTTGGCCCTGGGCATGGTGACCTTGAATATTAGACGTTATTCCACTGCATGGTACCTAATGTACTCAGCTTTGTTTGCATCCGACTCACAACATCAGTTTGTAAACTTATGCTGTGGAAGTTTGAAGCGGTTCATATGCTCCTTGTATTGGTGGCCAAAGAAAAATTCCAGCAAGAGCTGGACAGTGCAACAAGGAACGATTAAAACACTCTGCTGATCGGTTGGAACTGATGTGCGGCTAAGCAGTGTTCAGTGCCAAAAAACAAGAATATCAGGCAAATACAAAATGACTAAACAACACTTTTGCAATGTCAGTAGCTACTTGTCAATAGCTTTTGGGGGAGCTAGGGTTTGGTGTCCCAAAAAGCAAGCAGAGTTGAGCAGAGTAGGTACCATGCAGCAGAAACGCAACAAATGAGGAGTTTATTTTTCTGTGATATCCGTAGTTCCCCAGAATTGTCTATGTTAAATATATAAAGCAGCTAAATTCACTAATGTGTTATTGGATATATGATATAAATCACACCAAATGCCTAAAAATAATTATGGCAACCAATTTGAAACCTGAATCACGACTGCAATTTTGTCCAATGACGTGGCTAAGGGTGGCCGTTAAACTTGCGAAGTAAACATGTCTCAGCTGATCAACTACACTACTGCAATTTGGGCTGTACCACATATAAGACACACTTCCTGCACACAGCACTAACCTGCATTCCAATCGGTCAGTCACTCCTGACACTGACAGGTTCTAACATTTTGCAATGTCAGTCAGTGACTCTGAGCAGATAAAGTGTTCCTTGCCTTGACCCCACCCTTGTGCTGAAAAGCATTTAGCTGACAAATAGCAGAACGTCAGTGGGAGAGCTGAGCTGATTTACCCATGACTAGTTTCTCATTAACATACCAAACATTTTTAAGCTCCTTAGAAATGCAGCAGGAACGGAAGCAAAAAAAGTTCTGAATCACCACCGGGATGCCAGAGTTCGTGACGCAATATTTAATACGACCGTTCCTCTTTGGCGCTCATTTAATCGACATGGAGTTGAAAATCCCAGCCCATCGTGCCTATATAAGGGTGCATTTGTTTATTAGTGGGACATTGTGTTCCTTCCTGTTCTTGTGGTCTGAAAGTTTGTTTATCAGCCTAATGTTTACAATAAGATTTATGGTTTTAATGCAGCAAATTCAGACACGTTTCCCATAGCTTTTATTTATGTCTCATAAACATGGTTCTCACAAAGCAGGCTAGAGAGAGAGAGAGAGAGAGAGAGAGATGATGTAACAAAGGGGGCAAAATAATTTGAGAGAGAGACAGTGAGAAAGAGAGAGAGAGAATACAGCACAATATAGGCTGACAGAGGTGTACATAGAGAAGATTATTACCTCCTGTCTCTTTCGTTCCTCTTGGCTAAGCTTCTCAGCTACTCCACTTTTTTTAACCTGGAGGAAAGAAAAGCAGAGAGGTGAAGGCTCAGTCTGATTACACAGAGATCAGATTAGACTTCAAACAATCACACACCTCACTCTGACTTATGTGCCTGAGGAGCGTGACACTAACACACCCAGCAGAGATGCAGCAGTTTAAGATTCTGAGACTTTATAAAGGTGTTTTTGAAGAAAAATCAACCCCTCTGTCAGTGTATTCCCTTCTAATCACAGAGATTACCATGAGCACTTTAAAAGAAAACAAAAGTTCCACCTTCCACCTGCTCAACCAACAATGAAAGGTCTGAACTTTTCTTTGAGGATTTGATGGCATTTAGCCATCAGAACCTTAAGTGTTTTCAGGTACTGGTGCTGAATGATCAGTTCTGGCATTCCAACTAATCCCAAACAAACTTGAGTGAGCTCCATCACTCCAGAGAATGCAGTTCTACTGCTCCACAGGCCCAAGCTTGTGGGCTATCTACCTATCAGTCACTGGATATAGTGATATTAGGCCATCCTTGAGTGTCCCCGCTATGGATGTGAAGCATATCATAAGGTTGCATATTTCTGAGCTTTTTTGGGGGCTCCATTCTCCTTCAGGCTAACAAAGAGGTCTATTACACACCTGGACGGGGCATGCTCAGAGAAGGGCCCCAGTGGGCTGTTTGGAGTGGGGGGTGGCTAAACTTTGAGTCTTGGTTTATGTATTCTTCTAAATCAAACTGCTATATTCAGACCAATCCTCCACTGGGACTAAAGCATGTGGTTAAATTATGATATCCCGGGGTAAAGTGTGCAAATTGTGTGTGTGTATGTATGTGTGCAGAGTGTGTGTAATTGCCTGTGTTTATACAGAAAGCTGACGATACTCAAATAAACTGAAGTGATTAGGAAGATTTATGTGTATGTGTGTGTGTGTGTGCGCGCGCATGTGTGTTTTATATATTTGTGAGAACCAGATGTCCTTGCAAGACAGGAGTATCTCACGTTTGTTGTACTGTGAGGAGAGAGAGAGAGAGAGAGAGAGAGAGAGAGAGAGAAAATGTTTGACTAAAACCATTTGTGCGATCAAGTTTCTCCTGGAGAAAGTGTAGTCACCTGAGCCACATTCTGTTAATTCATAACCAGGGCAGAAAAACAGAACAATAAGAAGACAAAATCTGCCTTCGCTCTTCAGGCCCAACACAAACCTGCTCTACACTTTACAACCCAAACACATCCAAGGTCAGGGATTAGGCTGAGTCTAATATTACAGAGGAGGATCAGGGGAAGGACACAGAGAAAACAAAATGTTCCTCTGTTCTCTCTCTCATCCTCTCTCTCTCTCTCTCTATTATCTACACAACTGCTCTGTTTCCAACCACACAAAACAGTTCTACTGCAGATAACCAAAGACTGTAGTTCTAATACAATACTCATGATCATAACTTGATGAACAAGAGAAGAAAGATATATACATAAACTGTCAGAAAAACTGTCACTGTGGTGGTACCTTCTTGCTGTCACCGTAGTGGCAACCTTAGTACATTTAGATATGGAGTATAACTGTACTATATTCCTATTATATTTGTAACTTTTAAGGTCTTCTGATCTTATACGCCCTGTTTCATCTCCAGCACATTTATTATGTTTTTTTTATTATTATTTTACAAGGTTCTATAATGAAACCTTACAAATATTCACCTCATTTTCTCGAGAAGAGAATGCAATGAACCTTTAAAGAACAAAACCAGACTCTAAAACCAGTGTTGTACCTGTTTGTACCTTTAAGAACAATAACATACCTGTAGTGTACTTTCCTGTGAGTGTATGAAGCTGTAATCAAATTAAAATATTAGACCCCTTCCACACGGATAATGATATTTTTACAAACTTTCCTCCCGTCCACAAATAAAACTGCATTTTAGGTGACAGAAAACGCTATACAGGCTGGAGATTTTTTAAATCGCCATTGTCACTGCTGTCGTGTGGACAAGGACAATAGAGCTTTTCAGAAACGGCTTGTCTCTGGCTGAAATTCAAAACGCTACTCTCTCCCTGCATAGTGAATGACTTACTACAATGTATACACTCACATATATCACTAGAGGTCAGATCCCCACATATGAATAGATATAAATTATTCTGTATTAGAAGTATATAAGGCACTATTAAAATGTGTAATATATCATATACCTAATACAATAACAATAACAACAACTAATAAGATGAAGGGTTCTAAATAATATATACTGGCCCCTTAGAATAACAACAACTGAGCAATAACTTTTTTTTAAATAAAAACATTACTATGAATGAAGCCAAATGCCAAGGATTTTAATGATTCCAGCGCTCAACATAGTTTAAGAATGTCACTTCCCTCCACACCTCTGTAACATATTTAATGGTAATTGGGGAAAGCTTCATTCACTTATAGTTGTTTCATTCCAATAACACCTAAAGTTTTATTGAAAGAGAAATTAACTCACTTTATAATCACACCTCAAGAGACTTAAGCAAACATGCAGAACAAACAGATCTGAGAGAGAGAGAGAGAGAGAGAGAGAGAGAGAGAGAGAGAGAGAGAGATCCGTTTCCTAGCAACACTTTTGCAGAAACTGAACTTCAACCTGCTTTGGGTTCAGTAAGGACACAGTCAGGTGAGGTGTGTTTTCTTCCTTGTCACAAAAGATCTTTACTCCTCCTACGAGAAACCAGCTACATCTAGGAAACAAGAAGAAAGTGAAAATTGAAGCCTAGGGAATGCCCAGAAGCTTTCTCGGAAAAGAGGAAAATTCCCATATCTGGGACCTCAAAGGAATGAAACTGGATAGAACAATACCAGGGCAGTTAGCACATTTAACCCAATTCAACACGTCACTTAAGTCTCGTATCACAAGACCCTACCATTCTAGGAAGCCCTAGGGAGTAACGTCATGGACAGCTCAGTACACTTGGAGGAGAACACTAATGGTGCTTTTCCGCTGCATGGTACCTACTCGATTCGACCTGGCTGCTTTTCTATTCGGCAAACTGTGTGACTGGTACCTCAAACCAGGTATTTTTTTGTGGTTCTAAGCCAGCAGGGTAGGGACTAAACTGGGATGTGTAAACCTTGCAGAGCTATAATTGGCCAGAGAGGCATGTTCATCACATTGAAATGCAGACCTCCAACACAAACAAGCCATTTGTAAAATCACCAAGCTACAGCTACACTCTTAATCATAAAGGTGCTACAAAAGGTTCTTTAAGCAATACCACAGCAGAACAAACTTTAATTCCATAAAGAACCATTTTTGCTAATACATTTAAAAGGGGAAAAAACCTTAAGCTCGAGTGATGGAATTTTTTAATTCTTTAAATGGTCCTTCACATTCACACATCTCATAAAGTTTTTAGAAGAACTAAAAGTGGTTCTTCTATGATATTATTCAAATAAAACTTTATAGCACCTATATTTTAAAAGTGTGTAGAGCTAGAGATCATATTTTTTTGTATCTGGCTCACATCAGCAGCTCTGGAGTGATTCAAATGCTCTTTGAATCGGTAGCTGACAAAACAATCTAGTTAGAGCCAAAAGGTGCAACAAAGAATGGAGGGGGAAAAAAAAAACAACAAAAAAAAAAAAAAAACCTACTGATTCGTCTGAATTAATGCACAGAGCCGTGCTCAGTCCCAGACAACAACGTAAAAACCCAACACAATGAATTCCCAATGTTTAATGGTACCGCCACATGGTTTCCAAAGCCAGTGGTTCCTGTTAGAAACTGTGCTTTGTGACATCACCAGCTACTTCTCGAGGGGGAGCCATTTTAGTGGAAAACCAACCAGGCTCGAGGGATTGAAAAGCAAGTAAAGTAGAGTCGAGTAGAGTATTTACTCTGCTGTTGAAGAAGGTTCACAGACAACATCAGCTCAAAGTAACCACACTGGCAAAACTCTCATTGAGTGATGGGAAAGAAAGATAGGAGCACTCCAGGACCTAATATGGGAATTCTCTTCATTATTTTTTTTAGCAACAAAAGACTCACAGATCCAGTGCAAAACTAAAGAAATACACTTCAGTGTTGGCTCACCGACAGTATTTGGGGTAAAGGAGGACACTGTGTAATGGTAATTTAGAATGTTTAAAACTATTCTGTTAAGGCGAGACTCATTTGCCCAAATTACACGCATCAGAACCAGCTGTGCACGATGTTGTCTAGACCTCCAGTTTCAGAGAGAACTGCAGACAACCTCATGAATGAGACACTGTAATTGGTAGTGCTTCAGGAAACATTTCTCTACAGTATTGTATTCCCTTTCTACTGTGTGTGTGTGTGTGTGTGTGTGTGTATGGGTCAGGTAAACACACCTGTTATATTTTGACAGCCTGCTTCCAGCAAACACAAGTCAGATTAGGCCTTTTGCCAGAACACACTGTACACATACATACCCCAAGCCAACACACTTATCCATCTCTCCGTCTCCTGCCCACTTCTTTCTTTTCAGCCTGCTCTGTTCAACACTGACTGGGCCCTATACATTACCTTGGGATATGGCTGCACATTTAATCAAAAATTAACAAAATCCTGCCTATAATCTATTAAACTGTTTTTTTTTTTTATTCAGTTCATTATTGTTTTTTTTTTAATCTGTCAATTCTATTTCCCCATTGTGTATTCATGTGCTCTCCCCTTAAAACTAGAGATGGGCCAGATCCGATCCTATATCCGAATTGGGTCTGAGATCAATGTCATTCACTGGTCAGATATCAGACGTAGCTTGCGCCAGACCATGAATCAGCTGTAACACAACCTAACAAAGCACATCACAGATCTAGATTCCATTCCACATCTTACCAAAAACCCATGGCAACTTCAGTCTGTAACTGAGGCCCCGTGCACAGGAAAAACTGAGGTTGATGTCTGTGTGTTGGCCTCCCGATCACACACACACACACACACACACACACACAGAGAGACAGAGAGAGAGAGAGAGAGAGAAATGAAAAGAGAAAAAAAGAGAATGTAAAACACAGAAAATAATGAGAAAAAAAAGCATTTTGCGTTCTAATGTAGATGTGCTTATTTTTTAAAAAATGCTATCGATGTTGAAGATTTTTTTGAAAATGCAGACAAATACCTTAGAATTTGTGTAGCTTATATTTATTTGCTGTTATGATAATAAGGAGTGTGCAGTCTGTTTCACCTACATAATGTAGCCTTAAATGCAAATCCACCACCAACAATATTAATAATAATAATAATAAAATAAGCTCTTATATTGGAATCGGTATCGGCAACTGTGTATTTGAATCAGACTGGCACTGAAAAAATGTGGATTGGCCCATCACTTATTATAACCACACTACTGCACATGTAGTCACATGATTCTGCTCCATCCAACCTGCCACACAAAGCAACATGCAGGAGAACCTAAACACTGAGGCCAATCAAGCAACTGGAGCTGTCTCTCATATTTGGATGCATTTATACTTTAGTGAAGACAACACTGAACATAAAAGAAGTCAAATATAAAACACTGAGGAAATACAGTTTCAATGATCAAAATGAACATCACCACTCCGTTTCAAAACTTAAAGCACATTCACAATACCAAATATGAACACCGCACGGCCCCAAAAACACTGACTAGCTCCCAGCAACATAAAAAATATCCCAGTTTTAATACTTGAGCATATTTACAGTACAAGCATTATCAGTGAACTATGAGGGCAAAACTAAATAAAATAAATAAATGTCTTTTAATTTGAGTACTTATTATTGCTTTTGTGGCTGAATGTCATTATGCCATTAATTCCTCAGAGTACAATGTCCAACATAGACAGTAAAACCCTCCCAGAATAGTAGAGGCAACCACTGAAGTAAAGGTAGATAAACCCCCTATCAATACCCTTAATTTCAGAAGAAATCTGGTGAGCAGGTGTCCATTTTGTGATTCTCCCACACTGTTTCAGCTTCTTTCAATCTGCTTGTAGATTCTACCATCCCTCTCAGAGAACATTCCTGCCTAAGCTGGGCCAAAGTGGAAAATAGCATTAAAGTCTCCCTCCTATCCATTCCATTGCTTTCCATTCCCGGCCCAAACTCGATTACATAATTCCATAAACAGGAGCTCCGGTTCCAGCCAAAAAAAAAATGCTCTCCATTCTTTTCCATGGGGAGAAATCTTTGGGAGTGTGCCAAGGAGCTGGCACTAGTCCCTGACAATTCCCAGAGGATACGTTTATCTCTATCTTTCTCTCTGTCTCTCCCACCCTCTTTCTCTCGCTGGCTTTAAAAGAGGCCTCTAAAAAGTGATGTTTGGACACAGTGGACGACACTAACATTGTGGTGGCTAAGACATTGTGGCGATCCGTGTTAGCGTTGTATGCTGTGTCCGACCACTAACCCGTGGGGGTATGTGTTTGTGTTGTCACTGTGGCCAAACATGTGTCTAGTATAACAGATTTAATCTCTCCCTCTCTCTTTCCCTTTAGCATGGCGGTTATTGTTGTGTGACCGGACAGGACAACATTCCTCAAAGTCCCAGCATTCCTAGGTGTGTGCTGTTCTATAAAAAACATTAGACTACGTGTGTTTTCTATGTGTGGAAAATAAAAATGAAAATGGATTTAGATGTGGACGTGGGTTTCTATATCTCACCACACTGAGCTGACTCCAGGAGATCCGGATGAGTCTGTTCTGGACCACAATGTTCTCATCAGGTTTGGCTTCCCTGGACTCTGCGTCTTCATCTGAGTCATTGTGTAATGCTTTCTCCTGGTAATTCTGATACAGCACTTCATCTTCTGTGAGACAAAAAAAAAAACAAAGATTAATGTCAAGTTGAAGTCCCCAGCAGTACGTAACAGTACTGGGGAAAAAAAAAAAGGTTCCTGCAAAAAGGTTGCTCCAGGTGTGTGTGTTCACTGCCGCTTATCACTAGTGTGAGTGTGTGCATTCACTGCCATGAGTTAAATGCAGTGGTCAAATTCCTTTTTACAGTTGTACAATGTACAATGACCATAAAGCATGTCATTAATTCACTTACAAGGACCCACTCTTGACTCCCCATCCAATGTGATTTGCACTTTAGGGATACAATACATAAGCACTCACAAATATTCTATATTGGCAAAAATGGTTGACTGCTCCTTTAAAAGCACCCTGAGGAAAGAGCCATCCTTACCTTCACTGTCAAACGTCCTCTGGCTCTGCAACCCCTTCTTCTTCTTTGCACTCTGCAGAAAACAACAGCAAGTAATTAGCCTGGCTGGACCTTGCGAAATAGGGTGATCTGAGGAACGTGACTTAGTAATTCTAGCTGTGTTGACTAGTCACACTGACCTCATTTCCATAATGCTAAGTAAGCCCTTGTATTTTCCTTCATTATACACCCTCTTAGTATTATTAAGTATATTTTTGGTTTGATGTTTTCAAAATCCTCCATTTTATTTATTTATAAGAAACAACTGTACAGACGATATCTCCACAACATCTGGGCTGTGACCCAATTGTGTAATACATAATACTATGCAGTAACTTTAAAAGTGGGAGTCTGAACATTAAAATAAAATATTAACATTCTACACAGTTCCTTAGTAACGTGACGTTTTGAATGGTTGCTATGGCAATGCATGGGATACCAAGCTTTGGCTGCAACACTGCTTTTTGTCTAAGGCTTAAAGTCAAACACATACCCTGCGTAGTGCACAGTATGTGCAATAAAATAATGGCTTTGACACTAAAATAGTGTTGTATGTCAGATAATAAAAACGTTTATATTCAATATAATTTTCACATTTCTCTATATTTCAGTGCAGTATAATTTTGGGCAATAGTATTAGTTCTATAATCTGTGAAGTAAACGATGTTGGGAGTAGGGCACTATTTAGAAGAGTGCTAATTTTCAAGACATGAGAAGCTCCTCCCTTTCCGTTTCCCGTCGACTTGTGGGACAATAGCATCCATTACTTACTCAACATTCAACTGGTTCTAAGTGCACACTGTGGAATTTTTAACATACTGAACTTTGACTAATTATACTACATATTAAAACAGTAGTTAGATTTAGTATTAAGTGCACAACTGGGACACAGCTCTGGAGTCTGGTCTTTTAAAGCTTCCAGCTCAAATAAATGCTCCTGTTCACTCTGGCCTGTCAAAATCTGAAAGACAGCCATTAGTGGACATGGCCCATTTATGCTCACTCACAACAGCTGACCTCACTGACCTCCAAGGTCAGCCTTCTGCCTTGTGTGGAAGTTCACGACAGAGTTAAGTGGAGGACAGTGACACTGGAGTGGACACAGCTCCTAAAAACAACAACCTACTTTATTTGTCATGTCCCTGAAGAGAGCCTCAGTTGAGAACTCTTCAGTACCACGCTAAAGGACTTAACACAGGCTTACACTACCTTTCCATTCCAAATATGTCACTATATCTACTTCAATTAAAGCACTCATAAAAAAATATCTGAGCATACTCTACCACACCCCTGCTGCCTGTGAAATATCAGCAAATGCATTATTACAATTAGCTTCCATTTTAACTAACCTGCAAAGCAGCATTTTCAGTGTAATTACAAAAACACCACAAGGTTCCTATTTTAAATGCCTGTTGATTATCTCTCCTGTGTTGTTTTTGAGGACACGCCTAATGCCTGAAATGCAAGTTCACTAAGTTCGATAGTGATTTAAAGATTTGCTGCTGGATGTATGTCAGTTTATGTTCTGGCATGAAGTTCACTGTTGAAATTACTGACCAATGAGCACTTGGTGGTGTTTCTTTCCTTAAAATGTCATTGTCAGTGACCTTAGCCTTGTCACAGCAGCCATTTTAGTAGATGAGATATTGCCCCAGAAATAATTTAGATTTATAAATGACAATAACAAACAAAATTATTTTCATTTCAAGACCATCGTATGCCACTGATATAAACAAAAAAAAGAATAATAAGAGCATAATAATGCAATTACAGCCCTTTAAAAAAAACACAAAATATATAAATATATCAATTCTCTTAACCTTAAAATTACAGCTTCACAATCATATTTCACTGAGCTCTAATAAGGAGAATAGGGCCTTGTCGCTGCTTCTCTGGACTAAACATTAACCCTATGTAGGTAACTTTTGGATGACATTAAGATTCTGCAACACTCAATAAATTGCAAGATAATCCTCTATGATACCTCATGATATCTGTATAACTCAAGAACATAAAATATTCAGAAATTTGCAAATAGCAGGAATGACATATTTATCTATGTCATTTTTACAGAATCTGACAAAATATGGAAAAATGTGCAACAAATGCATATCCTAACTTAATGACACACACACACCTGGGAGGAAGAGTCTGTTTTGAGCCTACGCATGTTTCAGGCCTAAGTGAATTCAATCAATAACACACAGCACATGTAAAGTGCCTGTAATTCAACCAATCAGAAGCAACCTAACAAAAACCCATGCTGTGAGATCACAACCATAACAATGCCCCCCATTATAAATTTCACAAAGCTGCACTTACTTGGCTCTTTGCTGACCGTGGGCTTCCTGGCCCTTCTTTGACATCTGCTACTCCTTTGAAGACTGGATGAGAGAGTGTGTAATTCTTTATATCGGCCAATGGGGAGTCCAGATCCACGCCGCTGACCACAGCCCGACGATAAGACGTAGACCTCAGTCCTCTCCGCTGCAGCCCTGGCCCTTCCTCAGCTTCTTCTTCATCCTCTCGGCTGGTGGAGAAGTAGGGGCCACCCTCTACCATACTGCGAGCTCGGAGGGTTCTTTTAGAGGGGTCCAGCAACCCACTGAGTCCCTGCCGGTCCGAACCAGACTTGCTCGGACGCGTCTCTGAGACCAAGCTCCGGGGGATCAGCTGTTGGGTGCCTATCTTCTGCGCTGCTGGGCTGTGTGTGCTGAGGACCACCGTGGGTGTGGATGGCTTGCCCTGAGAACCCTGGGTAACAGACAGAATCATTAACACCTGTTCAGAGTCTTGAAAAAACTACTGTTTTTCTCAGCATGAACAACACATTCAATTATATTAGGTTCATTGACTGTATCACTCCACCTGGGAAGATCCTGAGGACTGGCGGAGAAGGACCACACTCTCGGTCTCTGAGGGTGAGGGGGTCCGGGGCGTGGCTGGTTCTGACGGGGTGCTGGGGGATGAAGAAGAGGGAGAAGAGAGGGAAGGAATGCTGGAAGTGGAGCTATGTGCAGAGGGCGTCCGGAGGGTCATTGGGGAACCATGGATCTCCCGAGGCAGTGTTGTAGGGCAATCCCTGCGAGAAACATTCCGGGACAGAGAGCAAGGTTCCTGCGGACCTCCAGGAGAGTCTCTGAACACAATTTGGTCTCTCTGAGTGGTGAGAGTGACCTGACCGGAGAGACGCCTCAAAGGATCACGAATACTAAAGCCATTCCCAACTTTTGGAGAACTGGGGGTCTGTTTAGGTGACCTCATTTCTACTGACCCCTTACTGTCCTCTGATGTGAACCTGGCCAAAGAAAAGCGTCCATCTGTCAAGCGTCCAATGCTGATGCTCCTTACCACGCGTGTCTTGCGTGGAACTGGTTTGTTTAGGACATGCTTTAACACCGCACTGCCCCCTACTGGAGTGGAGAGCTGCTCTGTTGATTTGTCTGAGGGGAAATCTGTCATAATGATCCCATCGATCTGGTAGCTCAAGGGTCTGGGCTTGGTGTGGCCATTCGTACGCTTCTTCCAGAGTGGGGCAATGCTGCCGTTGGAGAGGTCCACCTCACTGCCAAGGTCCATGGCCAGGGAGACGATGATGTCACAGCACAAGCTGACCTGTGTGAGTATATGTGAAAGATGTAGATCAAACTTAAAATTATGACTCTGGTCTTAAATATTAGGGATGCACCAATAACACTTGTTTCATTTCGATATCGATATCAATACCTGATATTAAAATATCTGCTGATACAGATTCACAAATATTTTGCCTTGTAATGCCCCAGTACGAGTTACTGCATTACCACACTATTATGATGTAAATAGCTGAAAGTTAATGGGTGGGCCATCTCGGCATGAAACATGCCTCACATTACTTACTTTTCTATCACAGTGATTTAAAAATACATTATTTCAACCTCTATATGTCTATAATGTGCACTATTCAAGATTTCTGGGGTTATTTGGAGCAGTGTGTTCCAGGTGTAAACCGTCAAGACAGAACAGGAAGTGTTTGGTTTGGCATTTTCCAGAGAATATTTGGGTATACATGGCTAAAAATAAGCATCTATGTAGTTGGATTAGCTCTAAAAAATATGCGTTGTGGAATTTGTGATAAGAAGATTTCACCCTATCAACTAATTTGAATTAACCACATTGTGCCACAGTAACAGCTTCATGGCAACTTTGGTCTCAGCAGCCGCTACCAATACTTTGTGTAAGTGCTAGCACCGGTGCCAATACTGATATTGTACTGTATTAGTGTAACACTACAGAATTTAAATAAGTGCTCTTGCTTTTTGAACCATTTTCCTCACCACAAACAGTACTTTGCAGAAGTCTTAGACACCTAAGACAATATATATAACTAATGCCTCCTCAGTGAGCGTGGGGGTTTGTATAAAGTTATATATAATCACAGTAAATACAAACAAAAAGTAATATAAAAATAAATAAAAAACATAAGATTTTTTTTTTAATTAAGTAGTAGTTGTAAGAGAGTTTGAAGAACAAGTTTTGTTCAGATTCTCCTTGATTTGCATGAATTTGTTAAATCAACAGCACACGTTATATAAAATCATTATTTATTAACCGCTAAAACTAGGTACTGGATGATCACCTCAAATAATACGGACTCCATGAGGAGAGATTTGGACAAAGTTAAACCAACACACTCACACACAGAGTATCACACTGGAATAATGTGATTTGGTTTTATTCTAATGTTCATTATTTGTTGTCTGTTTGTATTTAGCAAATAAACACTTAATGTTCAGATAAATTTTAAAACAGATTTTTAAATCTCAATCTCTGGTGCCTAAAACGTTTGCACAGTACTGTATGTAAACACACTTGTGGGAGTTTCACAAAGAGTTGCACTTTAACCACTGCTAAACGTCTTGTAAACATGCTCTTGACTAGACCAGAAAATCTACCAATTATGTAACTTGAAGGGTAAAAACAGGGTGGATGCTTGGAGTCGGAGCATCTGAATTGTTTGTAAAAATCTTGCAAACTTTGTTTATTTAAAGTGCCCCTCCAGTCATTGGTTAAACCTGTAAAAACTATTGTTTATCAAAATGCAAGTGATAATATGCTATAGGTTCCCACGTATATCTTTACTCATATCTCAGGAGCTGGCCACTTGCCTGCAGCTCTAAAGCTTCATCCTGTATGACAGGATTGGTTCCTTGGGTTTCTGACATCACAAACTTGGTTTGCTGCTTGTTCACTCATGATACCTGTACTAGCATGTAAAAACACTACACGGATAGTTTAACAATAACAAAGTTAAACGCTAGCTTTTCTTTGTAGGTTTTCTTAAGGAAATGTATTCCAGTGGTGCACGCTGGGTTTTGTAGTAGAAGAAAATGCATGGACATAACATACTAAGAATGTAATGCTGTACATCACCGCATAACACCATACAACATAACACCAGAATGTGCTTTAAAGTGGAGAACTTTGACCAAATGACAGGGTTCTCAGTCAGAAATGTCCCTGACCTTCAGTTCAATCGGAAAAAAAGGTCGGGTTTAGGCTTTAGTTGTGTGAAACAGCCGTAGAAAACATTTTTTTTACACAATAAAATAAAAAATAAAATATAAAATATCCTGGAAAACACTCATCTCATTAAATGTCAACACTTCCCTATGGAATTTCACAAATCAGGATTTTACTTAACCAGATAAAGCGAGTTAATCTTTTCCAGTCTGCAAGTCATTTATTCTGGCATCAGTTTGGCATTTTATCAGTGAAACAATAAAATCAGCAACTAAAACCTAATGTGTCCCCACAGTACTGCAGCTATACCCTGTGAGGCAGGTTACAATTCTCCTACAGAAATTCGAGTTTTTTACATTTCCAACGTTAAAACAAAATGCTCAAGACTCCAGGATTTCATTAAGCTGAGAAAGCAGAAACGTACTCTAATGTGCGAGGCAACAGAAGGTTTTCACCGAATTTTCACGAGTTTTAGCGAGTGTTTTCACCGCAAAGTCGGAGACAAGGGTCGCGTTTCAAACGGCGCCTCACGCCTAACCAGTCCACTAAGTGGGCATCAGAAAACGGCAGCTGTTGAACCAGAACAGTGCGGTGTAAATGATGTGTCGAATAGTGTATTAGATATATTCGGGTTTGAATTAAGAGTGAACACTTGTAGACTATGAAAAAGTGCATTATGAGGTGGATGAAAGCCAGAACCCAGAGTGACATAACTGCAAATAGTGCACTACAGAGGGAAGAATGGAGAAAATTGAAACACACCCAGGAAAACATCAACATTTACTACGAATAAATTCTATGGAAAAACCAAACAAGTGAAAGTCATACCTTCGCGCCTTCAAACCGTGCTCATGGTCCGTATGTCCCGTTTGAGTCTAGGTTTAGTCCAGTTTTAGTCGAGTGTCGTGCTCTCCGCGAAACTCAACCCCCAAAACAAAGTTTCCCGGGTCCGCTCGCTCAACTACTGCTCTGCCCTGCGCCGTGTGAACTGAAGTTAGTGCGCGCGACTCCCAAACATTTTCGCTCCAGGTTCACGCGCCTCGTGACGTCACGGCCCATTAACCGCTCAGGTGGACCCTGCGTGGACTTTGTTAGCCCAGTTACACTTCAATAAATAACAACAAACAACAGTCACAACAACAATATATTCAGTAATGCTTTAATAAGTATTACTTAGTGGGCTTTCATAATAAATTCTAAAAATTCATAAATAAACAAAGGCAATAAAATTTCCGCAGCTTACGGAACGTCCAACGACACCAGTTGATGAGCATTATTAATACACTGATGTATGCCTTTAAGAAAATCATATTATTAATAATAAATGATGAAATATTACATGGAGTGCAGTAACCTTGAACTTGTTGGAATTGTCAGAACGTCCTGAGAGAAAGTGACTGTGTGGCGCCGCCTGCTGGTGAATGCGCCTTTTGCAGCTCTTAAATCACTAAAGTGTTGTCCTACAGTTGGTGGAATGTATTTAATGTATTGGTGTGTTAATTCTTAAAGAGGAATATTAACTCGTGTCTTTTGTAAAATGGCATGTGAAATGTGAAAATGTGATAAAAAAGATATTTTAAATGTCCTTTCTCGCCTTGCTAAACCGGGGAATTGTTTGAATTACACCGCTGCAGTAACACGGCGGTTAAATTTTGGTGATGTACTTACAACACTAGTCCACTAGTGGGAGACAAAACATAACTAACAATCACACATACAAAACTCCATTAAACCCGTACATTCTTGTACAGGTAGAGAAACGACTGCAGGTCACAATTAAGCTCCTCAGCAGCAAAACACCTCTCTTCACTCATCCCTCCAACCTTCATTCATCCCTCCATCTTTCACTCATCTCTCATTCTTTACATGTCCCTACATCCTTCAATCATATCTCCATCCATCACTCATCTCTCCATCCTCCTTTCACTGATCTCTGCTTGATTCAGTCATCCCTCCATCCTTCATTCATCTCTGTCATTCACTCATCCTTCCTTCCTTCACTCATCTCTTCGTCCTTCACTTACCCTTCCGTCCTTCAGTCATTCCCCATACTTTCACACATCTCTCCATCCTTCAATCATCCCTCAGTTCTTCACTCTTCTTTCTATCACTCATTCATCCCTCCACCTTTTACTATTTTTGATTTCCTTTACTCATCTCTCCATTCTTCAGCAGATAGATAGATAGATAGATAGATAGATAGATAGATAGATAGATAGATAGATAGATAGATAGATAGCTGCTGTAAGAGTGTGTGTGTGTGTGTGTGTGTGTGTGTGTGTGTGTGTGTGTGTTTGTCTGTGTACCCGCCTGGGGGAAGCACACACTTCACACACTCCCACACAGTCTGAGTGCAGTTCTCTCTGAGGTGCTTTTTCTGGGGGCGGCTCTGAGCTCCTTCAGATACAGCTCAGCACTCTGGGAGTCGGAGTCCAAACAGTAACGGTGAGTCACAGCACATTAGGACACTTTCCTCCGCACCCGCCGCATCTCGCACCCCTCACACTCATCGACAGCGTGGGCTGGGGAAGCGGATGCAAAATAACTCAGACAATTTCAGTCCTTTTCCACTGAACCTGTGTCTGTCGGCTTCAGAAAGCCCCACTAAAAACACACAGAATGGGACATGACATTACATAACCGACATTACACGTTTATAAGAAGCATTAACATGTTTTCAGAGAGGTCTTTACATAATTATGATACATATAAGCATGTTATATATTAATCATAACATAGCAAAACTACACATGAACATATTACATATCAGCAATTACAGCAACACTCGACATTTTATTACATATCAGATAGTACAGTTATACCACTCAATACATGTTATTACATAAATGTAATTACAGATATATTATGCATTAAGCAAATTTAACATAAATTTGGCATGTTAGTCTGTATCAGTAATTACATACATTCATTCGTTCATTATCTGTAACCCTTATCCAGTTCAGCGTCACGGTGGGTCCGGAGCCTACCTGGAATCATTGGCCACAAGGCAGAAACACACCCTGGAGGGGGCGCCAGTCCTTCACAGGGTTTAGTAATTACAGACCTATATAAGAGACATATATGCTATTAAACATTAGTAAATACCTATATGTAACAGACATAAACATGTCATTACATACCAGTAATACTGAGCCCACTGGAGCACAATGTAGCTGTTCTACAATTACACACTGCAGTCCATCTATTGCACCACATACATTGTTAGCCCCCTGTCACCTTGTTAATAGTCAGGAACCCAAGGACTCCTACAGAGCAGGTATGATTTGGTGGTGGAAACCCACACGGAAACGGGGAGAACACACCACACTCCTCACAGACAGTCACCCAGAGGAAACCCACGCAGACACAGGGACAACACACCACACTCCTCACAGACAGTCACCCAGAGGAAACCCACGCAGACACAGGGAGAACACACCACACTCCTCACAGACAGTCATCCAGAGGAAACCCACATAGACACGGGGAGAACACACCAAACTCCTCACAGACAGTCACCCAGAGGTAACCCACGCAGACACAGGGACAACACACCACACTCCTTACAGACAGTCACCCAGAGGAAACCCACGCAGACACAGGGAGAACACACCACACTCCTCACAGACAGTCACCCAGAGGAAACCCACACAGACACGGGGAGAACACACCAAACTCCTCACAGACAGTCATCCAGAGGAAACCCACACAGACACGGGGAGAACACACCAAACTCCTCACAGACAGTCACCCAGAGGTAACCCACGCAGACACAGGGACAACACACCACACTCCTCACAGACAGTCACCCAGAGGAAACCCACGCAGACACAGGGAGAACACACCACACTCCTCACAGACAGTCACCCAGAGGAAACCCACACAGACACGGGGAGAACACACCAAACTCCTCACAGACAGTCACCCAGAGGAAACCCACGCAGACACAGGGACAACACACCACACTCCTCACAGACAGTCACCCAGAGGAAACCCACACAGACACGGGGAGAACACACCAAACTCCTCACAGACAGTCACCCGGAGGAAACCCATGCAGACACAGGGACAACACACCACACTCCTCACAGACAGTCACCCAGAGGAAACCCACGCAGACACAGGGAGAACACACCACACTCCTCACAGACAGTCACCCAGAGCGGGACTCAAACCCACAACTGCGACACTACCTGCTGCACCACCGTGCCGCCAAATCAGTACATTCTATGTACAAAACATAGTTGCTGATTAATTTTTATTTCTGCCCTGTAAAAAGAGGCAAACATTGCCGAGTAAAACTTATGTGGTTGATAAACTTCAACATCACTTCTGTGCAGTCATAACAGGACAACACACACTAACACACACTAACACACCACCACCGCATCAGTGTCACTGGAAGTCATCCACTAACTCTGTGTTGGTCTTGATCATTAGAGAACAAAGTAAAAGGGAAATAAAACATTGTCACTGTAGAACTACAAAAGGCATACTCTGCATTTAATTACATTTCATATATTCAGTAAACCAACTGGGCTATGCAGAGATGCAGTGCAACAATTAAAGAATAAAGTTAATCATATAAAAATGATTATATACATTTCATTACCATTAATTTATGCCATACAAATTTTACATAACATTAATAAAATGCTGGGCGGCACGGTGGCGCAGCAGGTAGTGTTGCAGTCACACAGATCCAGGGGCCTGGAGGCTATGGGTTCAATTCCCGCACCGGGTGACTGTCTGTGAGGAGTTGGTGTGTTGTCCGCGTGGTTTTCCTCCGAGTGCTCCGGTTTCCTCCCACAGTCCAAAAACACACGTTGGTAGGTGGATTGGCGACTCAAAAAGTTTCCGTATGTGTGTGTTGCCCTGTGAAGGACTGGCGCCCCCTTCCAGTGTGTATTCCTGCCTTGCGCCCAATGATTCCAGGTAGGCTCTGGACCCACCGTGACCCTGAACTGGATAAGGGTTACAGAGAATGAATGAATGAATGAAGAATATAATGCTATGTAAATATATTTTAAAAACTATATACATTTGCATCCATTAGCACAGTAACATATAGTCAGATATATTCATTCATTCATTCATTCATTCATTCATTATCTGTAAGCGCTTATCCAGTTCAGGGTCGTGGTGGGTCCAGAGCCTACCTGGAATCATTGGGCGCAAGGTGGGAATACACACTGGAAGGGGGCGCCAGTCCTTCACAGTAGTCAGATATAGTTCCTAATAAATGTAAATAACTTAACATCTGTGAAATGTTATTACTGTTTCTTAGTTTTACATTTTGACATTAACATTTATAGGCATTTGTCCTATTTTACTGGGGTCAGGATAAACTTTGTAGGCTGCTTGGAGTCAGACACAACTCTAACAAGCCCCAGTTCTACATTTAACATTTTAGTGCTCAGTAAAACTTTATTAACATTTAAATTAACCAGCTCTATTTCAAGGGTTCTGACCTTAGCTAGCAAGCTAACCACAGTTAATGTTTTAAACATTTGTTTATTTCATCCACCAGTTCACCCACTCACTGGTGTGAACACACCAGAAACATCTCTCTGCTGTTCAGCAGACGTTGATTGTGCTGACACTGTTGAAGTTGAACCACTTTCTGTTGTTGACAGCTGATTCCCTCCTTTTCAAAATCCTTCTCATGTCCTTGTTTACTATCCACCACTGCTTGCTCAAGTTTGCTTACTGAGGTGAATGACTGACTTGGTTGACAGGTCTAGCATTTGTCAGAACTCTTGCCACAATAACCAGCTAAAATATCCACAATTTGTTTTTTTAATTGTTTTGTTAGTATTTATTAGAAGGCAGCAAGTTTTTTCGAACATTGATTTTTCCAGTCCAAGTAGAGAAAACCGCATGTGTGTTTATTAATTATTTTCTCTAACTTTAGTATCTGAAAACGTTTTTGGGGACTTTTTGCAAATCTTCTGGGGCTTAAGCCCCATAAGCCACCCTTGTGCCGCCCCTGGCTGTAGTGACCCTGACGTGGTGGTGCTGTGTTAGTGTGTGTTGTGCTGGTGCGAGTGGGACAAACACAGCAATGCTGCTGGAGTTTTTAAACCCTGTGCCACTCACTGTCCACTCTGTTAGACACACCTTCCTCACTGGTCCACTTTGTAGATGTATAGAGTCAGAGACAATAACTTACCTGTTGCTGCACAGTTTGTTTTGGTCATTCTCTAGTTGGTTATCCTCTAGTCATCCTCTAGGACGCCGGACACCAGATGCTGTTGGCTGGATGTTTTTGGTTGGTGGACTATTTTCAGTCCAACAGTGACACTGGGGGCTTTAAAAACTCCAGCAGCACTGCTGTGTATGATCCACTCGCACCAACACAACACACACTAACAAACCGCCACCACGTCAGTGTCACTGCAGCGCTGAGAATGATCCATCAACACATCACACCTGCTCTGTGGTGGTTTGGTGGGGGTCCTGACCATTGAAGAGCAGGATGAAATGAGGATAAGAAAGTACACATAGAAAGAGATGAACTACAGTCTGTAATTGTAGAACTACAAAGTACAAAGTGCAAAGTGATTAAAATTCTGTGTCTAAGGTCACCATGCCCAATGCAATGAGTGAGAAAGAGGGGTGTAAAGCTTAACAGAGTAGAAAAAGAGTAGAACCTGAGACGCCTCATTTCATATGAAAAGTTGGAGGAGCGAGTGTCCACAAATATTTGCCCATGTAACGCAGCAGCCTTTTATTCGCAGACGGCAACAATATCCGTACAGGGTGCATTCCTGGGGTCCTTTTAAAACAGTAATAATAAGGAGGGATTTGCAGTATGCTCCAGTTTCAGGTTTTGATATTGTCTTCCAACATAGAACTTTTGCCCTCTGGCAGGAGGGAAGAGGACTTTCTTTATTTTCCCTCTCTCTCTTTCTCTTGCACTCTCCTTCTCTCTCCAGTTAAACATGTGTGCACTGACTCCATTTTGTAAACCGAAGCCTCTTGGGGCCACAGTAGAGTACGATATTAATTATGAGCGGCCTTTGTTTACTTTACTACATGTCACATGATGTATAAGATGATGTATTAGGTTTTTTCACTATAAAAAGTGCTTCTGCTCTCTCTTTCTCTCTCTTATCAAGGTTAAGACCGCTAGCTGGTCTTGCTGATACATAGAAATTAAACCAGAGGAAGCTGTTCATTCCATAATGAGAATCTCCATTAAAGAGGAATTTCAATAACTTTGTAAAATAAGGTGAGTATATTTTGGTTTTCAAAAAGAGGTCACTAGGCGTTGTCTGTGTTGGGCAGATACTGGTTTAGTAGAGTTAGTTAAGTTTTTTCCTTTCCGTTCAACATTTGACCCTAAACCAAATAAATAAATAAAGTATAATACAGGTTAGCTTGTCAGTTCCTGACAGTTTATGATCATGTACAGCCTGTTATTTTCTGTTCATACCAAATTACAAAAGCGAAGCACTGTACTGAAATGACATTCAAGCAACTCGTTTACACCAGAAAAATCATCTGAGCAACACTGGGAACCAGACATTTATGTGGATATACTTACGTTTCATATAAAGGTTAGGCTGATAATATATTTAACTGCCTCTTTCATCACTCCCTGGTATTCTGGCTGTAATTATCCAGAGATATCACCTGTTATTGTGTAAATGGTTAAAACAAAAACAATGTGTCTCAGTCTGGTATGCTAGACTTTCTCTTTCAAAAGTTTCAGAATTCAAAGTTAAACTTCAGCCACATACAAAATAATGTCATTGTTTTCCTTCAAAGATATTCCACCTTAAATGACAGAGAGCTTCTGAACATAATTCCCTACAATTATTGATGTCCAAGAATTGGGGTGGGGGACAGAATCCTGGACATTTTAGCAATTTACAATCCCAGCCCGATGCATTTTTATGTCCCATAAAGAGGACCTGTCTGGGGAAAGAGGACATATGGTTACCCTATCTAAAATGGCTGCTTATATAAATGGTTAAAATGTTTACGTCTGCAGGAGCTTAACTGAAAGCTTTACTAGATTAAGTTGCCTCTAAAATTAAAGTAACAGGGGAATCCACCAATCATGATTTGTTTTACACTGGGTGTAACCAATGTTAGGAGGACCAACATACTGCATTGGAGGTTTTAGATTCATGAATACAACTTCAAAGTTGCATTCAGTCAGTTTTTAGAAATGGACAACAACAGCATACAGGATCTTTACTAAAACAATTAGACAGAATAGGTTCATTAATTTTAATAAGCTTTAGGTTTTTGTGTTGTGTTAGCTGCATGCTAACATTGTATTAGCTATCCCATAAAGGGGCTAGCACAGAGTAGCATTCTCACAAAAGTGGGTTTTTTATTGTGTGTTTGTCTTGGTTTTGACATTTATGGTCCTAGATGTAACATGAATCTCCACTGCACACATACATACCTTGAAAGTGTGTGTGTGTGTGTGTGTGTGTGTGTGTGTGTGTGTGTGTGTGTGTGTGTGTGTGTGTGTGTGTTTTAAACAAGCTTGAAGGACACCACAGCTTTTCTATTCAAAGTTTTTTAAGAACTCCATCAAAGAAAGACACTTCATACGTATTAAACCACACTTCACACTTCACCCTTCTGCTCTCTTTCAGTCACGCCTCAGTGCCTCCGTCTGACACACACACACACACACACACACACACACACACACACACACGCTAACATAAACCTATAGTGTTGTTTCATCACTCCTCTATTGTTTTTTATGCCCCACTCCTCTGACTGCTGCAATCAGTCTCCCTCAGTAAACACTGACAGTGATTGGCATCCAAACCTTAAAATCACAGACAGCAAAGAGAGAGAGAGAGAGAGTGAGAGAGAGAGAGAGAGAGAGAGAGAGAGAGAGAGAGAGAGCAAACACTGAAACTATAATAACAAAAGCAATAAGGCCAAGAGAAGAAGAAGATGAGAACAAGATGAACCTGAAAAAGCTGACCCTAGAAACACACCGTGAAGAAATGCAAAGCTTTGACAGCAGCTCCATTTCTTCAAGGAGTGACTAAAAAAATCCTAGCTCAGCCCTCATGTGGTCAGGGGACTGACTGTGGATGGACATGTCTTAGATTTAAATGCCCCACATCAGGGACAATCAAGATTTCTTTTCAATTTTTTGGGGGTTGGGCTGCATATTGGGGACCGAATGGTTACAGACCACAGCACTAATATAAACAGGTGGTAAAGATGGATAAATATATCTCATACAAAGCTCCTCTTCATGTGCAACACTCAGAAGCACAGAAGCCCACTGCCTCTTTTGTGAGTTGTAAATTGCATCAGTGATCTCACTGTGTTGCATAATGAGGTTAATACACTGTTATCCAATGTTAGCCATATTAGCATTTTCATCAAAGGATCTAATGTAAAACAGTCAGCATGTTAGACTCCAATGCATTTCTCTGCTCTTGTGACCAAACAATGTACAAGCTTCTGTAATCATGTTATTTTACTCATGTTTTGTTTCAGCATGTAAATAATCTGATCCCATTGGCCCTGCAATTTGAGTGTATAACAGATTCTTGGATTATAATGATTTATCACAAGTATCTGCCTAAATTATTTATCTGATTTGGCTTAAAGTTTTATAAAGTAGTTCTCCTTGTCTGAAAATGTGAGTAATAAGTGAGTAATGTTTCCATGCAGAAGTGAAGCCGAGGCCGAATATCTCTCACAAATGTCCTCTGTAGGGCACAGTGTTGGTCATAAAATAACGGTTTCTTCAGGCGTGGATCCAGAACATGGGACAGGGAAAGTTCAGGATCTATGTGCAGCTGATTGTCCTGGTCATCCACAGCCTACACCGTATCCTCACCTAAAGCAGAGCCTAAGGTAACATCTAGAGACCCACCTCTGTCAGGCAAAATACCTATACTGATAAGCTGGGTCTGTTTTTAAGTTCATGTTTCAGGTCACTAAAACTTAACGGAAAAAAATCAGCTATTAACAATAAGTTGGCCTTGCGACAGGTATCAAACTCTGCCACGGAAGGACAAAGAGCAGAAAATATTCAATCAAATGCGGCCAATGCCATCCTGACCACTCCTCACAAAAGAAAACCGCTAGCCAGAACCAACAAAACCCAAAAAATGAAGGGAAAAAAGGAGACGAGCCCCCAACTGTTACAACCTCATCTAGGGGAAAGGGGCTGTGACAGTGTATGTAAATGTATGATGAGTATGAAAATGAGAATACTCAAAATGGCTGACTAACAAGAATGTATTGACATTGTTTATAACTGGTAAAGACAAACACTGGTACAACAACTTCAGAAGTGACCCTGGCCAAAACAACAAACAAAAACCCAGCGAAACTAACACACAAACATGTAAATAAATACTTTACCTAGGAGTGAAACAAAACAAAAGACAAATGTGCTTCCCAAACTCCCTGCCTTACATATAAACACAGAAAAGTCCTTGTTCTGAGCCTGCATTCCAGTACAGCTCCATTCTGAAGGTTTGAAGGACCAAAGAAACCAGAGTGGACCAGGGACTTGTGAAACACGGACTGGAGTACACTGAGGTGGAAATGTAAGGAAGAGGAGTGAAACAAACACATGTGCACACACACCCACACACACAATGTATATATATATATTTATATATAAAGAGGCAAAGTAGCCTCTTTTTACTGCATACTCACTCATTACTTAAAACAATGTCCTGTGCCTTGGTATGTTCTTTGTGTGTCTGTATATATATATACGCATATATATACAGACACACAAAGAACATACCAAGGCACAGGACATTGTTTTAAGTAATGAGTGAGTATGCAGTAAAAAGAGGCTACTTTGCATCATGATGTCACCTGCAACCCATATATAGGTTGGTTTCACTGATTCTTGATTGTGAGGTCACAACCAGTATGTTTACATAAGACCCATTACATATACTCCCACCCAATGGCACTGAAGTGATAAGAAGTGTTGTTACTGTAGATTTAACATGCATAGAGGGTGATGTTGTGTAGTGTTTGTTTCTATGTTGACTGTTTTTATATGATATTTGTTAATAACATTGGGTGTGATACTGAGCAATGTTTGTTCATTTGAGCTCAGTCTATATCTATCTTTAGTCGAGCATTATTAATTATCAAAAGCTTAAATGGAATTCATTTGTTAATTATTATTATCAATACATAGGTTCACTGTCAACTAGGAGTGACTGAATGTGACAGGCCTGGGTTAAACTGAAGCTCTTTAATAATCATTTATAAAACGCTGCACTGCAGTTATTCATCCATCTGGCAGATATATGGTAAAGGTAATGTTTTGACTGGATCTTGTCTGTCCTTTGGGGGTTCCTGTCTGTCTCTATGATTGCAATTAGCCCCTCCAGGCACCCCCTCCTGGAGCGCTGCAGCTAATTACATTATGGCTCCTTTGTTAATTGACAACTGAGGACTAAATGGAATTGTCTGATAGTGCTACTAACAGCACACACACACACACACACACACACACACACATGCACGCACGCACACACACGCATTTCCACCTCATTCTCAAACTGCCACCCATCCCCCAGTACAGAAATACATTCAAGAGCCTGGAGACGCAGAGTTTTTCAGAGTAAAAGCTGATCCTGGATCAGAGTCCTCTTCATTGATGAGGCTTACTAAAAAAAATGGCACTCCTACTTTGTTGTATTGACAGACACTAGCCTTCCTGACTATATCCACTACATAATAAATTATTACTCACTCTTAAACTCTGAAACCTGTAGGGATCATATATTCACATTATTTTTCATGACAGCAAGGCAGTTGCCGTCTTTGTTAAATTTATGTCACACCCAGTGAAACATGGGGCCACAAAATAGTGTTTTGAAGCTTGGACCAAGGGACCTGCATTTGCAATGCACACAAGTTTGATTGGCATAGCAGCTGAACAGCACACAACTAACCTTTGAGGTTAAGTCTAACACCGGATTGCAGTTGGTTAATGTTAATGCACATTGCCTTGAGGTTCATGGATGACATGGAAAAGCAATGCAAATTAGAGAAATAGCAAAATAGTGGAACACAATGTAGGTTTGTACAACCTACGCCACCATGCCGCCCAATATATTATTTTGTGGCCTCAAAATACTACATAGTGGCCATGACTTGCTAAATAAACCCACCATGTCACCTTAGGGGCTCCATATAAACACACGCATACGCATTTTTTTGGACTTTAAATTTAGTGAGTGTCAAAGTTGACAGATTGCTGCAGTTTCAGGTTCGGGGTCAGTTTATGCAGCTAAAATTAGCCTTATTTGTTTGCATCTTATTTGTTTTCCAACGTAAACAATTAAGGCTACTGCAAGGCAGAAAACAGGTCTTATTCCTCCTTATTCCTTTATTTGATACATTTAATTCCACCGTTACTCCTTAGTTTCTTCATTTTAAACCCACAAAACACAGATTTTATTCCTTTATTCCTCACCTATTAGTCCTTACTTTCTTAATCTAAAACTCACAAAACACAGACTTTACAACCTAATCCACACATGCTCCTATACTTTACCAATTACCAGAAATTCTAACACAAAGGTGGAAGAAACCGATGAAAGGGGCTGCTGCAGAATAATGGGAGTAGGTTTCAACTAGTTTTTCACTCTTGTGAGTGGAGGTAAAATGACTAGGCTGTGAAGTCTGGTGTTGTAACAGAGCAGTGATGACTACTGTTCATATCAAACTGTAGTGAATCTCCTCACAGACAAATGAATAAACTGGAAAATTGCTTGATTTAAGCATTGTTCTGGGTCAGCACCAGAGCCAGATGTAAATGGATACTGTCAGGATTGGGTCATGTTTAATCCACTGTTTAAAGCACGTTTAGGATATTTTTGGTTGGTGGACTCTTCTCAGTCTAGAAGTAAGCATGGCTATGTCTAATTCAGTCGTACTAGAGCAACACACACTAACACCACTACCAGGTCAAATCAGACATGCTCTGTGGTAGTCCTGATCATTTAAAACAAGGTGAAATGGGGATAAAATATGCAGCGAAACAGATGGACTTCAGTCTGTTCTTGTAGGATTACAAAGTTTTCCTGTATGGTCAGTGGAGCAGATATAATGGACAATGACTGTAGAAACAAGGTAGGTGTTTTCAATATATATATATTGACAAAACAAACAGGAAATATTCATGAACATTGATACATATGAAATGAAAATCCAATTTATTTCCAGTGACTATTACTTTAGTACTGAATCTTTATGTTAATAATTATTAAATAATACATTAAACAGTGTTTGTAAGTGAATAATTAATTTAGATTTTTTCCTGCCCTCTGCTGTATAGGTATTATTGTGTAAAGATTAGTTTTCACAGTGACAAAATAAAAGTAGTTACTGACTTGCAAAAACAAAAATAAATCTGTTTTTATGAATCCCACACAGACTTTGATGGATGATGTGGCTGAAGGTGTTTTTGATCATTTGTTCATAGAAAACCTCAATGACTAACACTAGCCAGCACCTGCAGGTCAGTGACATCATAGGCCTTGTGCAGGTGTGGACCAGTAAACAGGTGTGTGTGTGTGTGTGTGTGTGTGTGTGTGTGTGTCCACTCCCATCCCACAGAGAACACTACAAAGACTGGGTGACCCAGGTCATGACTTTTCACTTAGATCGCTCTAGGCCACTACTGTGATCTGATAGGCTGAGAGTTGGCAGCACGTTGCTATGGAAACACTCAGGGGAACAAATAAATGACACGAATCTGTGAATTAATGAATGAATGGATGTGTGTGGGGCCGTGATGGTGTAACTGAAGATGACTTTCAGAGAGTTAACCTCTGACCTCAGAGAAAGTGTGAGGTCATGGTGGGCCACTGGAGGAATGTGGTGGGTTTTTTCTGCTGTGTTTATTTAGTGTTAGTACACAACATTTCACAGCATTGTCTCAATCTCTAAAACACACACTCACACACACAGACTGCATCTCTAAGCCATTACCCAGACATTACCCAAAGGAGCTGGGTTTTACCAGACATTACTCTGATGTTATCATGTCAGCCCCCTACTATAAAGTCCAAGTAATGTCAGAGTGAGTGCATGTGTAAATAGATCAATTATTGTTACAGGGAATTCACAATAAATTTGTGCTGTGCCGCCCCATGCCTAAACATGGAGGCTGTGGGTTCAAGTCCCCCTTCAGGTGACTGTCTGTGAGGAGTGTGGTGTGTTCTCCCTGTGTCCGTGTGGGTTTCCTCCGGGTGCTCTGGTTTCCTCCCATAGTCCAAAAACACATGTTGGTAGGTGGATTGGCGACTCATAAATGTCTGTAGGTGTGAGTGTGTGAGTGAATGTGTGTGTGTGTGTGTGTGTGTGTGTGTGTGTGTCACCCTGTGAAGGACCTCCGGGTTGTGTTCCTGCCTTGCACCCAGTGATTTCAGGTAGGCTCCGGACCCACCATGACCCGGAAAAGGATAAGGGTTACAGACAACGAATTAATGAATTAATGAATGAAAGATTGAAAACAACTGGCATGGAAAATCTCTGGATGTTCTCTACATCAGCATAAGCATAAGAAAGGCTTTGTAAGAGTGGTCGCTGCATCAGATTTTTAATCAAGTTCTTGTCCATTGCTTCAGAACCTTCAGCTACTCAGCAGCTATAAAATCAATCAACTTTAAATAGGTCAGTTAATTTTTAGTTATTAAAACAACCTGCTTTTTAGTCAGTTTCCAATATAAATTTCAAGTGCACCATTACCAAGACATTCTATAGATATGTACATGTATTTTTCTCTATCATTAATATTTTTTTCTCTTTTTCTTTAGTGTTATGTAATTTAATCATCTTCTCATTGAATCTCTTCTCTCTTCATTATTATTTATTTTCTCTCTAAGGGCAAGTGCTTCATACCAGTCCTTCTTGGGCTTCTTTAATTTCCCTGCACATTCTTTTCCTTTCCACTGTTACAGCAAATTTGCTTCTTTCCTTAATTAAAACAAATTAAAAACTAATTAAAATGTGTGAAAGGGCAACTCAGGAAAAAATGTCTGGACTTGATTCTCCAGACATTTCCCCGAGTTCATATATGAAAACAACTCAAGTTTAGCGTGTTTTTCCATCTGTGAGGTACATTCAAATTGTGCATTGTGAGAGTATAAGCCAAGGACATGGAAGATACTTTGGGACTGTCCTCCATGCCTACCAGGATGAGGGCTTCACATCTCGGATATGTAGAAAGAATTCTTCATGTTGGAACAGCCTTCAGTGACGTCTTAGCTTGGCTGCTAGGTAGCCGTTGAGATGCAGCCATACACACGTATACACTTACTTCTTCCATTCACAGAGATATAGCTGCTAAACAAAGTCTGCTGTTGCTAAGCAACCAAAACACACCCCTCTGTCACTTCATAAACAGATGGATGAAGGGCCATTTTAACCAAATTTGAGGCAGGCCAGTGTGATCCAGGGATGCTTAACATTTTGATTTCATCACTGTGCATTAGTAAGTAGGGCCAAATAATATGAACCAATCACATATACCACACCCGCAGCCCCCAGTTACTGTTGGTATCATATTGATGATGTTTGCATGTATATTGCAATATAGCATTATAGCTAACTCATAAAAAAATCTTTAAATTAGATTCACATGAACCACTGGGCACAAGTTGGGAACATACTCTGGAGGGTGCACTTCAAAGGGCGACACATAATCACACATTCACTCACACACTCACACCTATGGACACTTTTGAGTCTCCAATCCACCTACCAACGTGTGTTTTTGGAGCGTGGGAGGAAACCGGAGCGTCCGGAGGAAACCCATGCAGACACAGGGAGAACACACCACACTCCTCACAGACAGTCACCCGGAGGAAACCCACACGGACACAGGGAGAACACACCACACTCCTCACAGACGGTCACCCGGAGGAAACCCATGCAGACACAGGGAGAACACACCACACTCCTCACAGACAGTCACCCAGAGGAAACCCACACAGACACAGGGAGAACACACCACACTCCTCACAGACAGTCACCCGGAGGAAACCCACGCAGACACAGGGAGAACACAGCACACTCCTCGGAGGAAACCCACGCAGACACAGGGAGAACACACCACACTCCTCACTGACAGTCACTCGGAGAGGGAATTGAACCCACAACCTCCAGGTCCCTGGAGCTGTGTGACTGCGACACTAAAACTCTCTTAAAATAGATGGCCTCAGATGTATCCTTCCGTTTTTAGTTATTCTACCTGCTTTAGTCCAGTTTTAAATCTACAAATGTACTCATTTGATTCAGACAGACGTATATTAGATCCTGCAGGCCCAGTAAAGCCTGATGTTTCTCCACTTCCTGGACCCTCATTTGAGTTCTAGGATCATTTGCCCCAAATGTGCACAAAAGAGAATTTAATTCCACTAATTACCTCCCCCTGATATTCGGTTATTTTGAGTAGAAGCCATTATTGTGGTTTCACTGGTTCGTGTGAACACTAATGACTCATTTACACAGGATGATCACAGAAAACTGAGGAAGAATTTTGTGTTTATGTGAATTTTCTAGAAACTGGATTTTAAATTCTATAATGGAGTAAATAGCAACACTCCCACTGAGTATGTGAGCGCGCACACACACACACATACACACACTCATAGGGACTTACCTTAACCCTAACTTAAGCCTAACTTTGACCCTAAACCAAGATTGAATATAAATATCTTCTCTGCTCTTCTTTATTCATCCCTTCTCTTCGATCTCCTCTTTCCTTCTCTTCTCTCTTACATTTTCTTCTTCACTTTGTTTCCTCTTCTCTCTTATTTTCTTTTCTATGCTATTCTCCCTCCTCTTTTCTTCTCATCTTTTCTGTTCAGCTTTTTTTCTCTTCCCTTCCCTTCTTTTCTCATCTCTTCTATCATAATTTCTTTTCTCTTTTATTTGCTCATCTCCTCCCACTATACCTTCTCTCTTCTTCCTGGTTCTATATTAATTTCTCTCTTCTCTTTTCTCTTTTCTACTGTCCTCTTTTTTATATTCTCTGCTCGTCTCTGTTCTTATCTTCTGTTCTTTTCTCTTTCGTTCTTTCCTCTCTCCTCCGCTCTTTTTGCTTGCTATCTCTTCTTTTCTCTACTCATGTTTTCTCTTCTTATCACTTCTCTCCTCTTCTGTACCTCAGTGCTGAAACCTGGAAGCTATTGTGATCTACATCTCACCCCTGGCGAAGCAAACAGGCATCAATACGCAAAGACCTCTTGGACAGTTCTTATGTGAGGTAAAGCAGGTATTGCCTCTGCATGTGCAGGAGCTCCTCAACCTGCCTCAGGGAGATGCTGCCCCATTGTTTTCATTACTCAGAGTGACTGCTGCCAATGAAGCCTGGCAGGAAAACAGGGGCACCCTGCTGACAGTGTCCTCACTTAGCCTTAGCCTTGGACTGTTTTGAGAACAGTCTCTACTCCTCTCAATTCTTCTCTTCTTTTGTTTTTCATTTTCTCTTCTTTCTTCATCCCTACTCTTTTATTCTTTCCTCTCCTCTACTCCTCTCTTTCCTACTGTTCTTTACTCTTCTCATTCCTCTCCTCTCTTCTCTACTTTTCTCTACTCTTCTCATTTCTTCTCTTCCCTACTCCTCTCTTCTTCCCCTTCTCTACTCCTCTCTTCTCTACTGTTCTCTCCTCTCCTCATTTCTTTTCTTCCCTATTCCTCTTTTCTCATCTTTCCCTTCTCATCCCTACTCTTTTAGTATTTCCTCTTTTCTAATCCTCTACTGTTCTCTACTCTTCTCATTCCTCTCCTCCATTCACTACTGTTCTCTTCTTTTATTCTCTACTTTCTTCATTTCTCTTCTCTACTCTTCTCCTTTCTACTCTTCCCTACTCCTCTCTTCTCTTCTTCTACTTCTCTACTCCTCTCCTCTCTACTGTTCTCTACTCTTCACATTTCTTCTCTTCTCCTCCCTTCTCTACTGTTCTCTTCTTTTCTCTTCTCTGCTGTTCTCTCCTCTCCTCATTTCTTCTCTTCCCTACTCCTCTCTTCTCATATTTCCCTTCTCATCCCTACTCTTCTATTCTTTCCTCTTCTCTACAAATCTCTTCTATACTGTTCTCTACTCTTCTCCTTTCTACTCTTCTCTACTCCTTTCTTCGCTTCTTCCCCTTCTCTACTGCTCTCTTTTCTATTGTTCTCTACTCTTTTCATGTCTTCTCTTTTCCTCCCTTACCTACCATACTCTTCTTTTTCTAAGGAGCACCCCTCCCCCCAGGTTCTGAAGACTCTGATATGTAAGCAGAGGGTCAGAGGTGAACCACAGCAAACTGAGCCTCCATGGGATGGTTTTAAAACGTTTCATTTTCTCGTTCTTTTCTCAAGTGAAAGTACATTACTTGGCCAAATGTTTTTGGACACCTGCACTAGTGATGTTTCGTTTAGTGGTCCAGGCTGAGCTCTAAGAATGAAAACAAATAAGAACTCTCCAAATTTTTGACTGGGACTTTGTGAAACACACAAACACACATATTTGTACAGAGGGGATGTATTGCCTCAGCATTTACTCTTCTTCACGGTACAGTCAATGCAACAGAAAGCCATACTTTGATGTGTCCAGGCTGACTGCAGCAGGGGGCTAATGAAAGGGACAGAGAGTGTGTGTGTGTGTGTGTGTGAGAGAGAGAGAGAGAGAGAGAGAGAGAGAGGGAGGGAGAGATAACATCCAAAGACATTATTCATCAGAAATATAGAACATACCAGAACCAGAAATGGCAGGGTTGGCAACACACACAGAATTATGACTCAAAATGATTCTGGAGGTAGCCTTTGAGGCAGAAGGAATGTAATTGCTAACCAGGGATGTATGTGATTGGTTAAAACGAATTGGGCGGAGGCTTTCAAATACCACACCGGTACATTACACGGTAAAGCTCTGTCTAGACCAGTGGTTCCCAAACTTTTTCTGCTGTGGCCCCCTTTTGCGGATGAGAATATTTTCATGTCCCCCACTTTGGGAACTACTGGTCTAGACCCTCCTGCTTACCTCCTGCTCATACTGTAAACTTATTAATGTCAGCATTTTGTTCTACTTAAATGTAGGCTATTGCAACTCCCTGCCTCTGAGGAAGCTGCAGAATGTTATAATGGTCTGCTTCCTGCTTATTTGAGCTATGACTACTGACTGCGAAGGAGCTACTCTGAGGAAGCAGAGCATTGTTGTATATCATTCTGCAACTTCTTCAGATACAGCGATCATAAATCAAGTCACATAGCTCCGGGGACCTGGAGGTTGTGAGTTCAAGTCCTGCTCCGGGTGACTGTCTCTGACGAGTTTGGTGTGTTCTCCCTGTGTCCGTGTGGGTTTCCTCCGGGTGCTCCGGTGTCCTCCCACAGTCCTAAAACACACGTTGGATTGGCGACTCAAAAGTGTGAGTGTATGAGTGAATGTGTCGTCCTGTGAAGGACTGGCGCCCATTCCAGGGTTTGTTACTGCCTTGTGCCCAGTGAATCCGTGTAGGCTCTGGACCCACCTGCAGCTTTCTCTGAGGCAGCAATCATAACTCAAATGTTCAGCAAAGTGCTTCTTCAGAATCTGCATCAGAGGCAGCAGAGCATTCTACAACTTCCTCAAAGGCACAAGGTTACAGTATCTTCAAGCAAAACAAAATGCTGATTAAGAAACACAACCAATTACAGTATATTGCATTCATTCATTATCTGTAACTGCTTATCCAGTTCAGGGTCGCGGTGGGTCCAGAGTCTACCTGGAATCATTGGGCGCAAGGTGGGAATACACCCTGGAGGGGACGCCAGTCCTTCACAAGGCAACACAGACACACACACACTCACACCTACGGACACTTTTGAGTCCAATCCACCTACCAACGTGTGTTTTTGGACTGTGGGAGGAAACTGGAGCACCCGGAGGAAACCCATGCAGACACGGTGAGAACACACCAACTCCTCACAGACAGTCAACCGGAGCCTTCTACCTTAGAGGTAGAAGGAGCATAAATGGTTACCAGCCAGCAGGCAGGAACGAATTTGATTGGTTAAAAACATGGTAAAAAAAGATGTTCAAATACCACACCATAAATCAGTAAAGCTCAGCCTAGACCCTCGTGGTGTTCCTGCTCTGACTGACAGAAATTCATTTGAAAAAATGTGCAATATACTGGGGCGGCACGGTGGCGCAGCAGGTAGTGTTGCAATCACACAGCTCCAGGGGCCTGGAGGTTGTGGCTTCGATTCCTGCTCCGGTTGACTGTCTGTGACCATGTTTTTAACCAATCAAATTCGTTCCTGCCTGCTGGCTGGTAACCATTCATGCTCCTTCTACCTCTAAGGATGGAATATGAAAGCATCCTGTATTTGGACACTAAAGGATGTGTTCCATATTGGACCGATAAGGGATGCGGATACTCCACGGTACCTAAACAAAATGTATTCACTTTTATTCAGCAGCCAGACTTAGCTGTCTGTCATTTAGTACTGCAGCCAGTGGAGTCACAGTCCCTCCTAAAGGTTTGTTTTGCAGTGGCACTGAGAGCAACAGGTCAATGCATTGAGGCCCTGCTTTTAGATAGAACTGATGTTAGTCCTAGAACACATCTATGATGACAATAAAGCTGACTGAGTTTTAGAATCACATCAATAAATCAAATTTTACTAGACATAGGATAAATATTGTAATGGAATTATTATGAGAATGTCTCAGACACGCAGTGTGGAAAGTGAATTCTGGACAGACATGTTACGGTTCTAGTCAGCCCCAGGGGTTTTATCCAGATGGGTAGTTGAACAATATTAATCAATGTGTGCTGAATACCAAATAATAATATTATTTCAAATGTGGAACTGTACTTTCTTGAATTCCGATTAGATTTCATTTACAGAGTCAGTAAGGACTCTAAAGCATGGAGAAAAATTATAATAATAAAAATACTAATGATAATAACACAGAATGAATAAATAAACAGCAATGATGCCATTTGCTCCTCATGTCAATAAATGAGTACAATTAAGTTGTGGCTCAGTTACCATATTTCCAGCGGACACCGAGTGTCATATTCTCATGTAGCTCTCCCATTGTCCCTTTTTCCTGACAGTTCCACCATGGGCTTTTGATACAGTCCCACGTTGGTTCCAATTGCTTTTTCATTTGTAGTATGAAAGAACCAAATCAGGTGATCGGGTTCAGTACTTTGATCACTGAAACACTGACATGTTTACAAGAGCAGCCTCTTTGAGGGGAGCTATGAGATAAGTTTGTGGGTGAATGCTATCAAATCCTTACAGCAGTATTCCAGTGATTTTTGAGGAGTATTGAGCCAATTACAGCAGCTAAGGGGGGCTTGAAAACATGCTGGATGAAAAGATGTCCATATAGTTTTGGCCATGTATATTACACAATATAACATTGTTGTTATATATATATATATATATATATATATATATATATATATATATATATATATAGGCCATATGCCGGAATAGAAATGTGTGGTTGTTTGTCAGACGTGAGGGGGTTTATCACCTGTCAGATAAGAAAGAGTGGAATAAGCTTCCTTCACACAGGGGAGAGATGAGTGAGTCATATTTTCTCTCTCTCCCTCTCTCTCTCTCTCTCTTTCTGTGTGTATGTGCATGTCTCTCTCTCTCAGTCATGAGTCACTTGTCTTATTCAGGCAAACCTGCCATTAAGGTCCATCTGAAAGCAGGCAGGTACCGTCTTACTCTCCGTCTCTTCCTCTCTGTCTCTCTCTTATGCTCTCTCTCTCTCTTTCTCTCTCTCTCTCTCTCTCTCTCTCTCTCTTTGTTTCTCACTCCCACATTGTCTGTCCCCTTTCATTCGTTTGCTCTCCACCTACGCATCTTTTCCTTGCTCTCTGCTGCTACTTCTCTCATCTTCTTTGTGCCGCTGTCACTCTGTCCCCTGTACATTTTGTGTTTGCATGTGTGTGTGTGTGTGTGTGTGTGTGTGTGTGTGTGTGAGTGTTTGGTTGGGGGGGGGTCAGCAGTACGTAGTCCAGATGGAGACAGTGGGAAGGTGGAGTAATGCCTAGATGAGGAGCCTGTGAGAAAACGAGATGTTCCCTCTGAAGTGTGAGACTCCAGGGTTTGCACAAAGAAAAAAATCTCTCTCATCCCATCTTATGCATTGGCTTTAGTAACTTGTAATAACACAGTAATAACACATGTATAGCAGTACATCTTCTTTTCATATATGACCCTATAAACTTACTCAGTTATACATAAGTAACTATACAAACATATCAGGACATTTACATGTGGTGTTAGGGTAACAGTCAACACACAACATGTAGTTACACTGTAGTTATATGTATTACTAATATGTAACTACCTACTAAGTTTTTAGAGAAAATATAAGCATTGGACCATATTTTGTCACTATCAACCCACAAAGCTCTCATGTCCCATCACATCATTATGCTCAAACTGGGCAGTTACTGTTCTCCTCCAAATGTGTTTAGGCCATCCAATGCCTGATAATACTGGTGCATTTTCCAGTGCCCTATCTATAGAAGATAATCACAGATTATTCTTCAAAGCAAATATTAATAGAAATTGGTTTTAGGGAAGAGAGCTCCTGCACGTAGCTCCCAAGGAGAGTTAACACAGCTTAAGATGAACTCATTAATCCTGGGTTAACCCAGAGGAAATTAAAATTAGACATCAATCTGAAACCTCAAATGCTTCAAGTAAGTTTTTCTGTTTTATACAGTGTGATACAACATCATATTAAGAGTCACCTGCATTTCCAGTAATGCCAGGGTCCTGACCCGTGAGTGACATCACACGCTCTGAACCCTGACCAGCTTCTGGGATAATGTCATTTTCCCTGTAGCGTCATAGTGTGTTATCAGAGCACTGTTATCAGTGGATATGAAGTTTACTATGACTTTATTCTTGATGATTGTTTTATTACAGACTTACTACAGGACACTTGTTCTATTGCTACTTTCTTCTGGATATTAACTGTGTAATAAGAGTATTTGTGATGTTTCTGATTCTTCTGTGAGTGTAGACTGATCTGTGTCTCTTCGTGTTGTACCAGGGGCGGGTGTTTTTGAGTGTATTTGATGTGACACAATTTTGCACTTTCTGGTCACTGCCAGGGTCTCTGAGCTCACTGCTGACATTCCATGCACCACACACTCCACTGCTTGTGACCATCCAGGAGGGGGCAGACTTCTCTATGGAGTGGATCATGCAGTTGTCCTATTACAGCAATATAATAATAATCACATCTACTACATTAGCTACTACATATAATATACAACTTAAAAATATATGATAAAGATATGTGTAAATGTGTATAAATTTGACCCCAAATTTGAACGAATATAGTTTCTGAGATTAGTGTCGGTATCATTTTTATTCTGGATATTATGTTATTTTGTAATGCTTCTGACTCTTCTGTGATTGTGGACTGATCGGTGGCTCTTCAAGTTGAACCAATGACTCTTTACTGAAAGTGACAAACAAACTGCAGCCATCTGAGGTCATTACTGTCACACACTCAGAAAGGTCAAGCACTGAAGAAAAGGATCGAGACGATTCACCTCTCTGCTACTTTCTCTGTTTTTATCTATCGCTCTCTTTCTCTCTCTCTCTCTCTCTCTCTCTCTCTCTCTCTCTCTCTCTCTCTCTCTCCTATTCCTTTGTACTGTACTGTCTGAGTGTGTATTTCTTTAACATTTACAGCACTTATAGTGGCACAATAATATCAGACAAGGGAAAATGTTTAGACTGATAAAGCTGAGAGACAGAGAGAGAGAGAGAGAGAGAGAGAGAGAGAGAGAGAGAGTGAATTTACCATCACAACAGCATCATTTGTGTGTGTGTGTGTGTGTGTGTGTGCGTGCGCACAGTGTGAGTGAATAAAATCCATGCACAACACACTATTAATTTCAGTCAGCTGGACTGCTGTAATTGTTTGGCAAAACATCAAACCCCCTCTTACCCCCAAACGTAGTCCATCAGCCAAGAAGTGTTCCTTGTCTGGGGTCTGCTTCTTTAGTTTTGCCCTTGGGGGGGTGAGACTAATGTAGCTAACAAGGAATGAAAGCTTATACTCCACCATTCAGCACTGTCCAAATAATAAATCATCACACTCATGCTGTCAAGCAGAGTAAGAGATAATTAAGCCATAAGGTCCTACAATGCTAACTGGTGGACGTATACCATTCACTATATAGTACACAGTTTTGGGGATCCACCATTAAGAGTGCACAGTTTTCAATGGCTGCGTCCCAACTGCATACTACACACTAACAATATGCAGTACACACTATTTACTAACCTTAAAAGTGTCAGTTTGCTAGACTAGTACACAAAACAATATATTACTATCATTAACACGATGTGACAAACTTTTTCTATGACAATGCGCCTCATACCAAGCTACTGCTGCAATGCTGTCCACTATTTCATTCAAGTGTATCTCCCTCCACAACACATAATGCACAGTGTAAGCCATAAAATAGTGGTTTCAGCACTAAAATAACACAATGTATTTCAGATCTGTGAATTACATTATGTAGGTAGTAGGACGCTATTTGTGACAAAGCCAGACGTGAGAAACTCCTCACTTAAGAAAGGTGGGACAATAGTGTCACTCATTATCATCCTCAAAAATCTAAAATGTTCTTTGTATGAATTGTGGGTTTCTTAGTTTACTTAACAATAAAAAGTTACATAGTCAAACACTAGATTAGTAATAAGTGCACAATTGGGACACAGCTAATGCACTCAATCAATCCCTAAATAAACCAGAATAAGAAGTGTACAACTGATATAGTCTAGCAGATAGAGGATAACCATTATACACTGTTTGGTGAAAACCCACATAAGGTATAGTGCCCGAAATCGTTCACTACCCTTCAAATCATTGTAATAGTGTGTTCTATAGGTGGGGAATAATGAAAAGGGGGCCATTTCAGACACAGCTATTGTTTGCTACATTAGCAAACTTCAGACATCAGAAATGTTTAGCTGACTGACTGTGTTTGGTGTGAAGAAATGAAAAGGATTTTGAGTTAATGTTGTTGCCTTTAACACAGTAATGTGACAAAAAAAATCACTGTGCATCCATCAACAAATGAATCCATCAGCCTCATGAATATTTTTTGTACTTGTCACGCTGAGGTGAATCGGACAAAAAAAGTAGAGGTCATTATTAAATGAGAACAAAAACTGAACGAAACGGAGAAGACAAAACACACGAAAGACACAGGGACTAAACTAAAGAGTAGAGAAGACTGAACAACTAGACCAAGACCAGATGTACTAATAAATATACAAACCAACACTACACAAACACAGAGCCTTAAACTCACCAGGGGACAGAAAGAACAAAAAAAAAAAAAAACTATGAGGATAAACAATAATAAACAACACAAGACAGAGCTAAGCTACAAGCACAGATACAAAAAGAAAGATAACACTAGCGATAGGGCATACTGTGTCAAGGCTTCAGATCGTCTGAAGGGTAAGTGACATCACTAATCACGTCTGAAGCCTCGCTGGTTTTATGATTTATGAACATATATGATCCCCACAAAATTGGTGTGTTATTGTTCGTGCTGAAGTTTGCATGGCAAACACATTTTTCCACTAGCACAGCTCCCCCATGAAATGTAGCCAGTGACACTGCAAAACCCCACCAACCGCAGGTTTTAAAAACCACAAAAACTGCAGCTGTAAAGTTAGGTGCTGTTTACTCATCATGTATTTACAGGTTTATTGGGTTTTTTCTGACTGAACATGGCTCAGCACCCTATTTCTTACAGATTCTAGAGTTTTCCTTGTTACAGTGTCTGGCTCTCGCTGGAGTTTTTCGTCAGCCTCTGATCAAAGAAGCATTTGAAACCTTTCAAAACACCATGGCATAAATTTACAAGCTACTGTTGTGAGTCAGATAAAAACAAATGTGACTGCTGCTGTAACTGCAAGATTTCATGGTGATTGGCAGCTGTCTCTGGTACCAGACGTGAGCAAGGACTTACCCAGTTCCAGTTATTCCATGGTATTTTGCTAGTGGAAAAACAAAAGAGCAGAGACAAGTCGAGTTGACTAGGCTCCTTGCACCGTCCCATCTTTGGAAAGCATTGCAAAATCAAATGTAAGTGTTTTTATTTCTATTCTTGCCAGTGATTGTTCCCATGTGGATACTGTTGCAAGACAGCCAAGAGGCCATCACAAATAGTTGAAATGTCAATAAAGATTAGCAGGAGGTTTTGTGTGCACATGAAACCTCAAGAAATGAACCTTTCTCTGAACCAACTGGATGGAAATCTTCAAGCATTCTCGAGGCTTCATCAGGCCATCCACAGGTAACACTTGCCATTTCTCAATATGGGCCCTTGTCTGTACTTGTGTTCTTGTAGCCCTACACTGTAAACCTGAATAAGTTAGCAGAACTCAAAAAAATAAGGAAATCTGTTGTCATAAAAGTACTATTAACAAATTTAACCATAAATTCATTCATTGTCTGTAACACTCACACCTATGGACACTCCTGCATGGCCAGTCCACCTAGCTGCGTTTGTTTTTGCACTGTGGGGAAATACACCAAACTCCTCAGGGCAGTGACCCAATGTGGGTCTCGAAACCATGACCCCAGGACTCTGGATCTATGTGACAGTGATTCTACCTGTTGCGCCACCACCACTTGCACTGAAATAAACACATGAACCTCTCCAAATTCACTAAAAGCAGTGAACCCCTGACCATCTGCCATCTTGGTTGAAAATTGCTGCACTGGTCTCTGCTAAATCAACAGGACTCTGCTAAATCAAAATTTTACAGTTTCACAAACTGAAAAAGAAGAAATTGTTGAATGGAGTGAAAGATTTTTATATATTTTAAGTTGGAATCACTCAATCCAGTTAATTACTTTGAACATTAGAGTTTACAGTGTGGGAAATGTCGCAGCCCATGTTCTGTTCCATTTAGGATTCCACATCTAGCCAAGTACAGTGCAAATACTGGGGTGTTTTCTTGCTCCGCCCGTGCATTGAGACGTGATTTCTGTAGACTTCAGGGAGTCACATATCATTTTGCAAATACATCTCACACCAACCTTGATGGATTTTTTTCGCTCCACTGAGACAGTAAGTCATCAAGTACACTGGTGTTCCAATTACAGGATGACCATAAAGTGTCTTCTCATCCTCAGGAGTTTATACTTGTGAGTCAAACTTGCCCAGTCTGTACTATCAAGTACAATAGTCCAAGCTTGACATATGACACATGTGGAGGGGGCGTGGCTACATGAACACTAGGACAAAAGAATCACATGACACTGGGGAGGGTTAACAAAGCACAAAGAGACAAGCTGTAAACAAAACTAGGAATCACACAAAAAAATAAACTGACAGTACTATTAAAAAATGGGGTATCCCCAGCACTAATTCTGTCTCAGGCTGCAGATTTCAACAAGTTAGGGCTATCTAAAGAACTGGAATGTATTAGTTTTTTCTGTCAGACGATGCGACCTTTGCATAATGTCTGACTCCTGCGCACTCACTCATACAGACCTCAGAGTCATGGCTTCCATAGCGTGAGAGAAAGGTTTGCTCTGAGTCGTCTCTCAAACTAATCACTCCCGATCCTCTTATTCCCACTTTAATTAACCCCTAAACACCCAAACCAGCAAACCCTACTTCAACTAACAGTGCTCCATTTAGCTTCTAAGCTTTTCTTCTAAAGCAGAAGCAATATGCTACCAGTATAGAAAAAAAAATACAAATTAAATTTAATAAGACCATGTTTATTTGTTTGTGTTATCACACTTGCTCTGTGCTGGTCATGTGGGGGGTCCTGACCACTGAAGAGAAGGGGGAAATGGGGATTATTGTACAACTATAACGTGCTCCTGTATGATCGGTGTAGCTGATTAAAATGGACAGTGAATGTAGAAACAAGGAGGTAATTTTAATGGATCAGCTGATGGATTATTTTAATGGAGTAGCTGATGTTGTCACCTCAAGGGCCTGGATCTTACAGGATCTTGGATCTTGAGGTCTTCTTGGACCTCAGACTTAGAACTAAGAGCCTTTCTTCAGATCATTCTCTCTCAGTTTTATAACAGACAAAGGGCTGGTACAAGGCAGGTGTTCCTAATCCAGTGATCGTTCAGCGTATATGAATGTATTAGAAAGTTGTGCAAAAATGCATTAATACACGAGTGGTACTTCACTGTAAGAAAGGTCACAAACTCTCTGTTTGAACTTCAGCTGTATCTGAAACCAGTTCTTAGGCTTCTCCTCAAATCTCCTCTCAGGGTCAGGCTTGCACTCAAAGCATTTCTTCAGATGACACAATATCCACCCAGTGTTGCAAAACAAAGTGTCCAGGTCCCTGAAGGAGAACGCTTCTGTTTCGACATCACAGATTTAGAGAAAGATTTCGTCTTTTCCTTTGATGGTGTAGATCAAGCCACCCCTTCTCTGTAACTGTCTGGAAAGAGAGTCGTAAACTGGACACAGCTCCAACAAGGCTAGGGTTATTTTAGCTTCTCACTGGGACACTGTTGTGTTGAAAAACAGCTCCAGTTAGGGCTCTGAACAAAAGTTCAGTCAGTCATGGAAGCGTTAGTTTTGCCATTAATCTGCTGATTAATGGCTTGTTAGTTTAAATGTTCATATATAACCTTACAGTTTAATAAATTGTCATTATTAAAATAATAATTTATTACAGATTATATTCGACAGTAATTGTGGATTTAAAACACTGTTAAAGGTGACATTCATGATTTTAATAAAAAAAATTATAATAATAAAACTAAGAATGTTTGCTCACCATTTACTGTACAGTCTGTTTGCACATTGGAAGCTGGACTAATGTGTTTATGAAACGCCAGTGTCAGTAAGTGTCTTGGTCAGACAATGGAATGACCTCTAAACATTGAAAAACATGAGGATATTGCTCTATTCCTGATCCAGAGGTGGGTAATATTGACTTATTTAGCTTTTTTACTTGACATGAAAATGTTTTCAAATTCAGGAGATCATTAACTGCATGAAAGTAAACACAGAATGAAAGTGCTACAAAGCTAAACATCTTCAGGTGCTTCAGGAGTTTCTTTGGAAGTTCAAAGACTGCATTTCCTCATTTTCAAGCTGTAATTTTAAGGTAAAAATATTACCTTTAATGGTGAATTCACTTCAGAATTGGACTAACAACTCACTATGACACTTCATTGGACGGAAATGTTATATCATGCTCCTTTATTAAAATGATGGTTTGTGACAACATACTCCTTAATTAAAATTTAGAAATATTATATCACACTCCCTTATTAAAATTGTGGCATGTTACATCATACTCCTTTAGTCTAATAGTGGTTTATGATATAGATTTCTTACATGGGGACTTATTTATATGATAGTAAAATATGACAACCACTTCAAATAGCATTTTTTTAAATGAAAAATGTGACATCACACTAACTTTTGCAGAGAGTTATTTATTTTATTAATTAATTAATTAATAAAATAAATTTTATTTTATTAATTAATATTTATTAATAAGTCTTTATGGAGATTTATTTTATCTCCATTCATTTATTTCTTCTTTCACTCTTTCGTTCATTTAGCACCTGTATTCTTTGCCTGATCGGGGTTAAATGCAAATAATGTTCTCCTGATCATTTTTCCTTGTTTTTCAGGTTTAGAGTGTTTCAAAAGGGCAGTTGGGGCATGTGTTCTGATGCTTCTCAGATAAAGTGTGTGGCTGTGTACACCGTGCTCTGATTGGCTGAAAATCTCCAGAAACGCACAAGGTAGCCAGCTGATATGGGTTGCTAAGTTCACGGAATTCTCACCTCTGTTCTTCTTAATACTTAAACAAACACACACACACACACACACACACACACACACACAAAGCTACACATAAAACCAAGCCCACAGACTCTGGTATTTCCCCTGTGTAAGCTCAGAATGCCAGCCTATCTTTGGGTTCAGAGGTCACTCTAATAAAGACGTCATGGACTTTATGGGCAGTGGCAGATGAAAGCCAGAAGGAGAACAGAGGAATTTAACTCAGATATTTCGCCTACTGTCAGCAATAACTCAGCATATTATCTACACACTACTTATAGTGTTAAGCATCAGATTTCCTGAAAGTGTAGTATTTATTTTAGTAAATAGGGCCAAACCTTAGTTTATTACCATTATTTGCTGACTTCATGGCACTGTACAATTAAAAATTTATGAAAGTTCCCTGTTAAATATCTCAAACCATGACCATAAAATAATAAACTCTTAAACATTTAAATACAGTTTCTTTAACAGTGAAAAATCATAAATACTTAAAATACATAAAAAATATTGAACTGTGTTTATTCTGGAATATTCATATAACATTTGTGAAAAATCTGTTTTGTCACTGTCAATGTTTGATGTTGATGTGTAATAAGATGTGTGTTGGTCACTATCAAACTATCAAAAGAAATAAATGACCTACTGTTCTAACTAGAACATTGTGCGTCACATTCTGAATTATGTGATCATATTTAAATCCTTGGGTGGTCAGGAGTTTATGACATCACAATCCACTGAGATATATATATATTTTTTCTTATTTACATCTTTGTTGATGTCATCAACATCATCATCTTGCCTTTTTAAATGATATACCAGATGAATCCAGCCTGTAGTGGCTCAGGAGACCAAATGGTGATTCTCCTAAAATTTCTTAGGAGAAACAGAACATGAGAAAAAGGACACATAATGAGAAAGAACTTAATCTGGCAAATCTGAGATCTCCACTAAAATGAATGTCAGACACATACTAGATCACTGATGTCTCCATCTCAGGAGACACACTTGAGTAGCAGGAGACCTCCTTTGTTCTTCCTTCAGATCTCATTTTTGTGTAGGGGAAACTACAGCGATATTAGCGATATTATGAGATCTCATCTTGTCTCTGGGATCATCAAACCATGCTGTACAAACACATCTTACATTCTAAATATGCACTTTCCACACACTTTCTCTGTTTGTTGCAATGAGTTTCATATGAGACATAATAAGTACAGACCAGTGACCAACGGTTAAGGGAGATGACCTGCAGTTAGTTCATCAAGAGGTCACAGCATGGGCAGAGCGGGTGCTCAGCATAGTGAACAGCACCCACTTCCTCTTTTCTTTTGACATGGGGAACAAGACAAGAGGAACCGAAAAGTATAGTGGCGTAAGGAGAAGCAGGGTGGTCAGGGCATTGCCTGGTTGACAGATATTTTTGATCCCAGCTAGACTGAACATGCAGTAGCACTTTTACAATTACAGACAGATGTAAATGTAAAGTCAGACAATAGCTCATCTGTTGCTGCACAGTTTGTGTTTGTCATCCTCTAGTCCTTCATCACTGGCCACAGGACACTGTTGGCTGAATATTTTGATTGGTGGACTATTCTTAGTCCAGCAGTGACACTGACATGTTTAAAAACTCCAGCAGCACTGCTGTGTCTGATCCACTCATACAAGCACAACTCACACTAACACACCACCACCACGTCAGTGTCACTGCAGCGCTGAGAATGATCCACCTGGTCCTGTGAGGGTCCTGAGCATTGAGGAACATGGTGATCCATTATAATTGACTATTATATTATATTTCTTTGGCATAAGCCCAAACAAACTGCAGTAGATTCCAATGGGGAAAACTGAAAATTGGGATAAAATACAAGAACATTGTGTGATATGGGCTCTTTAAAATCGTTCAGAATGTTCAGCAGATTTGCTGTCGTGCTTGCCCTTCTCTCCATGGCGCTCAGGGCCTGGATTGATCTGTTCTTTTTATTTAAAACTCTGAAAAAGGATGCGTGGGAGTGTTTGAGCTCACAGCCACCGCTCCGGGTGATGGAGAGACACTGGAGCAGGAGAGAGAGAGAGAGAGAGAGAGAGAGAGAGAGAGAGGGAGGGAGAAAGAGAGAGAGAGAGAGAGAGAGATTGACTATTTAAAGCTTTGTAAGAGGCCCACAGGTACACAGTAAGGTCAAGAGCATCAATGTGAGAGGCAGGTGGAACATTACTGCAGAAATTCAGGTATGTCTCTGTGTGTGTGTGTGTGTGTGTGTGTGTGTGTGTGTGTGTGTGTGTGTGTGTGTGTGTCTGTGTGTCTGTGTGTGTGTCTGTGTGTGTGTCTGTGTGTGTGTCTGTGTGTGTGTGCAAAGAAAAAATAACAGTAAAGCAATCAGAAAGAAGAGACTCCATTAAGCCTCTCTGTTAGAAAGTGACAAGGTTAGTGTGAAGAATCTACGACGAAGTAACACACACTCACACACATGCACACACATGCTCCTTGTACTCATTTACTTGTTAAATCATTAAATAACTTGCACCAAACATCCCACTAACACACCAGCTTCAACTAAAATCAAATTTATTTATATAGCACTTTTCACAACTGATGTTGTCACAAAGCAGCTTCACAGAATTCCAGTAAGACACGGATTTGACAGGAAATGTAAAAACAAATGTAAAACCCTCAAGTGAGCAAGCCAGGGGCGACAGTGGCAAGGAAAAACTCCCCCAGCTGAGGAAGAAACCTTGGCAGGAACCAAGGCTCACAAGAGGTGACCCATCCTCCTCTGGTCCATCTACTGGTGATGATAGTTAGTAGTCCATGAGAACTTCAGTGTAGGGACAGCTTCAAGGCACTTGGTGGTTGCTGGAGCGTGGGCAGCTGGTCTGAAGCGTGGAGGAGGATCTCGACAGTCATCCATCAGTGTCCAGACAGACAGGTGGGCAGTTGTTTACTCGGAAAAATGTAAAGGGATGGAATTAGTTTTGAACTGTTTTGTGTTTGTAAGGTAGAAAATATGAAAATTTCCAGAGTGTGGCTAATGACTCCGGCAGATCTGACTATGACAGCTTTAACCAAAAGGAGAGAACCAGGAGGACACACAGACACGGGAGCATCCTGAAACACTGGCATCCCTCCGCTCCACCGTCAACAAACCTGAGTGATCGCGAGAAGCGGCGGGACGACAGCACCAGCGTCTCAGTTTACTATAATTCCCTGTGTCCATGGACCCCCCGGATCTGACGCCTTTATCTATGGGGGAGTATTAGCTACCAAAAGATAAACTAAACAAATGTGTTTTTAGCCTAGATTTGAAGATTGCGACTGTGTCTGAGTCCCGAACATTTTCTGGAAGATCATTCCAGAGTCTGGTGGCTTTATAAGAAAAGGCTCTTCCCCAGCTGAGGCTTTCTGAATTCTGGGAACAATTAAAAATCCAGTATTCTGTGATCTGAGTGAACATGGAGGCTCATAATAGGAAATTGTATCTTGAAGATATTCAGGAGCAAGCCCATGTAGAGCTTTATATGTTAATAACAACATTTTGTAGTCAATGCGGAATTTAACAGGCAGCCAATGAAGTGATGATAAAACTGGGCTGATATGTTCAAATTTTCTAGTTTTAGTGAGGACCCTAGCTGCAGCATTTTGAACTAGTTGAAGTTTTCTTAAATTGCTGCTGGTGCATCCTGACAGTAGTGTGTTACAGTAGTCAAGCCTTGAAGTAATAAAAGCATGTACTAATGTTTCTGCGTCCTGAAGGGATAAGGCATTTCTAATCTTAGCAATATTGCGAAGATGTAAAAAAGCTGTCCTAGTGATACTACCTATGTGTTGATCAAATGATAAATCCGGGTCAATTATGACACCAAGATTTTTTGCTGCTGAACCAGGTTTAATTGGAGAGTCAGCGAGATTTAAAATTAAATCTGATCATCTATTTCTTGCCACTTTTGGACCCAAAAGCAGGACCTCTGTTTTGTTGCTGTTTAGAAGGAGGAAGTTACGCAACATCCAGCCTTTCACGTCTTTTACACAGTCCTCTATTTTCTTTAATCTGTGTTTGTCATCGGGCTTGGCTGAAATATACAATTGTGTGTCGTCTGCGTAACAGTGAAAGTTAATGTCATGGTTTCTTATAACTGTGCTTATAACGGTAACATGTATAATGTAAATAATAATGGTCCTAAAATAGAGCCTTGTGGAATTCCAAATCTTACTTTAGAATAATTTAAATTTAGATTGTTTACTTTTACGAATTGATAACGTTCCGTTAAGTAAGATTTGAACCATAATAGGGCTGTCCCTGTGATTCCAACCATGTTTTCTAACCTTTCTAGGAGAATATTGTGGTCTATTGTATCGAAGGCTGCGCTTAGGTCAAGAAGCACCAACAGGGATACGTGGCCTTGATCAGAGCCAAGAAGAAGATCATTTGTTATCTTGACTAGAGCTGTCTCTGTACTATGATGTTGCCTGAATCCAGATTGGAATTTTTCATATATATGATTCTTATGTAGATATGAACTAAGTTGTTGGGCCACAGCTCTTTCTAAGATCTTGGACAGAAATGGCAAATTTGAAATAGGCCTGTAATTAGACAGTGTACTAGAATCAAAATTTGGTTTCTTGATCATAGGTTTAATAACTGCTAGTTTAAAAGCTTTGGGTACATGGCCCAGACTAAGGGATGAGTTTACTATAGTTAAAAGAGGATCAATAATAGCTGGTAGTACTTCTTTGAGCAACTTTGTGGGAATTGCATCAAGTGTGCAAGTTGTACAGTTTGCGGAGGTGATAATCTTCTCTAGTTCTAATTGTGGGAGTGGGTAAAAGGTTTCAAGTCTTTCTTTTACAGTTATGTTATGTTTTATATCATTCACTAAAAGATGACTGCGTAGTGGAGAGCATTTTTCTGCTCTCTTGGACTACTGGTTACGGATGGCTAGGGCATCACTGGGTCTGGACCTGTGATCTCCTAATGAGGTCATGCAAATCCAGAACTTTGATCTAGGTTCCAGACCAATTTTACATTAGCAGTTGCAGCTATAGTGACATACCAGCCGGCCATTTTAAAACGCCAGCCTGGAACCTGGATCTAAGGTCCGAATATGATGACATCTGGCTTAAACTATTGTCCACTATGAGGCGCCTGAAATTACAAATATCGTGTTGGACATTTTAACCCCTTAAACTTTAAAGATCCTTTGGCAGAACCAGATCTTTAGTTATGCTTAGATTTTGTATCAGGTCCTACTACTAAGTGCTACTGAATATTTCATACTAGATAATACTGCATTTGTAGGACATAGGGAGTTCGTGTCTCCTAGGACATGGTGTTATTTTGTTATTCTGTTCATACGTATAGAGATTTTTTTACAACTGGTGTTTTCACAAAGCACCTTTACAGAATGCTAGCCCTTAGTAAGTGCTGCTGATGAAACCCTGGAAGAGACCCTGAGAGGAACCAAGACTTCAAAGTGAAACAAAGAGCAAAACAAAGAGCAGTGTATAATCACTATGCTGCAGAATGATCAGATGAAGACCATTATCTATTGTTAGCCATATTAGCATTTTCATTATAGAATCTAATGGGAAAATGTTAACATGTTAGACTCCAATGCATTTCTCTTGTGACTGAATCTGAGTAAGTTGTTCATATACAGCTCATATACAAACTCCAGTAATCGTCTTATTTCACTCACTTTTTTCACTGTTCTGTCACATGACTTCACTCAGTTTATGTCTCAAAGATACATTTGTTCCATTTGTTTCCGGTTTTAAGTTTCAGTACAACATTTTCTAAAAGCTACTTTGGTTTGTGTTTATGGAGACTATGGAAGCAGCAGAAATAAGTGCAAATAGCCAGACAGCAATCAAAAATCGAGGCAGTGAGTTACATTATCCTCCATTTAAGTAAAGCACCATACCACAATTCAGACATACACCAACATCAGGCAGTGGATCTACTTGGCAGAATAACATTCAGATAGTTCTGATATTTTATTTTTGGTGACTGAACACTTGACTAGACAGAGAGATTTAGCTCCAACACACTTAGTCATTCTAGATAAACTATGTGCCAAGTGTCATATAGAGTTATAATGGTAATATGCTAATAAAGTTTACAAATAGTGAAGATGTTAACAGATCTGTAAGACTGTAAATATTCAGTGGTGAATGTGGTACTTGGTTTAAGTCACTTCTCAGTTTTGTGTGGGATCTGAGGGGAAGGTGAAAACCCGTCCACTTGGCCCACACACAGAGTCAAAACAGCAGCACTGAGCCTCACTGTAAACACACTCAACGCATACACACACACACAAACACAAAAAAACAGCTCCCAAAGCAACACAAAGTTGGCCAGGATGTGATGATAAGATCTTGTCCTCTGAGAGAGAGCTGTAGAGCAGAGCACTGAAGTGTGACAGTGAGAAGTTGCTTCAGAAGGAGAGAGAGAGAAAGCAAGAGAGACAGACGTGAATTATTTGCTGTCCTGTTTATCGATGCAGTCAAACAAATAAACAAAAAAGATCATTCTTCACAATCATTCTTTATACTGAAATTATAAAGAGTGTTTCATCCTGGACTGCTATTTATGAGGTGCCGTAAAGACAGCCAATCAGAAGTGTTAATTTACATACACAAGCCTTCAGTTATAGAAGCAGAAGCCCATTAAATATTTGTCCTTCTATTTGTGCCACTCTCTATACCTCGTCTCTCTTTCTCACTTTCTCGATCTCTCTTTCTCTCTCTCTCTCTCTCTCTCTCTCTCTCTCTCTCTCTCTCTCTCTCTCTTCTCTTCTCTTGTGGTTCTGCGTATTTTTTATTTCTTTTTTTTTTGCTGATGCCCCTAGAGGATGTCTATGGTATTTTAATAACAAACAGTTATAAGATACACATTTTAATGGAACATTTCACTTGGGTCTTGGACGGAATGGGTGGGAAGCAAAAGGTCTGGGAATCTTGTGGTGGAAGGTGGGAAAGGCCAAGATTAGGATTGTTTGTCATCATCATTCTACAGATAAACTTAAAGGAACAGTATGTAAAATGAGATAATGACAGCTTCAAAATCACTGTGAAGCTTCACTGAGCTGTAATAGGGAAACATCCCAGAAGGCAGAAGGAGGGGTGGAGCTGAGGCCACATACCTCCTCCCACTCATCTTAATATAAAACACCTATGAAGGCCATGGTGACAGGTTCATTAACAGCTCAAATTTAAACCAACAGTAGGTAATATTTTTAATTAAAAAATAGAGTCTCTGCACTGATGAAGGACTAGGGGATAACCAGCATAAACAGTGCAGCAGTAGATGTTGGTGACTTTACATCTACAAGGTAGACCAACGAGGGAGGCGTGTCTAACAGAGTGGACAGTGAGTGGAAACAGTGTTTAAAAACTCCAGCAACACTGCTGTGTCTGATCCACTCATACCAGCACAACACACACTAACACTCCACCACCACGTCAGTGTTGCAGAATGATCCACAGTCCCAAATCATACCTGTTCTGTAGTGGTCCTGTGGGGGCCCTGACCCCTAAGGAACAATTTGAATAATAACTATTTGTAACTTTTTTATATAAGATGGTGAAGTTGGGGATCTGGAGTCAAGATGGAGGGACACAGGGGTCCTCGGGGTGAGTGGTCTGGTGTTAAAGCAGCTCCAGCTGAATTGGCCTTATTATATTATCCCCTGAGCCTTTTCTTACTGTGTGGGGGGCTTGGGGGATGTGTTTGTGAACAAATCCACCAGAATGGAACATCTTGCGCTGGTGCCGTTTGACGTGGTGTGAGACAAGAAAAAACATTCGTCCTGCTGTGTTTGTGACTTTGTAAACACACACACACACACATACACACCGCTGTAAAGGTTTATGGGGGTGTTACAGTACACACACACTCCCATTCTCAGGATAGCCCAAAGTGCAGTGCTTCTGCCTCTAGTAATTGCACCTTTAAACTCTTGCCCCCTGTTCAAACTGTGCTGCAGTCCCCCTGGAACCCCCCACCCCCACCCCTCACTGCCCCCTTGATTCGGATAATGAGTGTTTCTGAGTGTTTTCTGTAGAGATATCTTTGCCCCTGAGGTTTGCAATTGTGTCGTTTGAGTGCTTTATCCCTTCGACCAGACTAGTGATGTCACCAGGGAGTTAAACTTCAGAGAGAAAAATATCTGTCTGTCTGTCTCCCCCCTCCTCTCTCTCCCCTCTCCTCTCTCTCCCTCTTCTCTCTCCCTTCATTTCCTCTCCCCTTTTCTTTCTTCACTAACTTCAACTCTCTCTCTTTCCCCCATCTCTTTTTTCCTCTTTCCATCCCTCTCCTCTTTTTGTTCTCTTTCTCCCTCTCTTTTCTTTTTCTCTGTGTTACTCTTTGTCCCGCTCTCTCCTTACTCCCTCACCTCCTTCACCTCTCTCTATCACTCTCATCAGTCATTAACTCTACTCAGACCACACGCATGAACACACACACACACAAACACACACACACATATATTGTTGAGGCATGAGTTGTTAATGCGTATGTGCACAGTTATTAGAAACACAGTATAAAGTAGGACCAAAGGAACATTTCAATGAACATAAATATACATGAATATTAATATAGGAATATATGCTTTGCCTTATGATAAACAGGAAGTCAGTCTCAGCTGTGTGTGGTGTGAGCAGTGAAGGAGATTATAACCACGAAACTCAGATTCACTGAAGCATCAAACCCAGTTAAAACCGTTCACTAATTATCACCACTCAGGTCATTAACAAACATTTTAAACCCTGAGAGACAGAAAGTTAGGTCTAAAGTGACCTACTCCCACACTGTGGCCGATTCACTTAGTGTAACTGTGTACGAGTGTAAAGGGGCTGTGTGTTTGCTGGTGACTCAGTGAACATCCAACAGCTGCATGAGCACAATTCACTGCAGGGGAGTTAGTCACTCACATATACACACACAAGCATCACCCCACCCCCACCCCGCACACACACACACACATAAAATACCCCCCACCAGATGATTACAGTCCAAAAAAAACGGAGTGAATTGTGAAATGTCTCATAGTCTTATTTAAGTCTTCTACCTATAGCACGCAGCTATTTAACATGGAAAATACATGTGACCCATATCCAAGCCTCAGCCCCATGAGCTTTATAGGAACACACACATTGTTTTGAGCCAACAGGGGGCGTCCAAGGGTATTTATGTTAAAATCTGAACAGCTGCCTTGAGTAATAGGAAACATAATTAATTCCATGCACTGTACCCAACTCATTTTCTGACATCCATTTCTTTTTTTGTAGTGCCGTCGTCCAATTCATGGGTTGCAGGTCACATCACAGTACAGAGTAGCTGCCATTTTGGGGATCTACTTGCTACTCAAACACACAACTGACATTAAAACTGTGATACTGAAATTGTATTTTTGTTTCTGTCAACACTTGAAGTCATTTAGACATTAAAATGTAAAAATTTGAGTATGAATCCCTGACCCATTTATCCGTATAATGTTTTTAAACAGCTCTGTTTATCTCTGTTGGTCAGTAGAGAAGCTCAGGCCATGTTCCCAAGTAGTACCATACTTCCTACATAGTGCACATAACACCATAATAATAATAATAATAATAATAAAACTAATAGCACAGACGGTAATTGCACTCATGCCACAGGGAAACCTGAAACGTGTAGCTCACTAAAATTTTCTACAAGCAACACAGTACACGAGTGCACCAACCTTTTTATAAAATTTTATGACCTACACTGTGCTCTACGGAGGGTGTAGAGAGTCATTTGGGATTCTGCTTCAGCTTTGTGGTCTAATCAAGGGGTTTTCAACATTTATGGACATGTGCTCTCTTCAGTGTCTGTTTAAGGATGAATCCCAATTCCATTTAGCCCTTCCCCTCCGTTTTGCATGTCCAGCAGCCCTTCTTTGATATTGCTGCAGGCAATATGGTGTGCTGCTGTTTTTTGTGTATCGGGCTCTTGAAGGGATGTCCCATTTCGAACATTTAAACCACTACACCTTGTAACTCAGGTCCAAAGGGCAAGATGACACTCAAAAACAAGGGGTAGGAGTGAAATTAAGGATTTGTATTTAAGAGTGTCATCCTCCCTTCACCATTTACCTCATACACTACTTTAATTTACTTTCTTTTTTGTTTTCTTTCTTAAAAAAAATATTTAAAATTTTATTAAATTATTTAATGTTAAGCAATTATTTAATATTATTTCCTCCTCTTCCATCTTTAACACAGAACGCATACGCACAGGTTTGAAAAATCAAGTTATTTATTGTCCATTTATAAAACTCTGGGTGTTAAAGAGAACATCTGCGGTTGTGTAGAAATGCAGTTCTCTCAGCTTGTTTACATTAAGAAACAGCAAAAAAATAATCATTTTTATTCATCTGTGGAGCAGGAATAGAGCAATATCCTCATTTCGAAACCATAAAAGTTCATTCCCAGCCAGCACCAAACAATAGTAGGTCCTTCAGTGAGAACAGGGATAATGTATGTGGTGTGTTGAGCTAAGGAATCTCCAGAGAGAGCACAGAGCCTCAAATAATTTCTTATCAACAGCGGAACTGGACGGGGTTTCTACAGAGTGTTGCATAGTCCTTGATGGTGTGCTGGGTAAAAGATCAGAAAACCAGATAGGTCTGTGTATGTTTTTGTCTCCAAGGGGGAAATAAAAGCAGGAAATGCTCCATCTGTGTGTTTTCTGGGGCTGTGATCAGTGTGACAAAAGACATTGGCTTCTTTATCCCAGCAGGACCTTACCCTGAAATGTTTACAGCGATGCTGGAAACAAGAACCCTTCACTTTTTCACTTTCAATCACATTCTATTAAGCCAATCAATCTCTTCTGCAGCCATTCATCTTAAAAGTCATTTCAAAGGCAATAACCGCGGTGTTGGAGTCTAGCAGGTGAAAAATGAATCGCTAAGGATACTGCAGTATTATATTTATACGCCGTGTGTTTTTAGTTTTAAATATCATAATTTCACACCTCACAGGATGAAAATCCCTTCTGTATTTTGTTTGAAGCTTCATTACTCTAGAGATCGAAGCACCACTGCTTCACACTTTAGGCTCATGTGTTGCTGCTCCAGAGCATCCCATTTAAATGGATTTCACTCATCTTCAGTGGGGGTTCCTCAGTGTAGCTGTTGTTTTACTCAATATCAGTGAATTTAAAGGACAAAAACAACCCCCCCCCCACCACAAACACACAAGAAATGGCATCTCTCTCTCTCTCTCTCTCTCTCTCTCTCTCTCTCTCACTCACTCTCTTTCTCTTTCTCTCTCGCTCTCTGGAGGCCACAGGCATTTCTGTAAAGCTGGCAGGTACATGAGAGAAAAAAATAATCAGCAGCTCACTCTTAAAGGACCTGTTAAGTCAGCAGAAACTCTTCACTGATCCACACACACACACACACACACACACATACACACACACACACATACAGACAGCACAATGCTGCTTTACAGGTTTATTACAAAGGGCTTTTGTAACTGGCTGCTGAAACTCACTCTTTTACAGTGAGACAGTGGAATTAGCAGTACAGCAGAAGCCATTTGCACTGTTAGAGAGAGAAAGAGAGTAAGAGAAGGAGAGAGAGAGAGAGAGAGAGAGAGAGAGAGAGAGAGAGAGAGAGAGAGAGAGCGCTCTGGGAGAAACAGATGAGTGATAGTCAGAAAGTTAAATTAATCCATAAATCAAAATATAGCTATTTGTTTTTCTCTTGAAAATGTAATCATGGATCCAGATATTTATTTTAATTATCCTCAGTTAAAGAAAACATACATTTCTGATGTGCCTTTACTTACATGGAAAGTTAGCTGTCTGAGTCAGTTAAACTCCAGCCACATACAAACAACAGGCGTTTTCTTCCCCAAACACACAGTTCCACCTTTAAAGACCAAACAAAGAACAACATTTCCCCACAATCATAGATGTTCCGTTTAAAAGTCCAGTATTTCACTCTGGATATGTTTTATAATATTGTATATTAATATGTGATGGCATTTAAGGGCTACTTAAAAATATGAAATACAAGGTTTCAGTATTAAAGTTGTAATAAATCAAGAAGATAAAGTGACTGTGGCATCTTGTTCTTCTTGTGTGTCTACCTTAGTTTAAGCTATACATCTGGGGCAGCTGTGGCCTGGGGGTTAGGGAACTGGGCTTGTAACCAGAAGGGGCTTGCTGCTGGTTCTATCCCCAGAGCTGGCAGGTCATGACTGAAGTGTCCTTGAACAAGGCACCTAACCCCCAAATGGCTCCTCGGGCACTGAGGCTAGGGCTGGCCACCACTCTGGGCATGAGTGCTCACTGCCCCCTAGGTCTCTCTCTGTGGCTCAGGTGGATTGGTGACTCAAAAGTGTCCATAGGTGTGAGTGTGTGTCACCCTGCATAGGACTGGCACCCCCTCCAGGGTGTGTGCCCACCTTGTGCCCAGTGATTCCGGGTAGGCTCCAGACCCGTCCCTGAACTGGATAAGCGGTTACGGACAATGAATGAAAAATATCTCATTCTCAAAAATGAAATAAAAATTGTAGATTTTAACCCAGTGAACTTCATTTCACATCATAACTCAGGATTGCTTTAATGTATGTATATTACCCATACATCACAACAAACTGCAGGACCTTTTCTATCCAACCATGGCATGATTAACATCTGACAAAGCACAAACAAGTAATCTAGCCCTAACACATTATTCATTCATTCATTAATTATCTGTAACCGCTTATCCAGTTCAGGGTCGCGGTGGGTCCTGGGCCTACCTGGAATCATTGGGTGACAAGGCAGGAATACACCCTGAAGGGGGCGCCAGTCCTTCACAGGGCAACACAGACACACACACATTCACTGACACACTCACACCAACGGACACTTTTGAGTCGCCAATCCACCTACCAACATGTGTTTTTGGACTGTGGGAGGAAACCAGAGCACCCAGAGGAAACCCACGCGGACACGGGGAGAACACACCAACTCCTCACAGACAGTCACCCGGAGCGGGAATCGAACCGCTAACACATTATTTGAAAGATAAAAACCTGCAAAAATGTTCGTTCGTTCATTCATGTTCCATAACCTTTTCATCTTAATTTGGGTTGAAGGCAGCAAACATTCACATACACACGCATACATTCTTTATATGGTCCACAGTTCAAAAAATACATAATAATAGGGTTACAAAATTTCACATTTAATTATATATAAACAAGAGATTAGAGACTACATTAGCAATATTTACACAACATTACATAGCATTTTTATTCTCTCTCTCTCTCTTTCTCTCTCTCTCTCTCTCTCTCTCTCTGTCTCTCTCTCTCTCTCTCTCTCTCTCTCGCTCTCTCACTCTCAGACACACCTCACTTACCGAGACCTCACTTACAGAGAAAATCATCCAACATCAGTACTTGACCTCTCTCATGCTCTCATGATAAAATCATCAAATCGCCACAGCAATGTCCCAACATCAACTATAGGCAGGAGATTGTTTTTTCAGCTCCTAGTCCTCTGTCCTGTGCAACACCTGGACAGACCAACCTGGACAGACCCTTAAAGGCGACATTCAAGATTTATATCAAAAAAACTTTATGAAGATGTTTCCTCACCATTTCCTAACTCTTCAGTCTGTGCTGGAAACCAGTCTGTTGTGTTTTAGGAAGGCCCTGTGTCCAATGATAAATATCAGTTGTTATCACGCTATCATATGTTTTCAGTGTGAAGGTTTAGTAAAGTGTTTGCCATCTTTTCACCCTATATATATTTTGAAGAACCAGAAGATAAGGTCACTGAGGAATGTATATTTATGTGGGAGGGCTATTCTCAGAATACTAGTCTAAATACTTTAGAATCTCTGCTGTTTCTGATCCACTGTGACTGCAATTAAATTTAGTCACTCTCATCCCTATTATCTTCACCAAAATGTCCTATTCAGTGAGAGTCCACCATTAACATGACTGACATTCCGTGTCAGAATCACCCCAGGTTGCCCCCACCCCCATTCCAAAATGGCTACCGTATTAATGACAAGTTTACCAGTAGAGACGAGGCTCTTATTGCATTAGTGGGAGGTATGTGGTTGTCTACAAACTTTTGCGCTCTCTCTCTCTCTCTCTCTCTCTCTCTCTCTCTCTCTCTCTCTCTCTGTGTGTGTGTGTGTGTGTGTGTGTGTTTGTGTCCTTGAGGAGGACAGGGGGCTATTTCTGTGAGCTTGACATTGTGAATGGAGGATTTTATAAGTTTGAGCACTGAAGTACACATTTTCTCTCTCTCTCTCTCTCTCTCTCTCTCTCTCCTTTTTTTCCCTTTACGCCTGTGTGTTAGAGAACTCTTCCACTGTAATTAGTGTCTTAGTCACACTGCGACAATCTATTTTAGTCTCTAACCACCGTCTCTCACCCATTCTCCGCTTCTGCCCCTACGTCCTTCACTCTTATTAACCACTCTCTCTCTCTCTCTCTCTCTCTCTCTCTCTCTCTCTCTCTCTCTCTCTCTCTCTCTCTTATTTAGGGAGTATCTACAAGATAGATGTCTGTGTCCACAATGGGCACCTTACTGTGACAGAATTATGATTATATGGCATGTGGGATATGTACAAATTTAGAACTGGCTGGGTGATCTACTGAAAGGTTAACATTCCAAACCGGCTAATGGCAGTTTTTCACTGCATTGTACCTACTCTATTCACCTCTACAGCCCCCGTCAAAAATGTAGCTAGTGACATCGAAAAACACTGTCTCAAACAGGAACCAGCTTTACACGTCTCGGTTTACTTGACTCGGAACCACAAGCAAATAGGTTCCAAAAAAGTTCCCCGTTCCAGGTACTATGCACCAAATTTGCCTAAAAATAAAACAAAAAACAAGGATTGATTAGCGGTTTAGAGGTTGGTAATACTCTGAATTTAAAGTAAGATATTATTAAATTACGGTTGCTGTTCATTGGATGAAAGCAGTTAAATTTTGCATACATTTTGTATACTCTTCCTCACTCTGGGTGACGGAAATGACTTCAGTAAATGTTCCCCTAAGCTTAACCAACTCTTAGAAGCTTGAAAATTTGCCAGCACTGAATATCCCAAGAATTGACTATGCTTCATTCATTGTCTGTAACCAATTATCCATTTTAGGGTTGTGAAACCAAGCAGTAAATGGAAGGAGCACTAGTCCTTCACAGGGCAACACACACCTCACATATTCAGTCACACACTCACAACAATGGATACTTTAGAGTAGCCAATCCACCTACGAACATGTGCTTTTGGACAGTGGGAGGAAGCCACCAACAAATAAAGATAACTATTATCATCATCATCTTCTTCTTTCGGTTGCTCCCTCCCATCAGGGGTCGCCACAGCCGATCAACCACGATCTGCACCGTCTATCTGGCACAGTTTTTACACTGGATGCTTTTCCTTATGTAACGCTCCCTATTTACACACACACACAAATGAAGATTACTATTATATTAAATATTATTACAGTAAGAGTCGGCACAGTGGCGCAGCAGGTAGTGTCGCAGTCACACAGCTCCAGGGGCCTGGAGGTTGTGGGTTCGATTCCCGCTCCGGGTGACTGTCTGTGAGGAGTTGGTGTGTTCTCCCTGTGTTCACGTGGGTTTCCTCTGGGCGCTCCGGTTTCCTCCAAAAAACACGTTGGTAGGTGGATTGGTGACTCAAAAGTGTCCGTAGGTGTGAGTGAATGTGTGTGTTGCCCTGTGAAGGACTGGCGCCCCCTCCAGGGTGTATTCCCGCCTTGCGCCCAACAACTCCAGGTAGGCTCTGGACCCACCGCGACCCTGAAATGAATAAGCGGTTACAGATAATGAATGAGACAGTCACCCAGAGGAATTATTACAGTAGGGTCAAGTAGAGTAGGTATCCAGCAAAGGTAAAGCACTATAAGACATTTTATAAGGCTAAACACAGCTTTGTTCTTGTCACATTTTTAGCTTCCTTCTTCTCTTCTTCATTTCTCTCTCTCTCTCTCTCTCTCTCTCTCAACCTGCTACAGGCGTCTCAACACCTTCTTGCGTAGGTGCCAGGTTTCCGGATTTTTCTGCCAGGATTATGCTTGTTCCAGTGAGTGCTGGCCACAAGTTCCACTCAGCAAAAGATTCCACAACCATCCTGACAGCTCAGATGTGGCATGACTGAGTGTGTGTGCGCGCGTGTGTGTGTGTGTGTGCATCTGACGTCCACATGCGAAGCCTGGAATGCCACAGTCCCTTTGATTCCATTTGTTTTCTATAATTCTTCAGATGTAAAGATGCTAGGCATGTTCTTGTAGGTTCTGGAATTACTTAATCATGTGAGAAAAGCCACAATCATATATTTAGATGCCGGAGCATTGCTGTGAGGATCTGATGGCATCCAGTGTGGTCAGATACTGATGTTGAATTATTAAGCTCACAAAAGCCACTCCAACTCATCCAAAAAGTAATGAGAAGGTGCTGCATCACCCTTGCCTTTGGGTTTTATACACTTCTACCTCACACATGGCACTGTATGGTGACTCCAATGCGTCCCATCTCATTTTCACGTTTTCTGTAGAGATTATATACAAACTGATCACCAGTAAACAGGAGTGAACCTTAAAGTAGGTGAATTCACACATTATAGTCTTAAAAATACAAACATTTAGACATAAGTGTACTTGTGTATAAGAACATTTCAAGGTCCATCTCACTCCATGTGACCCCTGCTTGGGGCAGAGATCTCATTTCGGCTCAGATCAGCAGATGTTCAGGACACTTTTGGTCACTTCAATCAGAAGCCATCCATCAAAGGCCCAGCAATATACAGAGCGTCATCATGACTGGTGGCTGTGACTGACGTCTGGTGGATGTGGTTGTCACGGTAACTACGCTATGAGTCATCTGTGTGTGTGTGACTCACGAAGACTCAGGAGGAAGGGTAAATCAAAGGGCATCGCATCTGTTCATTAATGAGACTGGCAAGGATGTGTGAGTGTGTGCGCGTGTGTGTGCGTGTTTTCAGAGAGTGCTGCAATCCCGAGTCAGAGATACAGTACAGCTAGCATAAGGCATATCCATGGGTTGCTGCTTACGTCATAGTACAGAGTAGTCGCCAGGGGACCTACTCTTTACTCAAACACACAACTCAAATGAAAACTGTGCTATTTAAATTGCTTTATTGGTTTTTTCTACATTTGTAGTCCTTTTTAAGAGGCAACAATTAAAGAAATATAAGTATGGATCCCTGACCCATTTACATGTGTCATGTTTGTAAACAGAGCTCTGTTCATCTGTGTCAGTCACTAGAGTTCAGGACGTGTCCCAGTGTGACAGACTGTGCCCTATAGAATGTGTAAGGAGACATTTGGGATTCGTCCTCGTCTTGATGTGGCATCAAAACGTCTCTCGCTGATCACTCACACTCCTTTCAGACAAGGAGAACTACTTAATTAAACTTTAAGCCAAATCAGAAGAATCATTTAGGCAGAGAGTCGCAATAAATCATTATCCTCCAAGAATCTGTTTCACACTCAAGAGTGCAGGGACAGCAGGATTACATTAAAGAAAAGTAGAAACAAAGACACTGTGCTCGTGTCTGTAGTCTCTAACACTCTAAAACAAAACACGAGTGAAATAATATGATTACTGAAGCTAGTATATGATCTTCTTTATGAATAACTCCCACAGATTCTGTCACGACCAGAGAACTGCACTGGAGGTGCTAACAGTTTTCCCTTAGATCCTATGACAAAATTGCTAATGTGGCTAGCAGTATTTTCTCCTGTGGGATCCTTGTGATCTCCTGTGGGATCCTTTTCAAAAGGCTGTAATCTTACAAACAAAAGCCTAGTGACTAATGTATTTATACCACTCAACTGTAAATGTTTACTAAAAGTCTGGGATATCCACACTGCAGAGTGGCAGATATGGGTGCATGCGTTACTTTATGTGCTGTCACCAATTGCATTAAATATTTTTAAAGGAAAAGGAGGTAGTATTTTTACTTGAAAGTTACAGCTAAAAAATCATTGTTATGCTCCACTGACCTGTAACAGGGAGAATAGAGCCTAGGTTGAGCACTGTAGAAACTGCACTATGTACATTTTAGAGGAGGGTCAGTATGTGTGAACTTTAATGCAAACATAACATAGTTCGTTCCAGCTAAAATCACACAACATAAACAACATATTTTGCTGCATCTGCAATCAGTTGCCTTCCACTTTTACTGAGCAATGACAATAAAGTAGAATCAATATATCTATCAGCCATAACATTATGACCACCTCTTTGTTTGTACACTCACTGTCCTATTCTCTCAGCTTCATTAACCATACAGGAGCAATTTGTAGTTTTACAATTACAAACTGGAATCCATCTGTTGTTCTGTATGAACTGTTAGCTCCCTTTCCCCATTTTTTCAATGGTCAGGACCGCCACAGAGCAGGTATTATTTGGGTGATGGATCATTCTCAATGCTGCAGTGAGATTGACGTGGTGGTGGTGGGTTAATATGTGTTGTTCTAGTACATTTGGATCAGACACAGCAGTGCTGCTGGAGTTTTTAAAGCCTTCAGTGTCACTGCTGGACTAAGAATATTCCACCAACCAGCAGAACACACATTAGCATATCACCACCAGGTCAGTGGCACTGAGAACGGTCCATACCCAAAGCATACCTGCTCTGTAAGGGTCCTGCCCATTGACAAATATGGTGAAAGGCAGGGAATAAAGTACATGGGGCAACAAATGCACTGTAGTCTGTAATTGTAAAACTACAAAGTGCTCCTGTGTGGTCAGTGGAACTTGGTGAATGTGCAGTGAGTGTAGAAACCAGAAGGTGGTCATAATATTAAAGTTAATCTGTGTAAGTCAAGGTTACCTGCCTCTGGAGTAGGAATAAAGCAATATCCCCATCCCGTTTCATGTGTTTCAACATTCTGAGGTCTCTCTACTGTCCAAACTTCTCCAGATACTGCTTCTAAACCATCTTTCTTTGACAATGCCTGTAGTCCATATTCTCCCTTGCTCTCCATGCCTCGTCCTGCTCAGGAGCACAAACATTTTCAGTTGCTGATTGGCTAGAATAATATTTTGCTGTTTGATCCAAACCAATTTCTTTGTTTCCCATTTACAGAGCCAGGGTTGAGTACATATTTTTTCCAATGCGCAAACCACTTGCAGAGCTAGAGCAAACAGTGAGGAAATATTCACTGAATATTACAAAAAGTGTATTGGATTATATTCATACAGCACAACTTTACAGTACCTGGAAAATTAGATTTAGAAGTCCACAACCTGAATGTTTTCTTTCTACAGCCAATTGACTGCAATATATTCCAAAAATATTAGGAAAAGAGCATGATGACGATGATGTTTTTTCTTTTTTCATTCATTCATTCATTATCCGTAACCGTTTATCCAGTTCAGGGTCGCGGAGGGTCCAGAGCCTACCTGAAATGATTGGGCACAAGGCAGGAATACACCCTGGACGGGGTGTCCAGTCCTTCACAGGGCAACACACACACTCACACATTCACTCACACACTCACACCTACAGACACTTTTGAGTCACTAATCCACCTACCAACGTGTGTTTTTGGACTGTGGGGGGAAACCGGAGCACCTGGATGAAACCCACGCAGACACAGGGAGAACACACCACACTCCTCACAGACAGTCACCCAGAGGAAACCCACGCAGACACAGGGAGAACATGCCAACTCCTCACAGACAGTCACCCGGAGGAAACCCACGCAGACACAGGGAGTACACACCACACTCCTCACAGACAGTCACCCGGAGGAAACCCACGCAGACACAGGGAGTACACACCACACTCCTCACAGACAGTCACCCGGAGGAAACCCACCCAGACACAGAGAGTACACACCACACTCTTCACAGACAGTCACCCGGAGGAAACCCACCCAGACACAGAGAGTACACACCACACTCCTCACAGACAGTCACCCGGAGGAAACCCACGCAGACACAGGGAGAACACACCACACTCCTCAAAGACAGTCACCCGGAGTGGGACTTGAACCCACAACCTCCAGGTCCCTGAAGCTGTGTGACTGAGACACCTACCTGCTGCACCAGGTGCCGCCCTTTTTTCTTTTTAGCTAAATATAATAATCAATTGGGGATTGAAACTTTTGAAATAGAAATTTTTCTATATTGTCAGTTTCAGTTTCCTTTGTTTTCATAATGTATGCTTCATGCTTACTGTGCAAAATTGATCATATTTCGGTGGAAGACAGATGTGGACTGCAGGCAGGTTGGGCAAGCACTTTCAGATTAAGCCACTATTCTGTCGAAACATGTACAGAATGTGGATTCATTTTGTTGTTTTGACATAAGAATGGATTTCCCTGAAAAATACATCACATAGAAGACATCATCATGTTGCTCCAAATGTGTGTAAATTAGGAGAATGTAGAAATGTGAATGTTGAAATGTCCTGTGTATTGGGCAGTAATACACCCTCTATCAAGACAAACACAGGCTATGGAACTTTACACTGGGTTGTATATGGATGTATTTTTTCAATACACACAAACACACACACACACACACACACACACACATCTTACACTTATTGCACACTATTACACTTTATTACACACAAAACACCTAATAAATGCTATACAACTTAGAGTGTGCACTCCTTTACATGATATATTCCACACAGCATTAAAACCATTGCTGAGTCACACTGCATAATTAATTATCAGGGATAAACTCTGTAACTCTGTCTGGATCAGTAGATTTGAAAATGTGTGTGTGTGTGTGTGTGTGTGTGTGTGTGTGTGTGTGTGTGTGTGTGTGTGTGTGAGTGTGTGTGTAACCATTGAACTGAAGGAGAGAAATGATGAAATAGAGGCAAATTCAAAAAGGGTGTGGGCATACACATACACACTCACACACACACACACAAACACAGCTTGAATGACACAAACACTGAAGGCTGAAAAAAGCTTTAAACTCTGGGCTGTAATTGAGCATTGTTCTAGCTGGCAGTGCACAATCAGAGAATCACTGTTTGGTGTCACATTACAAACAAGCTGATCTGGAAAGACAAGACATGTTGACATGTGACAAATACCAGCAGCCACACACACACACACACACACCACCTTCACCAGCACACATGTACACAAACACTACCCAGAAGAAAGAAAAATCAAAAAGAAAATGAAAATCTCCTTAATATTTCAGTAGTTTTTCTTAGAGAACAATGAGATCAGATGGAAAGACAAATGAGATTTTATCGTATGTCTCCTAAGGAATATTAGAGAATCATCATTATGTTTCCTGAGCCATTACAGAGCAACATATGAGCAATAGAATTTTACTCTAGGTAAAACCATAATCATCCCTAAAATGATGATCCAAACGCAACCAACACAAACTCAAGTTTTTGAGCCTGAAACAGACAAACCACAAAAAAATTCTGGCCCAAATTTACCCATACTGGCCCAAAGAAACATACTACATCCATACACACTTCACACTGTTTGCTAAACTTTCCACAACTTTACAAACAGTAAATTATTTCTCTTAGTAATGTATCCAGTCTACAACTGCCCAGCAACAAAACAGTTAAAGGCTGTACTATCCACAGTGGAACTTTGTTGGCAATAGTGTTCATATTTGTATGTTTATCACTGTGAGAAACAGAATGAGAAACATTTCCTGAAAACATAACGTATCATAGAAGGAGGAATTTCAACTGTGAAAAATCTAGGATGGTCGTACTGCAATGATGAGATCATTTGGAGCAATGCACCGCTCCATATACCAAGCTCAAGTGGTGATGTCACTCATCACCGCAGTATGACATCACTCTCGCTGTCCGACTCATTTCGGATGCACCTGATGATGAGGAGGTCAGGGGGAAGGTTCTGTACAGTTCCTAATGCTAAAATTTTATATATTTTTTTCCAGACATATTATGAATGCACTGTGAACATTGTTACTCTGTGTGAATTGTAATCGATTATGTTTCTGAACAAAGAGTAGGGCCTTGAAAATTGTACCCTTACAAAGCAAAATTCAGAGAATTTACCTCTCTGCATCTGACAAAGTTACTCACCCACACACACACCTCAATTTTCTGGGCCAAATGAAGCAATTATGGAAGCCTCACATCCAATTTGCCACAGGGCTTTCCAAAAAAGTGCAATGAAATTAATTGAAATTAATGAATGCGCAGATTAATGGGAAACCCCCGCAAAAGGTCATACCTCTCATTCTAGGAGAGAAGTAGGGGACAGGAGAGGAGAAAAATAAATAAAGAGAAGAGAAGAGAAGAGAAGAGAAAAAGGACAGAAGAGAAGATGTAAGAGAAATAGAGAAAAGATGAGGTTAGAAGACAAAAAGAACAAGAGGAAGGGAAGGGATAAGGGAAGAGAAGAGATGGGGAAAAAAACACAAAGAAGAGAAGAAATTCTCTTTGTTGAGTCATTGTTCTTGAGGTTCAGTCTCCAACATGGCGCTTTCCTCAGAGGAGACTTTCACTAACATCCTGTGTGCTAATGAGCAACACTGTGTGTGTGTAAGAGATGGAACTCAGCCCACTAACCCAGAAAACCCCAACACACACCCATTCCCCAGCGCACACAGCAACAAGAAAACCCTCTATCCCACTGGAACAACAAAACCTGCTTGTTTCTCCCCATTCTCTCTCTCTCTCGTTCTCTTTGGCTCCCCACCCCCCTTTCACTTTCCATTTTTCTATTTCTACTTCTTTTGAACAGTGTCCCTTACATTATGTGAAAACTTCATGAATTGCAGACCGATGCAAATGTTCCAACTACTTGCAAAAATTTCTTAAAACAGGAGAGAGAGAGAGAGAGAGAGAGAGAGAGAGAGAGAGAGAGAGAGAGAGAGAGAGATTTATTCACTGCAAAGACAATGGTGCCTGCCATTCAACAGCACCCCACAACTCTGCATCTGCATACACACACACACACACACACACACACACACACACACACACACACACACACACAGTCATTCACTCTCTCCCTGTGTGCAGTCAGTCATTTCAACAAAGAGTACAGTCATGTGAGGGGCTTCATTTAAACTATTCAAACACACACACACACACACACACACATTAGTTTTCATGAATTGAGGAGCCATTACATAGACATTCCCCCTCACACTAACCCTAACCATATCCCTTTACTCTTAACCCAATCCTTAAAACTTAAAAAGTATGTAATCAGGTTTAGGTCCCCACAGTGTGATATATTATTGGTACAAAAAGTGGAGTCCAGACCAGCCCAACTTCCTCTCAACGGTCACTGCACTATCAGCTTACAGCTTATACACTGTAACCTGACCCAGCCCAGTCTTATCAACTGCCCTATACAACACAGTACAAACAGTGCCATAGAAAAGGAATAGGTCAGAGTGTATTCCATCTGCCAAAACACATTTGCTGTCTGTAGTTTTCTTCAGAAGCTAAATTTGCTAACAAGTTATCTGCCAGTTAAGTGTGATGCCACACGTGACGTCCTACCATTTCCGGCTCCAACCGCTCCTTTGGTCCCATCTCTTACATTTATAAAGCATATTTTTATGGTTTGAATAAAGCTGAATATCTCAGTCAATTATGTTATGTGTAAAATGAAGCAAACGTGTCTTTGACAGCGCTGTTTGCACATTCGCAGCTCATTCTGATCTATGTGACCTGTGGTGCGGACTGACTGTGTGCTCCGCCTCTGGGAGAGAGTGCTGCCACAGCTCCGTTTCTGGGAGCCGATGAACAACAGAGAGAGAGACATGTCTCCCGCTGCTCCGTCTCAGGAAGTACAGGAGCCATAGAGAGAGACATCTCCCGCTCATGGTCAGCCCTGCTGTATAAAGAAAGGAGCTAGATTTGTGCTGGTCGGTTTTTTTATCTTCATAATAATTTGCTAGAAGGTCTGAAATGTTACTAAATCTAGCAGCAAAATCACTAACTTGGCTATAGCAAGCAGCAGTTTTGACCCGGATGTGAAGATACATCACAGCTTAACAAGTGGATAGAAGCTTATACCATGACCCTTATAGATCTGGCCTACTGCAGGAGTGTTTCTTGTCTAAGGGTGATTCCCATTTCACCCCTTAGTCCTACCACTCAGCCTCTCTGTTTTGCCTAGGGTTAGCTGTGTCTCTATTCTTGAGGAAGAGGGTTAGGGGCTGAGCAGAAATCGATTTTCAGAGGCATGTATAAAATATTATATATTTTCATTTCAGTCAGCATTTTCTGCGTTAATACACTATGGCAACTTATGTATTATTTTAGTTTTATATTTAAATGCAGTATGCTCCTTTATTTTATAACAACCATAAAACCTTGTTAATATTTTGCTGATGTCTCAGAATATCCTATTCCACCTTAAATGCTGAAGCAATTACAGCACCTGTGGCTAGTGCAGCATTTAAGATGGAATTGGAAATGTACAATATGAAAATGCAAAACATGCAGCTGAATTTAGTTTCACATTACAGATAGTTAGGAGTGGTTGTTAATATATGATTGTTGAACACTTCAGAAGGTGTGAAGTATTAAATCTAACTATGTTAAAATCCAAAAACTCTATATTGCTGCTGTGCAGCTTTGTGTGTGAGTCTGTGTGTGTGTGTGTGTGTGTTCTGATGATGTATCAGGCTGTTGAAGGGTTGTCCCATTTTATAGGGGATGATATAAAACACTACACCATGTACCTCAATACCAAGAAGCAAGATAACACTGGAAAACAAGGGGCGGTGTAAAATTAAGAAACGGAATTCACCCTAGATATTGTACTGCCCAATACCAAGCATTGGCTTATAAAGCCTCTCTCCCCTGAGCCAAGGAGCAGTTGAACTGTGCTTTCTGGAGTGCTGGAGCGCCATCCAATACATTTGGGATGTGCTGGAGTAGTGTGTCTGGAGTAATTACCACATTAGCAATTACCCAGTGTGTATCATAGCCTTCTAAGAAGAGGAAAGCCTTCCCATGGGCAAAGTGGTGTCTAGAGCAAGTTGCATCACTGAAAAGCGTACTAGCATTTTGAAGCTTGAATTTAATCTGTACTGTTTTCTATTTAGTACTGAACACACAAGATGACAAAACATGGTAGAATATGATAAAACACAGGCAACACACTACAACTCAGGAGAAAGACACGCACACTGAATTCACCCTGAAAGAATGTGCAGCTGAGCAAGTGTGTGTTTGTGTGTTTGTGTGTGTGTGTGTGTGTGTGTGTGTGGCCTCGTGCCGAATGAACCCAAAGTGCACAAGGCTTCCAAAGCAGAGAGGATAACAGCATGTGTGTGAAGGAGCCAAACCCAACACACCCTAAAACCCAGCTACAGATCTCTCCTCAAAGCCCCAGAGACCAGCGCGAATACACTGGGTCAAATGTATTTTGGAATTATTTTATGCTCAGTCTGATACTGATGCCAGCAACACACTCTATGATGCATAATATCATCACAGATTCTGGTTAATCCAGAGAAATCCCTGTGTGGAATTGCCCAAAATGTTATCAAGTCCAAAACACAGATTCTGCCATGGTATGTGAGTGGAATAATGCCCTTGGCATGAGTATGAAAGCTGTAAGATATAAACACATTTTAAATCAACATATTGTAATGGATACCGGACTCTGGGCGGGACCTAGGACTCATGGAGAGTATCCCAGCATGCACTGCAGCTCCCCCATTCATGTTTTTGGGTTAACCCTGTGTTTGGTAACTATTTGTGCAAGGAGGTAAGTACACGTTAGATTGTTAAATACATTAGCCCAAAGTAGCTCATTCTGAACTCAACTTGTTAACAACATTTTTCACCTTGTTGCTTAATGAATCTACCAAAACATGAGGGTTTACTTGAGCAGAATTAGAAAGGCCTTTAGTGTTAAATTACTTTAATATTCCAACTATGGCTCATTCAAGTAATTTAACATCATGATTTTTCTTATTTTGCTCAAGTAAACCTTCATTTTTGGTGATGATAAAAATCAATATCAAGTTTATACCATCCCACTTCTGCAGTAAACTTTTAATGCTGCAGGACTGGGCCTGTGAAGGGCTTGATAATTAGCAGATGTGGTGAAAACAGTAAACAGAGGAAGGTCGCAGTGGTGAGCCGATTTCCAGCTGCTTCCCAGAACTGGGATTGTGCTAAAGGTGACAGAGTAGGTATCATATTAAACAGTGGAGGTGATCTCACTGTAAAGCTTTTGTTAAGCTCATGCCAGAAAGGGCACGTAAGCTGGTTCCTCTACTGTGTGCCGGACATTGAGCTTGTGGGGAAGTGAGAATGCTGTGGGTTAGTGTGTTTTCTTCACCTGTTAATTTCATGTATAAAAATTGTACTGTTTTGTTAGCATAAATCTAAGATGATTTTTCAGGACATCATTACCATCAAAATATCTTCCTTAATACTATAGTGTAGATAGGTTTGTGCTGTGTATTTGTCCCCCTCCTCCCACCCCCACTAATTACTAATGTTAATTAGCTGAGCCAGTTAACTTCACTTAACTCCGCTAACCTGCTCCGCTGCTTCCAATACGCAAACAGCTGTTTAGCACCAACCTGCTTTGTTCGGTTTAGTTTGGTCGGATTGAGCTCGGATCATGTTCTCACCAGAAACCAATTGTTCCAGAGTTCAGTTTAACAGGACTAAAATGTGCAGGTGTGAAACTGTCCTAAGAGGTAGCTAGCAGCTCAAAATATTCCGGTTCTGTGCCAGAGCAACAGCACCAACACAATCAACTGTAGAACTAAAGGAGAGTTATATACGGTTGCCTCCAGTTATCTTAAGAAATCAACAAGCTGGCTCTTCTTCTAGTTGTGACTGCAGCTCCACTTATGGACAAACTCCAGAAGCAGTTTGAAAAGAGAGCAAGCACCACAGTTCAATGTGTAAGGTTTGCTTTAAAGGGCCAGCATTATCTGTACAGATTCCACTGCACTTTTTATCTGCCACCTAGTTGCCTGGATGTATCAGAGATTTTGTACTACAGTAGGGTGACCATAGTGCTGGGTGATAAAATGATCCTGATTTGTTTCTTGATTTATTTTTTTTCTCAGTAACAAAGATAAGCTAACAGTTTTTATATATTTTATACATCCATCCATCCATTATCTGTAACCGCTTATCCAATTTAGGGTCGCGGGGGGTCCAGAGCCTACCTGGAATCATCGGGCGCAAGGTGGGAATACACCCTGGAGGGGACGCCAGTCCTTCACAGGGCAACACAGACACACACACATTCACTCACACACTCACACCTACGGACACTTTCGAGTCGCCAGTCCACCTGCAACGTGTGTTTTTGGACTGTGGGAGGAAACCGGAGCATATTTTATACAGCGATAATTAACTAAATTGATAAAAAATACAGAATAAAGAAAAATTTGGCCATATCACCTCTAGGTGAGCATGCTTTGGTTTTCAAAATAACAGGACACTATGGACAGGAGAGCAGTGTATGAACTTCTGCACTGGGTGGAAGCTTGGAGATTGGGTTGGGGTGGGGTGGGGGAGGGGACACCATTGATGGTACAATGCCTATGTATCGGGTTAGGGCCTCAAAGTCAGACCGGTTTTGAAGTGCAATTTTGCATTGTAGCATACAGGTTCATTGAGAATCTACAAAACAATCTGACTTTTATTCTCATGTGAATTGTAGAAGTAATACATATTATATAATTTGAAATATTCAATTATTTTTATTTTGTTAAAATTTTGTACATTTAAACAATGATATCACAGTTTTCTATTAAGCTAATTAAATCACATTTAAAGAGTCAAATTGATAAGCTTAAGATCCAGATGTTGTTTAAAAACTGCTTTGTGGTGCTGGTGAAACAGTCTCACTTCCTGTTCCTGCGCCTCTCACAGGAAGTTGGCACAGAAAAACGATTCCTTTTGAAAGTGTGACAGATTTCTCACTCAGAGCGTATGACTGGCTGAGGGACCTGACGTGTTTGCTATGTTTTTCCTCTTTATGATTCCTCTTTCTTCTTTATTTTTTGCTTGTTCATTGTTGGGTGACTTCTGACTTCCAGACAGTAATGACTTTGACAAAAACAGTAAGCAAAAAACCACAGTCTCATACACACAAACACACACACCACATACATATGAGCAAATTGTTAATGTAGTGGCTGCCTTCTTCAGCAGGGGTTCAACTCTCAGCTTGAGCAGGAACACCAGGCTATACACTGAAAAATCACTGGATTAGAAACATCTACCTTGAGCCTACATTCATTCATTCTGTCTTTTGTCTGCTCCACTGACCATACAGGAGCACTTTGTAGTTCTACAGTTACAGAATGTAGTCCACTTATTTCTCTGCATACTTTGGTAGCCCTCTTTCAACCTATTCTTTAATGGTCAGGACCCATACAGGACCACCACAAGGCAGGTATGATTTAGGTGGCAGAACTTTGGATGAAGTCATAAATGTTAATATTATGTCAGTATTCTCTAATGAACACATCTGAGACACACATGTATTGTGTAGAGGAGGGGGGGGGGTTGACCAGATTATAACCCCCCACCATACCAACTCCTGGTGGAAGATTCCTTTCATTTGAGCTCATATTTTCACAAGCTTCTGATCACTAAAGAGCCCAGTAAATACCCCATGAGCACTTTAAACGAGTCAGCAGCACATGGTACAACAGTATGCTCTTTTTTATGTTTTGCAACCTCTTAAAGGAACACTTCCTAATAATGCCACAATCAAAAATGCAACCACAGCTTAGTCACACTGTTGTGTGAGACTTTGCTTGTGACAGACCTCTAGCCACAGCTCAGCACTGAGCATGGTGACCTTAGGCTCATCTTTGTCCATTGTCAGTTTTATCAGCTCCACTGACCATACAAGAGCGCTTAAGTTTAAAATTACATACTGTAAACCACCTGTTTCACTGGAAACATATTTATTCCAATTTGTGCTGCTCAGTGCTACTGTCACACTGATGTGGTGGTCATGTGACTGTGTGTTGCTCAGGTACAAGTGGAGTTTAAAAAAAAAAAACGGTGTCCACAATTTTGTTAGACACTCCTACCTCTTTGGTCCACCTTGTAGATGTAAAGTCAGAGACAGTAGCTCATCTGTTGCAGCACGTTTTGGGTTTGTCACCCTCTAGTCCTTCATCAGTGGACCCAGGCCTCTGTTGGCTGGACACTTCTGGTTGGTGGATGATTCTCAGTCCAGAGGTGACAGTTAGGTATCTAAAAACTCTAGCAGCTCTGCTGTATCTGATCCACTCGTACCAGCACAACACCATCATTGTCACACATCTATCAAAGCATACTTGCTGTGTGGTGGCTCTGTGGGGGTCCTGGGTTTTGTACAGCAGGGTGAAATGGGGATAAGAAAGTATGCAGAGAAACAGATTGACTACAGACTGCAATTGTAGAACTACAAAGTGCTGCTGTATTGTCAGTAGAGCTGATAAAACTGACAATGGACAAAGATGAGCCTAAGGTCACCATGCTGGGTGCTGAGCTGTGGCTAGAGGTCTGTCACAAGGAAAGTCTCACACAACAGTGTGACTAAGCTGTGGTTGCAGTTTTGATTTTGGCATTTATTAGGAAGTGTTCCTTTAAGAGGTTGCAAAACATGAAAAACAGCATACTACTGCATGTGCTGCTGACTTGTTTAATGTAGATAAAGGTAGGTGTACCTAATAAAGTGATCAGTGAGTGTACAAGCTGAACTAAAAGTGGTATAATATAAGACTAACCAGCAGTAGCTCTAGGATGTTACAAGGATGTAGGGAATTCTGGGTGTTATGCATTACTCTGTGTGTGTTGTGTTGGTGCCAGTGCATTCAGCATGTGTTGGCACAGTGTGTGGGTTAAGTGCTGTGGGGGTGGTACTATAGAGCCTATAAAGGGTGGTGTTGGGGGGGGGGCTGTAAAACCAGCTCTATTTCATACACTTCAAATAAGACCACTATAGATTTTTTTAACCTTCTATTTGTCTTTGTACTGAGGATGGATAAGTGCATTCATTTTTTCTCAACGCAACAAAGACTGCTGTCTTCAATTATTAATGAATATCAGAGCCCACTGTGTAGGTGTGGGAGTGTGAAAGAGAAAGAGAGAGAAAGAGAGAGAGAGTGAGAGAGCGAGACAGAGACATGTACAGTAACCCACAATTACACCCAGTAATACATGTGTTGGTGGTGTGTGTGAAATGTTGCCATAGTAACCAGCATAAGAGAACCTCTGGAATTCTTGTCTGTTTTCTTCTTTTTTTTTCTCTCTTGCCCCTTCACTCGTCTCCTCTTCCCTTGCTTCTCTCAAATCTAAACCAAAACCAGAAATGTGAGCAAAACACCTCACACACTCGGGATCTCCGCCAGCACACTGCTCACTGATCTACTGATTTAGGCTTGTGATGTAAAGGTAGTGTAAAGTATTCTGCCATGCCCCCCTTTGTTTGTTTGTAAAGTAAAGATGCATATGTCTGGATTAAAGATGTAAAGTCTTTGTGTGTGTGTGTGTGTGTGTTTTAAAAGAAGAAAAAGAGGACTAACTCCAGTTTTAAAGCTGTTAAATCTATGTATTTGTGTTTTAAACAAAGAAAATGAAGAATGAGTCCTGTTTTCCAAAAGCTAAATTCAGCCTTGCAGTAGACTTTTTAAAGTGGAATGGAAAATTCAAAGAAAATGTGGAAATAAATATTAGAATCCATGAGTCGCAGTCACATGATTTATTTAATTTTATTTTTTGTCATCGGTGCCATAATGCATACTGAACGTCAGGTATTAGAGCACAGCACTAATGTAAACAGAGGGGATCGATTTATTTCATACACAGCTCCTCTCCCTGTGCTGGAGAGAGTCTCATAGCACTTAAAATCACAGAAGCCCATCTTGTCTTTGCGTCAGTGGGGTAAAGGATCCCACATTGTTGCATTATGAAGTGGGGTAAAAAACATTGTTCTCTGTAAGCCACATTAGAATTTTTAACATAGGATCTTAACTGTTAAAACTGAAAACTGTTAGCACTTTAGACTCCAATGCATTCCCCTGCTCTTATAACAGGATCTCTGTGAGTTTCTCAGATCGTATACAAGCTCCAGTAATCATGCTATTTCAGTCATGTTTTGTTTTAGCGTGTAACCGACTACAGGCACAAGTATTCGTTTGTCTCATTCTTTTCCCTGTTCACAAGGTAAAAAATATTATCCTGCTATTTTATGTGTAGGTCATAAAATAATGGTTTCTGCACTCATGTGGTCCAAATTATGTAAATTATATTTTCTATTTTTATTCATCATATTTGTTATAGGTTTCCATTTTCAATTAGTGTGCTGCATTTTTAGTTTTATTATCTTTGATGTGCATTACATAGAGAATTTTTGAAACTTCAGCCTGACCTTCCCTACTGACAAAAGTGACACGCATAAAGTTCAGGGATCCATACTTATATTTCTTTAATTTTACCTGCACATGTACATGCCCTTACTAATGCTTTTGAGGCTGAATGCCATCAAATCCTCATAGCAATGTTCCAGCGTCTAGTGTAAAGCCTTCCCAGAAAAGTAGAAGGCAAACCTACCTATAAATACCCTTCAACTCTGATGAAATGCTGGATGGATAGCAACAGATGGACTACAGCATGTAATTTTACACCTATAAAGAGGACCTATAAGGTAGGTTTAGCTTCTAAAGTTGGCAGTGAGTGGATACTCTATATAGCACCCCTGTAGTGATATCTATCAACAGTCTTGGAGCATAACTTTAGCCTTTTTATGTGCTAACACACACACACACACATAAAAACCACACACAAGCAGGAAAGACTTGATAAAGAACAGCCATGATCTCCCTCCAACTCTCTGGTCTCTAGATGAAGGCTAAGTTAAGCCATTATGACCACTTTCCGGCTGGCCATCTTTGGAGCTGTGCTTCATTAGCAGCATGCCACCACGGACCTCGCGCTAATGTGCAAAAGCTCATTAACTTCCACTGAGCTGCTTTGCTAATGTGGCCCTCCTGCTAGTGAGAGACCCCAGTGCTCTTCCCTGACTTGGATTTAGAGCTTTAGCTCAACATTGCTCTCCATGAGCTCTCTGTATGACTGTAAGAGATGCTTTCAGTTTAATTAGACAGCTAATGCTAACCGCATCATCTGAGAGGTTTCCTGGTGCAACTTTAAAGCCTCATATCTGCTACGGTAAACCCACCATAAATAATCAGATATTTGTTGCGGGGTTGGTGTAAAACAAAACCAAAACCAAATATATATATATATATATATATATATATATATATATATGTGTGTGTGTGTGTGTGTGTGTGTGTGTGTGTGTGTGTTTTTGATGTTTTCGGATTAAACAGAGCTCTAGGCATCAGTTCAGAGAGACCAGTAGTACTTTTTTAATTCCTTGCTGCACTGTCCATCTCTCTCTGGGTTATGTTTGCCAGCCACAACTCCAGGGAACATTTCACCCTCTTCAAAGACCATAGTGTAATTTTATGAGCTCCCGTATGTGTCTGCATTTCAGTTTGTTAACAAGTCTCTATGGACAGTCAGTGTTCTAAAAGTTTTACATGTCATGGAACCATGAGCAAGCAGTATCCTGTTCTAGGATTCATAATTTTCCCAATGGAATAGCAAAGAACCTAAATTGAGTAGGTCCTATGCAGTGTAACAGAGCCATAGGGATGCTTATGTCTAGAAGGCCCAGAGGGTTCCACAATATTGATAACTGTACCAAAATGAGTTTGTGGTCATAGTAAAAGCCACTACTTATAATCATTCTCTAGGAATTCACCTGACCTGAGTATAAAACTGAGCCAAAAAGCAGTACTGTGAAGATCCTCACTAAAGAATGTCTTTCTCTTGAACAAAAACACCTCTTTCACCCCTTTTCTGAGAAATTCACTCACTTTCAAATTAGTTAACGCACTAAAAGGCCACACTGAAGCCTCTCTCTCTCTCTCTCTCTCTCTCTCTCTCTCTCTCTCACACACACACACACACACACACACACACACTAAAAGGCCACACTGAACCCTCTCTCTCTCTCTCTCTCTCTCTCTCTCACACACACACACACACACGCACAGAGCAAGCAAGAGAGAGAGATATCAGTGAAAGCCTTGGCTTTTTAACTTCAGCAATGAGACGTGGGAGGCTGAAAGCTGCTCTGTCGATTTCACTGCTCATCTCAGACACACAAACACACACACTCACAAATTTAAACAGCTACAAAACACAGACTGGAAAATACATTTCTGTTCAAAAGTTCAAATCATTAGTCATTGTAATAGATGGCATTTTAAAAATCACGAAATCTCTATAAACAGACAATTCTCTATGTGAACTGCAAACTATCGAAACCAAAGATTTGACCTGATAATTTATTTTGTGTTTGACAACATTACACTTTATTGTTTTTCGGGTGTTTTTTTTCTCATTCTGTAATTGAAACCTGTAATGCGTGTATACCCACAGTATTTGAAATGTGCTTAATAAATGCACTTGGAAATAAAAAAAACTTGCAGTGATATGGAGTGCCAATGCATGACTTTGACTTTTCATCTGTGAAGGAACTATTACAGCAGAACGTTATGTATACAGCAATCAGCCATAAGGTTAAAACCACCCCTATGTCCATTTTATCAGCTCCACTACCACAAAGGAGCACTTTGTAGTTCTACAATTACAGACTGTAGTCCATCTGTTCACCTCCTTTCACCCTTTTGTCCTTCAGTGGTCAGAACCACCATAGAGCAGGAATATTTTGGGTGGTAGATCCTTCTCAGTGCTGCTATAGGGCTGGACAATATGTCCTTATATATTTCTAAATTTTGGTCAATACCAATATAAATAAAAATAATATAGAAGCCACAGGAAAAACTGCTTAAAAGAACATAAAACATGATATCATTTTCAATTATAAACCTATTGGATTTGTCAATATATATATATATATATATATATATATATATATATATATATATATTTTTTTTTTTTTTTTTTTTAAACTCACTCTAAACTCTAAACTAAAATTAAACACACTTTAAAAGTGTAAATATTGAAAATGTGTTTAAAAGCCATGTAATTGAAATATTATATATCACAATACTTTGATATTGAATGGTTCAGCCTTCACTGCAGTGACACTGACTGAAACACCTTGGTACAAATGGATAAGAAACAGCAGTGCTGCTTGAGCAGGGGAAACAGGAGGCCATGTTAACAATATGGCTGATCAAAATATACCCAAAGGTGCTTCAGAGTTCAAAAGGTATGTAAATCTAATGTCAAGTGCAGGCACCCAGGGAAGAGGTCAAAAGCTAGTTTTAGGTCAATTTACCTGGTCTCTTGCTTCTCCATTCTTGTGTTTGCCTTCTTTAATCAGTACTTATTCCTTGCCCTCGTTTTTGTTTTGCTCAGTTTAATGAGCTTAATCTGATCTTTTTGCTCTCTCATAAACTTCAGTGGTCCACCACTGATTGGAGAGATTCAGACAAGGATGTAAGAAACTTCTGAAATGTCTGTTATCTATGTAAGATGCAGGACATGACCAGAATGGCTCAGTTTATCCAGCGCCAGCATCCTAAAGCCATATTTGGATAAGATTAGTTTTAGCTGTAAAAATGGGGTAGATGTAATTGTTACCAGATCATCTCAGTTAATTTAGTTCCATCCGAAGAGACCATTTCAGTCATTTCGCCAAAGTGTGCTCTCATTTCAGGAAAGATTCTGGAGCATTTTACCTACAGTAAAACAACCTGTAAAAATATTCCCAGCTTATAAGGTAGTAAAGTAGTAGTTATAATAATTGTGTGAAAGATTCAGAGTGAGTGTTTTGTCTTGAGATCTGGATATTTTTAGTCAGTGGGCTGTTCTCAGAACAGTAGTGACAGCCTAAAATCTCTAGTAGCACTGCTGCAGCTGATCCATGCTGAAAAAGCAGCAGAAACCATGGTTTATGCATGTGTTCATTGGTGTGACAGCAATTCGTAAATCAAGTAGCCACTCCCATCTCTGTTAGTTACACTAAGGTTTCTTATCCAGTGTGAATCCAGCATAAACATTACCCCAGCTCCCCACATAAAACTAATCCCATCCAAATAGGGCTTTAGGCAGTTCACAAAAACCTGACTGGGTCATTATATTTCACTGTTTGTGGAATGACAGGAGCTCTACATCCACACATTAATGTGCTAATGCACTCAGAAGTGATTATTTTTTCAAAATATGTCTTACATATTTAAACTCAGTGTAAATATGAATTTTGCCATTTGCAACCTATGGCATAGCTAACCTTCTAAAGTTGTAGAACTGGCCACTACACTCTGCAGCTCCTGGTGTGTTCACTGTGGCAAACTTGCTTGAGGAATCTCCTTTCATACGGCCATATGGTCATTCTCTTCCTGCTGGGCGAGGATAAGCCTAATAAACAGGCCAAACACACACACACACACACACACACACACACACACACACACACAAGTAGCTTGTACAGAAGAGATCTGAATGAATAAACAAAAAATGTCATTACAAATATACAATAAACAGAATATGCTAAATGATAATGTTCCAAATAGAGTCTTAAAAAAAGGACTTAAAACTAGTTGGTACATAGCACTATGCAAATAAAATCATACTCTAAGGCCTCATGCACCATCTTCACTGTTAGCAATATAAGCGCTATTGGCTGAAGTGTTCTATTAAAGATGATGGTAGTATGAAAGTTCATACTAAGTTCATACAAAGGTCATATATAGAGTTAATTATATATATATATATATATATATATATATATATATATATATACACACACACTCACAGTACCAGTCGAGAGTTTGGACTCATCTTTATTAGTCATTGGTGGAATGGGGCTGTTCACTGTAGAGAACTGTGTACCAGCCCCTACCTCTGCACAACAAAAGGCATGGTCTCAAATACATTAAGAAGGTGAGCAGTTCTACAAATTAACCTCTCCCTGAGCGGGTGTATCCAAACATTTGACTGGTACTGTGAGTGTGTGTGTGTGTGTGTGTGTGTGTGTGTGTGTATACACACACATCACACATATACACACAAAAACACCTATACAGAACCTAGTAAACTATCCTAAAACAACCACACACAAAAACACACATGAATGCAAAATACTATACACAATATCACAGCCTTCCTGCAGGCTTCTTAGATGCACACACACACCTAACTCTACATCTGACACATATACATACACACACAGCAGGGGAGTAGCTACTGGGAAACCAGCCAATAAAAAGAAAACTCCATAGCAAATGAGAATGTTACAAACCTTAAGGCCTTCACGGATCCAAAGTCATACTATAGTCAATTTCATGCCCATATTAGGAAACCCATATTTAACCAGATTTTCTCAGAGTACAATAGTGGGTTTTCCATCCTCTGAGTTTTTGCGAATTATGAAAATATACCTTAAAAATGGAATAAATGGAAAAGACACAAAAGCAAAAGAAGATTTTATCCTTGAATGAGGTGGTAAAGTTACAATATCGAAGTGCAAAACAGAGTGATGCAAGTTCATACCTACTGTGCATGCACTCACTACAGCCCCCGACTGCACGACCATGGGCTTTTTTCAAAATGCCATTCATTTTTCTCATAGAACTTATCAGCCTAGACCCTGAATTCCTAACATGATGTACACTGCAGAGTGATGCATTACTTCAGTGGTGTTTGGGCAAAGGCACTGGGTTCGTGCATTGTTTTGCAGATGCTGTCACTATGGCAACATTTAGAGATGTAAACTAAGCATTAACTACTTCCACTTTTCTCCTGAAGGTGAGAAGTAACCCTAACCCAAGCTGTGTATGGTTATTTCAAGTGTTAATAACATTAACCAATAGTTTTAAAAACAGAACTCTTCTATTAAATATGATCAATAAACAATATACTCTATAATACAATATCTACAGACATTATAAAAAATATCTTAAGAACACATTAAAATAAATAATCACATGTGCTGGTTTCTGGAGGACAATACAAAGACACTCAACTGCCCCCTCACACACACACACACACACACACACACACACACACACACACTGCATTCTTACAGACAGCCTACAGACATCACACACACATTCCCACAGAATAATTAACCACACAGATAAGGCACAATAAAACAACACGTCCTTTGCACATTCTTTTCTAAATCAGGCTTGTGCACAGATGCAGTGATCTCCAAGAGTGTGAAGGAACTCTGTGTAAAATCCCACAACACATACACACACAGACAGAAACACAAACACACACACACACACACACACACACACACACACACACACACATACACACACACACGTACAGAGAAGAGCCACAGTTCTCCCAAAACAACCTCATCATCCTCTTGAGGCTTGAGCAGGGGAGCAATTGGCCTCTTGGCAGTGGGTGTGTGGAGGTGGTAGGGGGGGTGGGGGGTGTAAAGCAGGAGACTGATAAAATCTGTCTAAAGTCCATATGGTAGAGAAGCTTAACTACAGTATCTAACAGGGAGCCCCTGGGGGTTTTTGGGGGATCGGTGGAGACAAGCCTGTGTTTGTGGCGTATGGGGCAATCGGCAAGAGTCAGAAACAGACAGACAGAATATTTGTCAATATACTTTGTTCTGAAGGTACATTTCTAACATTTTATGAAAGATATTTAGATATAAAATGTTCAACACATAAAATTAAATAAATAAATAAATATAAATGTAACCTAAACAACCTGGACTTTAGCACTGGCTAACAAATGAGTTGCTAATGAGTTGTTAGCCTAGCTAATTTATGCTAGAACATGTGCTACAAACAATTAATAACTTTAAGTTTTGTAATTGAAAATTCATACAGTAATAAAATGAATGTAAATTTCATTTACATTTACATTTATGCATTTGGCAGATGCTTTTATCCAAAGCGACTTACAAAAGTGGATCTAACATTCGACCTACAGCACAAATTATACAAAATACCTTACATAAGTGCAATATGCCAAAAGTAATAAGTGCATTAAAATTGCACTTTACATTACATTACAGTACATTAGAATGTAACCTATAAATACTTTTTTTAGGTTAAATAAAATGCTTATTGTCATATTTCAGCATGAGTTACTGACATACCATCAGACATACCACCATGCAAACATTAGCTTGAACATTAGTGGTATAATAACTTGTCTTTTTAATATCAGGAAAAATAGTTAAACATTTTTTATCAGTTTAGTCTCCGAAAAGTGAAATGGATAAAAACCCAATGCACAAAAATGTAGTCTGAAAATTATTAGTAAATACTCACAGCAGAGTAAAAATAAAATAAATTATACATTATTCCAGCTTCTAAAGGAGTATGAAGTTGTCTGAGGTGTAAAAACCTAAAAAGATTATTAAGTAGTGCAGTATCAGTGCAGTGTGTCTGTTCCTGTGACTGAATTCATCCTTCTCTGAGATCTGCTGTGTTTCAATAAATAAAGATCAACCACGACTTTACAGTCATATGATCCACCCGCACCAGCTCCACTAATGAAATTACCCAGCATGCACTGTGGGATATCAGCACAGCAATCCGCCCCCTCCTTCACCGACCCTTCTTTCTCTCCCTCTCTCCTCACACACACACACAAACTCATACTTGTCCCTCATCTCACATCTCACTTTCTCTATCATCTCAGATAATTAAATATAATCACACAGATGGATTCTCCAAAGAGGGATATATTAACTTTCTGGCATCTTCTGTGCATCTCCTGAAGGCCTAACCAATAAAAGTGTTGCTGGGCCTTGGAGAAGTATCCTGAAAATTTTCCCAAACAGACCATTTTGTTTTAACCCTTCTTTTTCCAGCCTAAATATAATTGTTAACTATTACCAAACCACCTACCAACAGACCCTAAAAACCCAGGCAGATGACCAGCTAATGACCAGCTCAAGTAAATCCACTGCCTTTTTCCACCCACTGTATGCAGTTTAGTAGGATATTCTGCGATGTGAAGACTTTGGTTTCACTGGATGCCTTTCTGAACTCATTATACACTGATGTATGTGTGTGTGTGTGTGTGTGTGTTTGAGGAGGGGGCGGGGGGGACATGGGGCAGTAAGAAATGAGGCACCCCCCCCCCCCCCCCCCCCCCCATCCTCTTCAAGCTTCCAGTGACCTCTGACCCCACAAATGTCACACACCACAATTTTGGCACAAAAAAAGAAAGGGAGGCAGAGAGAGAGAGGAGAGAGAGAGAGAGAGAGAGAGAGAGAGAGAGAGAGAGAGAGAGAGAGAGAGAGAGAGAGAGAGAGGGGGCACGAGAGAGGAGAAACAAAAATGAGCCATAGAGATATCTAGTGAGTCACAGTGTAAGACAGAAGTCTCAAAGAGAACCACCCTTCCTGCTCTACACTGGGATCACACACACTTGCACTTTGATGTTCGATAGACACAAAGTCCACACACACGTCACACTTCCTTGTGTAGACACCTCAGTCAGTGTCACACTGCAAAAACAAATATCAAAACAGCAGGAATAATATTATCTAATGTTTCTCATTATTGGCTGTTATAATTCTGCAATATTATTCAGTCTATATTCACTGGGTTCTGTATTAAATTTAGGGTGATTCTGATGAGAATCAAAAATTGTAAATGTGCCATTTTTGCATATATTCTCTTTACATGGTGTGAAGGTTTGAACAGAAAGAGTTAAAATGACCTACAACAAATCACGAGGATTCAGTGATTCTACATATTTCATATATAGTACTGCCATTGTATTAGTGCTGTCAATCGAAATGAATTGCAATGAATCCCAATGTCCCTTCTTAAGACTGAAGGTCTTAACAGAGGATATTTAAATGTAAAATAATAAATAAGTGTAACATCAATAAAACGTGTGTGTACAGTTGACAAACTGGCGAGTGCATTTTTGCTTTATTATAATATCTCCGTGTGGTTTTGATGATTTTTAAACTAGAATCTCTTAATTGCAGAGTAAAAGTGTTAGGTTTGGACACAGCTTCACTCAAGAAAATGAACACTGCAGCGCAGCTAGTGGCTCAAACATTAAGGATTAAGTGACAGAAAATAAAACAAGAGCTGTGTGTGTGAGAGAGGGAGAAAAAGAGGGGTAATTAGTTGACATTTAATACATATTTAAGCTTAAATATTATGTAATCTACCTTCTGAACCCTAAAGTGTCTCTGTGTTTACATCACTAAATAAAATGGCTAAAACATTACGAGGTTCTCTAAATAGAATTATGGCAGGAAATTGTGGCCAAAATTGCAAAATAATTAGTTAGTGTTAAAATTGAATGCGTTGAATTTATCAACCCCTCCATACATTATCTGTAAGCGCTTATCCAGTTCAGGGTCACGGTGGGTCCAGTGCCTACCTGAAATGATTGGACGCAAGGCAGGAATACACCCTGGACGGGGTGCCAGTCTTTCACAGGGCAACACACACACTCACACATTCACTCACACACTCACACCTACAGACACTTTTGAGTCGCCAATCCACCTACCAATGTGTGTTTTTGTTTGGACTGTGGAGGAAACCGAAGCACCTGGAGGAACCCCACCCAGACACAGAGAGAACACACCACACTCTTCACAGACAGTCACCCGGAGGAAACCCACGCAGATACAGAGAGGACACACCACACTCCTCACAGACAGTCACTCGGAGGAAACCCATGCAGACACAGGGAGAAACACACCACACTCCTCACAGACAGTCACCCGGAGGAAACCCATGCAGACACAGGGAGAAACACACCACACTCCTCACAGACAGTCACCCGGAGGAACCCATGCAGACACAGGAGAAACACACCACACTCCTCACAGACAGTCACCTGAGAAAACCCACGCAGACACAGGGAGAACACACCACGCCCCTCACAGGCAGTCACCCGGAGGATACCCACGCAGACACAGGGAGAACACACCACACTCCTCACAGACAGTCACCTAGAGGAAACATACGCAGACACAGGGAGAACACACCACACTCCTCACAGACAGTCACCCGGAGGAAACCCATGCAGACACAGGGAGAACACACCACACTCCTCACAGACAGTCACATGGAGGAACCCCACGCAGACACAGAAAGAACACACCATGCTCCTCACAGACAGTCACCCAGAGGAAACCCATGCAGACACAGGGAGAACACACCAACTCCTCACAGACAGTCACCCGGAGCAAGAATCGATCCCACAACCTCCAGGTTCCTGGAGCTGTGTGACTGATTAATTATTTTTGACATTGCTGCATAGAATGTACATTCTATGCAGCAATGCATTCAGGCCTCTAAACCAGAAATGTACTTAATGTCCATGTAATAACAACAGGAAACTGGGCCTCAACTTTATTCCCAAAAAAACTCAGCACGTCTTTAAATGGTCTACATCCTTTTTCCATATACACAGTGCTTTACATGCTTCCTTATTTTTATATATATTCACATTCCCTCTCTCCCACACTGACAAACACACACCTGTATATTCCATTAGTACAGTTCAGGGGTTTCCAAACATCTTCACGCCAAGACTCCAACAGTTCTTGGCCGGCACACCACAAAAGAAACAGAGAAATAATGATGTAATGTTTTGCATGTTTGCCAGCCTGCGGGGGACGTTTTGTTCACTGACCGGTCACATACAGAGCCACAGATTACAACTGGTGTTAAACCTGTTCTATGTAGGCACTTGCATTTAGGATTATATACATATTTAAGTAGAGGGATTTTTTTTGTTTTTGTTTTTTAATCTATTCGACTCCCAAATTTAGACCTCTCCAATTTTGCCTGCTATTTACAACTACCCCAGTCATACACAATGTTCCCAAGGCAAACTGAGAAGTGCACATTTACCCTGAGACATGTGAAGCAGCTGCAGTGTGCTTGTCATGAGAGAAGATAGAGGGTCATCCTACACACCCAAGGAGAGCAGGATTAAATGTGCTATCTTATGGCTTTCAAATTGAAATGCTTTAGTAGTCACCACTGATTGAACCAGCGATCTCCTGATGATAAGAACTGAGTTTAGACAACAGAAATATACTGTTAAACTGATTCATAAACCCAGCATAATGTACCTTGGTTCTCTAGAGTCTATGAAAATGTCTGGTTGGTCTGACTAGCTTGTTGCTAATAATTCTTTTCCATGGAGTGTGTCTATAATTTTTCCTGAGAGGAAAGATAAAAGTAGCATTACCAATAGATTAATTGTGTTGTTATCTACAGTTTTAACCCACGCTACATTAATCTAGGTATGGGAATAAAACTAAGAAGTAAAAGTACAGAATTTAATTATTTATTTAAGAAGTGTAAAAAAAAAAAAGGAGATACAATATATTTTGTTTGTTATGACAGTGACAAAAGTATTTTGGGATCTTGTCAAAACAGGGGCTCTTCTGCTGAAACATTACTGGGATTTCCCATGCCGTCAAAAACACACAACGTACAAAACTCCATGTTTTAGCTAACAGCTAACTAAGAGGAAGTGTAGCAGAAGTGAGGGAATGCACTGTGACTCAGGGCACACACACTCTGCGTAAGAACGCTGCAGTGCATTGTTGTTTTGACTCCATTTCCTGTGTTGGTGTGAGGATGTGTGCGAGAGAGATATTAAGGGAAACAATGAAACGAGAGAGAGAGAGAGAGAGAGAAGGCGAGAGAGAGAGAGGGAGAGAGAGAGAGAGAGAGAAGGCGAGAGAGAGAGAGGGAGAGAGAGAGAGAGAGAGAAGGCGAGAGAGAGAGAGAGAGAAGGCGAGAGAGAGAGAGAGAATAGAAGATAATAGGAGATAGAAACTCAGCGGTTTCTTGAGGAGTGCCTCACCACAAGGTGTGGCTGCTTGAGTCACACACACACACACAACCACCATCACCACACACACACACACACACACATAGGATATTTCCTGGCACAAAGATAAGCTTCTTCCTTTAGAGATGGGGGACATTTCTGGGAAAATACCACATCACGTTTAGCATTGTGAAATGCATAACCACAAAATACACAACATATGGACACAAACTGAGAGCTGGTTAAGAGTGAGTTTCAGGTGCTAATTAAACAGTCAGTTTAGCAGATCATATTAAATCTTAAAAAGAAAAATTAAAATATAAAAATACGTAAATTATGTTAATTTGTGACTGTTATGTTGCAAACTTGTGTATCTCTATGGGCTGAATATGCCAATAATGCTAAAAGTGAGTCATATTAAGAAAGGAATTATTGCAGTTTTTCATCTCATTATCTTTTTCGCTTAATCCATTTCAGGGTTGTGGTGGCAACAGAACGGGCAAAGAAACCCAGGCATCTCTGTCCCCCACAATGTTCACCACTTCCTCCCCTGATAGCAAGAAGACAACAGACCACAGTTGGTCCATTGAGGGCGAAGTTGGAGGTCCATTGGCATTTTGCACATCATTTTCTGAGTTAAACAGAGTTATGTCTGGCATGACATGTTTGGCGCTTTTTCATTCACAGTCAAATTTCCAGATCCTTTTTGTCATTAAATTCTTTTGTTAATCTTTGTCAATTACATTAGTAAATCATTTTAATCCAGCACAATGTTAATATTTTCAGCATCATGTTTTTATATGAGGCCTGCTTATTATTGTACCACTCATTGTTGTTAGTAATTTTTTATTAGTATTTTCCTGAATAAAAAAATCAGTTTGAAGAGATTGAAAACTAGTTAGATCTTTACAAAGGACATTAATCCGAGCAGTCCAGTGGTGGACCAGCTTTGGCCTACATTCAGAATTTTAAGACCTTCTTAAGCCAGTGGACCGATATACGCTTGCTTTCTGGGTTCTACGGGATCCCCAATTGTTCCCAGGCCAGTTGGGAGATGTATTCCCTTCAGTGTGTCCTGGGTCTACACCGAGCCTCCTTCAAGTTGGATGTGCAAGGTATACCTCCAGTGGGAGGCATCCAGGAGGCATCCTTATCAGATGCCCGAACAACCTCAACGTGAAGGAGCAGTGACTCTACACCAAACTCCTCCCTAATCACTGAGATCCTCACATACGCACAGCAACCTGTCAGAGGAAACACATTTCAGGCTTGTATCCACAATCTTTCGGTTTTTACCCAGAGCTCATGACCATAGGTGAGAGTGGGTATGTAGATTGACTGGTAAATTGAGAGCTTTGCTTTAAAACTCAGCTCTCTCTTCATCACAACCGTCCAGTACACCGCATTACTGCAGATGTTGCATCTAATTAGCTTGATGTCATATCATAATAACAATTTGTCAGATTCCATGCTGTGTAAAAATGTAAAAATATGACCTCACAAACATATTACCATGGCTATTTCCGAAGGCTAGCAACTGTCATGGGGTCACCAGCAGAGTGCCAATTGATAGCTTCTAGATTTTGGTATCAATAGCTAGCATTAGCTTGTTTAGTGTTTTTTCTCTTGTGCAGAACCATTGATCTTGTGTGTCTTAAACCCATAAGGTTTAAGAAGCATTTCCACATGTTTTCTAAACCACATGAAAGGCATTAAAACTAAAAAACATTTCACAGTAATTTCACTGAAATCTAATCAAGCAAGAATAACAAGTCACGTATCATAAAACGTGCATCAAAAGATGAAAACTCTTTGTGGAGGATCACATTCGACAGAGAGAAATGAGCAGAGAGAGAGAGAGAGAGAGATAGAGAGAGAGAGAGAGAGAGAGAGAGAGAGAGAGGGGGAATGAGACAGACAGAGAAAGAAAGCGGGAGAGAGAGTGTGAGCGTGTGAAAGAAAGAACCGGAAAGAGGGGATCAGGAAGTAACTAATGACCCTCAAGCGTTCACAAACGCCTAGTCACTCCCATAATCTCCTGCGGGATTCAGAGCTATCCATCCGTCAGAAATCTGGAGGAAGAAAATGTGTCCTCACACACTACTGGTTAACTGCTTGTGATAATTCTAAGTGCTAAACTAATGCTTCCTCAAAGCTTTAGCCTTGGTTCTTTCAAATGTACATTATTTAGATTTAAATAAACCAGGACATGTTTAATGTCTGAAGTTTACTTTTTTAGCTTTGAACTTGAGTTACAATGCTAATATTGCTAACAAGGAATAGAGACTTGTAGCCACATGTTTAGCTTAGTGGAAAATTAATCTCACACATGTCACAAATTTATTTAATATTTCTTCCAAAATAGACTTTATCCTAGATTTTTGAAAACTGTTGAAAGAATCTGACTGCAATCTGCCACATAAACATTAGGCAGGGACTGATATTAGATGATTAGTTCTGATCACAAAGGCCAAGATTTATATCTATCTAGCCCACGCTTAGCAATGTGCATGGTGAACTAAGACATGTGTGCCACTGCTCCAGTCCCATTTTACATAAGCTTATATAAGCTGTACTTGTTAGCAACATTAGCCTTGAAGCTCCAGTGCAAAACTTAAACAGCAAACTTCAGATACAGGCTGTTTGTGGTTTGGGAAAATGATGTAATTTTTCTGCCAAATTACTGCCTAAAAAAGCAACAAGTCGACAAGGACGTGCGAGTTCTCTTCTCTCTCCAGACATTTCTTCTGCCAGCTTTAGGCTGAATAACCTTGAAGAAACAACTGTTTTTAGCTCGATGCATAACTTCAAAAGTTTTTTAACCATGAAGAACTCATGGCTAATTCTTCATTCTCAAACTGTACACAGCTGAGGAAGAAAAGATATTAAGAGCTTGAAACCTATCAGTCTATTTCTGTTTTCAGTGTGTGGCAATTAAAAAGATGTTCAGGCTAACAGCATACAGAGGAGTAAAAATTGTCTTAGTAAGTGATAACCATCTTAATCGAGTCAGTTGTCCCTGTCAGTTCAAACCCTTTTTCACAATCAGGCAATACCAGCTGTTCTTTACACTCTGTGAAAGTTTCATAATGAATGAACCAACTTTTTTTCTCTGCAGTGCCACAAAATATCTTAATATCATTCATTATATGATGTTTATACATATATTTTTAGTTTAAAATTCATTCAAAGTTGAGCAGACAAAAACAATAGTGTCACACAATCCAATGGTAAACAGAAGGTCAAGAGCTTCAGATGTCTGGAAAGTTTTGGATCTGTTCCAAAGTGTGGTTCAGATTTTAAGAACTAATACTACATCCATGCAAACCAGGCAAAACGTTAAACAGAGGGACCTGAACCTTATATAGAATATAAAACTGTATTATCTAACATACAATGCATTACTTTATAACCTACACTTTGCACTACGTAGTGTGTATGGAGATATTTGAGATTCAGCCTTTGAAGAAAAAGAAAAAAATATATAGGCAGACAGTATTGTAGCTGCAGTTTGGTCAGAGCCATTTTTGATGTGTTGTCATATCAATAGTGCATCACTTCCAGTTAGTAAGAAATGGTGTAGTATGTTCATGATTGTAATGACCTGCGGAACTCAGGTTTAAGGGTAGTACATCGTATATAGTGTATAGTATTAGTGTGTAATACACAATTAGAAAGATATACACTAAATTATGTAAAATTTCACTATATAAGATCATTTCACAGTGACAGCAAGGTAAACTAATGCTGAAGGGTATGCAGGCCACAACCCAGACATGTTCTCCTGGATTTATGAGAAAAACATTGCTCAATAAGTCTGTAGAAAAAAGAAAAGAGGTTTGGAAGCATGATTCTGATGAAAGAGAAGTGGATCTCATGGGTCCGTCTGTGATCTCTGTCCTACTTTTCTGGTAGTGTCAGAACAGGGAATGAGGAAGGTCACACACAAAAGAAAAGTATGCATTCACAATCACTCAAACTTGCGATTTTGCATTTTACTTGTTAGTCATAAGTTTGGGCACACACTGGAACTGGGCCCTCTGGAGTCATGGTTCTCTATTCAGTATCCTTGTAATGAGATGGAGTTATGATTTTGAGCCAGAACTAATCATCCAACATCAGTGGCTGACCTTACTTATGCCATTAAAAACTCACAGCCATATTCCAAAATGTAGAACAAAGTCATCATAGAAGATTAGAAGCTCTTACAGCAGAAAATGTGGACAGATTTCTTTAATAATATCCAATATTTATATATATAATTTAATTTTTTTTTTTAATTAACACTGTTAGTGTAATTATTTAACACTCTCAGTGTTAACACTAATAGTGTTGATTTAACACTGGTGAATTTAGTGTGTATATCCACATATACATGACAGTTTAGCTGTTGATAGAAGTGGTTCTATCAACCATACCACTGTCCCATTGATTCCTTACCCAGAATTCTTTAAATCCAGACAAACCCAGTCAGGAAGCTTCAAAAACCTTTTGAATTGCCAACATTGCCATCTCTCAGACAAAAACAAAGCTCTCATGGAGGGGGAGAGGAAGTTTCACTGAGATATTAGCAATTGTAGTCTAAAAGGAAAGTCCATGTTTGAATACAGTAGAGCGGATGGAAACAGAATAGTTGTAAAGTCACTGTGTCTGGAAGGAATAATGTGTGTGTTTTGGGAGAGTGGTGGGCTCTGAGGAGAAGGCATGTCAAGGCATGTTAAGAAGAAACTTTCTCTCTTTCTCAGACACACACACACACACTGTTGCTCTCTCACCCGTCGACTGGGGTCAATGGGGACAAGTCACGTGACCCAAGAGCCCTCAGGGCAGCTGTCATACCTTCCACACAGCATTCTGGGATCTACAAGTCATCCTCTGTTTCTTCACACTGGGAGCTACAGTTTTAGCTTCTAACTGTAGACTTATTATTCAGTAACAGAGGGGAGGAAAATCATTATTATTATTATGATAAATTGCAGCATAACATGCTTTTCTGATTATTATGAATATTATTGGGAATACTGAAGAGTGGCATAGCTTAGCAATTAATTCAAATAAAATTTGCATTGAAATAGCTTATTGGATGTCAACCTATATAATGTCTCAAATACCCGTAGTAAATAGTAGGAACTTTGCTTATCCAATATAAATTTTAAAACGAATTGTATAAATAAGTCTTTTGTCTCCTTTTTGCTGTGGTAACAGCCTCCAAAGCTCTGGAAAGGCTCTACACTTTATATTGAAACACTTTCTTAAAGATCTGATGGTATCACCCACATAAACATTAGCGAGGTCAAGTACTGATTTTGGAAGATAAGCTCTGGATCAAACATGGAGTTCCATCGCTCCACGGCTTTATAAACACTCTAACTGATCTCTGTGACTTCGGCTCATATCCAGCTGTTTCTTTAAATACGTTTACAAGCTTATAAGATGTGCCACAACAAACCGTCCTGAAAAACTACATCTCAGCATCTATACAGACATATTGAAGAATTAGTCTAAACTCCTTTCTAAGGCTTTTAAAAACTCTTATCCATGGGTTGCAGTCACTGTGTATTGTAGCTGCCATATTGGGAACATATTCAATACTCACAACCCATATAAAAACTGTGAAGCTTTATTGTTTCATTCAACACTTCTATATAATATCAATCTGTTACCCATTTATCCACGTCAGGTTTGTAAACGGAACTGTTCTGTGTCAGAAAAGAGAGGCGCACATGTCCCAAATAGCACCACACTCCCTACATAGTGCACATTAGACTAAAAAATAAGTAGGTAACTAGACAATAATTCAACATGAAAATATGATCTTTACAAATTATTTTCAATATAGAATGCAGTATGTCAATGTAGGAAATGTTATTATATGACCTACACTGTCCCCTACAGAGGGTATAGGGGGACATTATGAAGTTGGCTTATGTTTCACATGGAAACATCACGTATTGATGATTTAACATTTTCAGACAGAGCAGAGAAATGCAGTGTTCCATTAGATCCTGATGAATATGCTAATATGGGTGAGGGCTTCTGAGCATTGTGAGACTTTCTCCAGTGCAGGGAAAGGAGCTGTGTATGACATAAATGTATCCAACTTCCCCATCTGTGCAAATTAGTGCTCTATTCTGAAACAAGACAATAAACAAAAAAGGTGATGGCAACCCATAAATTGACCCACTGCTGCACTTGAAAGCAATGTTTGTGTAGTGAATTTGCTGCCAAAATTGCTGCTGGTGGTTTCCTGCTTTTGCATATTACGCTAACACACCGTTGACCTGTTCCTATAGAATGAATAATAATTGTTCTGCTGCCAGTCTACCCTCTGTTTGCCTGATAAACAGTAAAATGCTAACAACTTTAAAACAGTGAGTCATGGTGCAGTAAGAACTATATCTGACTGACATCTTGCTCAAACAGGCCACGACTGCATCAGGCATGTTTTTGAAAACACGCTTGAACCAGGGCCTTGATTCCGAGAATTGAAAGAGTGATACATCTAACCAAGTTTTTTAGAGCTATGAAAGGTGCCCCTAGTGTAATACACACAAATAAGCATGATGCAATGTCAATTTGCTCAAGTCTACAGTCAGTTACTTCATACAAAGTGCTACTGTAATCTATTTTTTTTTCCTTTGAATGAAGCATTGTAATGTATGGCACTGTACTGTAATAAAATTTGTTTTCTTCACATCTCTAAAAGAGCAATATTCATTACATTCATGCAGGAAAATCACTCATTTTCTCTATATAGATTATCTGTGCTTTTCCATGTCTGTAGCTTGCGTTGTGACAGATAAGCATTCATGCTAATTTTAAACTGATTGATAAAGATTTTCCTGCTGAACAGGACCCTAATAACCCTTAAACAGGCCTGACTTGATTTCCATTCAAATCAATTCTGTTAAGCTTTGCATTTTATTCAAAGAGAATTTATGCTGAGTCAATAGATAATAGCTAGTTTCATTAAAAATAATAAGAATCAATTGTTTATCATTTGAATGAAGCATATCTGTGTTCTAGACAGGGAGAGTGTGTGTGTTTGCAGTCTCTATGAAACCAAGCACAATCACATCCTTGAATTTAGCAATGCTACGTTAACTCTCAGAAGCAGTCCATACATGCTTAAGAATTAATGTGCTTCAAAAGCTTCTTTGAGCGATGCAATAGAAGAACCACTTTTAGTTCTAAAAAGAACAATTTTGCTAATGCTTCTAAATGGGTAAGAACCTAGAGATCAAGAACCCTTGGTAGCACATTTCTAAGAATTAAGACTTCTGTATTTTATGTTCTATAGAAAACAACCACTATAATAAGACAGAAAGTAGTATAGAAAATAACATACATGTTAAGGTCTACACTGTTAATAGGCATTTAGATTAATTTCAAAATAATTTTAGTTATCAACACTACCAAAACCATGTAGGTTTACAATAGTTTTGGACACTAAAAATAATTTTAAAATATTACATAGAATGGCTATTTTAGTGTAGTAGACATTTTAGGCATCTCCATCACGGTAAATTAATAAGTACACATCATTACCCATCAAAACACCCTAATTGACAGCTTTTAGATCATTGAACTACACACTTTTATAAGACCAGTCCTGGGGTTAGTTCTTCACAGGTTAACTTGATCAGTTTGATATTAGTTCAGATTAAAAATAGGTTTTGTTTGTCTCATTTTAGAACTTCATCACTATGGAAAAACTGTATGCTGCATTTTCCATGTTGGAGACTTGAACTCTGGAAATATAAAGACTTTCACTGCAGTAAGTTCACACAGGTCTCAATAACAACTTGATAAAGTAAACCTAAACACAGAGTGGGTGTTAACTACTTTGACTAAACTACTGAAGTATGGTTGTTTTTATGAAGCTAAAAAGGTCAGTACACCTTCTAGACAACACCACTGTTACCTTTGTTGGGACACAGCAGCAATTCTATGAGATTAGCTAACTAAACTAGCACAAAAAATACCAAAACTCAAACACTGATGATTCTTAGTGGGGAAAATTGTGAACCACTCTATTACACCCATTGGCCCTTTAGGGACAGCACTGCACACTTTAGTGTATTTAGTTTCTATTACAGACCTGAATCAAAACATTATCTATATATTTAGCCAATTAGACAGCTAGCAAAGCATTCATGACATTAATTAGGTGTGTTAGGAGCAGGTGGAACGCAAACTGTGAAAGTTGAATCACTAACAGCTGGTTTTGATTAAAAAAGTCTACAATATCCTAGACCTACACCAAACAAAATGCTATATATTTAGCATTAAATTCCATTCCGCTTCTGAGACAAATGCAGCTGTATATTGTGTCAGGGCGGTGTCCTTCTCAGCTGTGTTTGGACAAGCTTCTCTCCCCCTTCTCCCTTGTATCGAAAACTCAGACTGCGGTTCTTGAACAAGCCCAGGCAGTGTAACAGCAGCAATGAGAAAAATGACAAGAATCTCTAAGGGGTATTCCCAGAGCTAGCTGAGGGTTTAGCCTGAGGCATGACCAGCTAGCACTGTGCTATACATACTCCACTGGGCTTTCTGTAGCCCCTGTGCTAACCAGCAAAATTTGCAACAATCAATCTGGGGTTAACTGTGCAGAGAACATATCCCAAACTAGGATTTCAGTTTATTACTATTAGCTACCAAGCTAGTTAAAATAGTCATTAGTTAAGGTGTCCCAGCTAGCAGGGAACATTTCCACAACGTTGGTGAACATTACCCATAAATTCTAATAAAGTTTTAAAGAAAATATTTTAGTCTATTGTTTAAGCAATGATGTTTGTCATTTTAAATAAAACATTCTTTGAACATTAAAATGTTTTCTTTAAAACATTATTAGAACTTTATAGTGAGAACTTTAGTGAGAACATTCCCTGCTAGCTGGGCTTGCAGTGACATAACACCACTATTAGCATATTTAACACAATGTTTAAAAAATATATATATAAATAAATAAATAATTGAATAGAAGGGGATTAAGGCTCTAGGAGACAACTGCTGGTAAGTGATTTATATAATGATTCTTGAATTGATTTATAGATTCTGAATGCTTTTCAACAATAAACATAAAAGCCCCAGCTCCCCTTAGTTTGTTTCTCTCTCTCAGCTCTGAAAGTCTCACAGACAGTGAGCAATGTTCAAAAAGATCTGTAACAGTCACAAACAGAAAAGAAAAAAAATAGCTCTAGCTCCTAATAGCAATAGCTCCTAATCATCCTTCGGCTACTCACATCAACACCACAGATCTGAGGCAAAAAGTGAAACAGCACATGGAAGAGAAATTGTAAAAATAATAATCATAAATAAAGACAGCAAAGAAATACGTCTATTTCAGTTCTCTGCTGGCCATCTTGCTAACACTGTTAGCCACATTCATAGCATAGAATCATAGAAAAAAAAACGTCTCTTAAACTGCATATTAATTAAATTCTCAAAGATTTTTCAATGTGGTTCATTCCTACAGTTCACAATACGCCATATTATGCTCTAAACCACTTTCCTTAATGAAATCCTGGACGAAGTTTGTGTGGCTTGTGAGAAGCTTAAGGCATGTATTTACAGAAAATATTTGAATAACTACTTCCTTTCCTCATATATCCAATGCTGAGTGCTAGTGTTTATCAGTTGCAATGCTAATATACCTAATAATACTAATACTACTAATAATAGTAGTAATAGTGAAATTGAGACACCTATGTCCTGGTTTACTGACACCCCCTGAAATAAGTTACCATTTCTATTAATTAATAACCATTTCTTCTAAATATACTGAGGTATGCAAGAGACCCAAGAAATGTTTTACTTTAAACAAGGAGCTAGATATGAAAAATGGAGGAGAAAAAAAAAAAAAAAAAAAAACAGGCACATCTCATGCACACAAACACACACACACACACACCACCCACATGCTCACAGCCTGTGGTACAATACTTCCTCTAACACAGTTAGCATCTCTCGCAACACTGAGCTGGTGTTACATTAGCCAGACCTCAAAGGAAAAAGACTGCATTGATTAAGCTTATGTGGCAGCAATGTAAACTACATATCTAATGAACATAAATCAATAGGAATCCGCAGGATACAATGGGTCCACAAACTTTTGAATGTGGCCTCAAACACATGCTAATGGGAACTAGCAGGAACTAGTAGGAATTATCCGGAACTCTGAAACATGCGTCACACTGGGAACAAACTGCTCTGCTGACAGAAATGTTTTAATGAACTCCAGCTTCTTCTAGGCATTGTGGAGCTTCAGTTTTTTGTCAACCTGTAACAACCACCCCACAGTGGGAAATTACAAAAGGGACCAAGGGATAAAGCCATGGTCTGAGAATCCTAAATCAGGGTCATATGGTGGAATTTAAGGCCCTAAAAACCAAAAAGCCCAACTCTTCACACAGCAGATACCCAGGCCACCGTCTCCATGGCAACTACAGCACATGACATGGTGCCAATGGACCTGTGACATTGCACTCATTGCCTGGCCATGGATCAGCTGACTGTCACTTCCTGTTTGTGAAAAAGGATTTAAAAAAAAAAAAAGTGTTCACTCTTAAGCAATCAAGAGGAAGTGAAACTGTGAAATCTTGCACAGAAATAACTCCAAGAGACCGGAAAATCAGCCAGGTTTATCTTTAAAGGGGGATTTAAAACTTTTTCAAATCATGCTGCTTAAACTTATGGAACACCACACTAAATTCAGCACCTTCTAGAGTGCCAATAAGGTTAAACATTTTAAGGGATTGTTGGCCCCTGATTCAGTTGCATGTACGTATGCATTTATGTTACATGTAAAAACACAAAAAAACATGTGGGTTCACTAGTAATTTTCAGTGTCAAAAAATATTTTTTTTGGGTCATCCACATCGAGACCATGGATTCCTATCGCCTATTAACCTATTAACCAAAATATAGATGATTAGCAGGGACATATTAAGTCTCTAATGCTTGTGCTTTAAGTTTTGAACTGATGTAAGTAAATAATATTATTAAAAATATTTAAAATAAAAAAAAACTGCTTGCATAGTTAAAATCACACTGCACTAGATGTACTAATCTATAACTAATATGTGGTGATGTGTTTTTCCTCCTTTAATGGTGTGCAGTGTGCAGAATCAAACCTAAACACTACAATATGTCACTGAGGTCATCACTCACACTCCTGTTTTCTGACAGTCATCATGAAATAGCTTGAGGCTAGAAAACCTGGCTAGACACAGGGCTGACATGATGGCATTTTTACACTGGTTACCCTCAGGGGGGCAAATGCAACTGAGCACCATATTTAAACATACACCAACATGTTATAGCAAACACAGAGCACCAAATATGAATCAACAGTGAATCCTAGTCATTTTACAGCCACAGATGCCGTTAACAAATTCCAGGGGCTTTAAAAATAAGGCATTTCACCTAGGAGACCAGCAATATGTCTGAAGGAATGCGAATAGCAAATACCACTTTATACTTGTATATAATTATAAGAAAGTGAAAAAGCAGCCTTTGCCGGTTTTCCAAAGTACAAAATGAGAAGCTGCTTTGCAAAAAAACAAACACCCTCAATCAAAAAAAACTCTTTCGAAGTAAGAATAGCCTGCCCATATACTTGCACGTCTTTGACCGGCAGCAGATTCAGTACCTTCTTTACTGTACCACACACATTCATTCATTTGAGAAGCAGGTTAAGGAATGCAACCCCGAGAGCATGGCCAGGTCACATGGCTCCGCCGCCACTACATGACCCCATTAATGCGACAACACAGCAAAAGCAAGCTGAGCTTTCCCTGAATGCAACGCCCTGCTCTTGTTTGCAGTACATCTCAAGTGCATTAGACAAGGGTCGATCCCCCAGAGGCCAAAGCTGCCAATCATACGCTCCTTAGTGCCATAATTGCACCTTGCTCTGTGGAAAGCGCTAACAGGCCCAAGACCAACCACAGTGCAGCATTAACAAACATGGCGCACAATAGTTAGTGGATAGTTTTGCGTAATCATAATTTTAAAGGTGAAGTATATATATATATATATATATATATATATATATATATATATATATATATATATATATATATATATATATATATATAAATATATATATATAATGTTCTTCTTCATGAAACTTGACACAATTCAAAACACATGCTAAAAATATGTTTAAATTAGACTCACTTTAAGTAGTGACAACTTGATATAGTTTGTTCCCTGAGACCTAAATTATAACCTGCACTCAATTTGTAAGACACAACGACATGATATAAATGACACATGCACATACAAAAGGGGCGCAAACAGGACATTGTTTTTTTAAAAATGCAATCTGTATTAAAAGTCTTTTTAAACAGTCAGAGCAGCTGTTAAAAAGCTGGTCTGAAATTCAACATACAATCGAATTAGGGTTTCAATGGTACATCACATTTTTCTTGTAAAAATAAAAGCAAAACAAAACCCAAAAGCTCTTGATTCCACTGGTCTGGAGGATGTGGCTGACGTGGTTTGGTTTTGAGTTGTTTTGAGTCATGAGGATTCCATTACCTGTCTTTTTTCAGACCCTACTTAGACTAGAGTTATAAAAAAATTATATATATATAGTGATAGGCCAAATCGTGACAAGATACCTGTGTTGTAGTCTCCTATTCCCCAGCTGGATAAAAGATCTCAGAGTGTAACAGTTAAGTACTTTTGTCTCTGCAGATTGCCATAAAACACCATATTTATTTTCTTCAGACCTTCTCAGGTTGGCACTAAAAATCTGAACAGCTTTGTTTTTGGAAGGCACTCGACGCACACCACGCCACCACGACGTGCTTGCGTCACTACAGTAAGGTCTTTGCGCACGTGGAAGTAGCGGAAAACAAAACCAAAAAAAAAAAAAAAAAGCAGGAATTAAGGTGGCACCGGTCAATGTGTGTATGTGCATTTGTATGTCTTCAGAGTGTTGGGAGTGTCTTCCTCACATCCACAGCATGTCTTTTTGTTTCTTGGAAATATAAAAGTGATCAGAACCATTTATATATTTTTTTAATTTGAATCCAAAGTTCTGGGGGATCAGGGCAGGTGGTGGTCAATTAAAATCACCACGAGGATCCTTCAATCCCCGCCCAAAACTTCAAGTCACGTGACGTCACCCACGTAAACAAGAGGGGGGTCCTTTTTGAAGAAAAAAATAATAATAGCCACGAGAGCAAAACGGGGGACATCAACCGTGGTGAATTTGAGAGTTAAGGGAAAAAAGAGAGCAACTCCACACTTCAGCTGTCTCCTCCTCCTCTTCCTCCTTTTAAGGAATTCTCACTGAAGCCAAGGCAACAAGAGAAGAAGAAAAAGAAGGGGGTTGTAGACACGTAGCTCAACAGCTCAAAACCCCGGCACAAAAACGCCCCTCCAACAACGGACGTAAAAAAATAAAACGTAAACGTCCCGCTGGTTGTGCTGCCAGCCAGGCACCAGTTTCAAAAAGTACTTTCGAAAGTGTGGTTGGGTGCTGAAGGGCGGGTGAGAAGGAGGACTCCAGTAAGAGGCTGTGTGAGTACGAGTAAAGACAAAAAGAAAAACAAAAATCCCACAACATTCAAGTATTCTGCCATTGTAAACACTGATTACTGATCTCTCTGTCTTCTCTGCAGTCGCTTTGTCGCGTGTGCAACGAGAGAGAGAGAGAGAGATAGAAAGAGACCTTAGTGCTCCATGTAAGTCATGAAATTATGGCTTATATACACAAACAATGCACCGAGTGTGAGTTTTTGGGCTCAATCACAAATGAATGTCTATGAGACATATAACTACCGCACCATTTAGGCATATGAGACATTTCATGACCTACATTGGGAAGAAAAAGAGAGAAAAAGAAACTCTGGACATGGTCCTCCACTTAGACTTGATATTTCATGACCCACATTACATAGGGACCTATGGTGGTGGGGCAATTTGGGACTCCGCCAGAGAGAGAGGAAAAAAGATAGAGAGAGAAAGACACTGTCCAAGCACACGCTCCTTGTTTTGTTGTCTGTTGTTGCTGTCCCCTGTTGAGTGCGCGCTCCCGCGCCTTCCCCACCACCACAAACCCCTATCACCACTACGACCGGCGCCGAGGCGGTGCGCGCTCCTGCTGTCGTTGGGTGTCCGTGTGTTCCTTTTCCCCCCACTTCGCCGTTCACAGGATCGCGCACGCGCAGCACTGCTCGTCTCCGCCGGGCGCCGCGGCGTAGTTCATCTGGCGCACGATCTCGGCGAAAAGCTCGTCCACCGAGCTCTTGTTCTTGGCTGAGGTCTCCATGAAGGGGCAGCTCCACTCGTCGGCGAGCGCTTTGCCCTCGCCTGCCGCCACCTCTCGCTCGCCGTCCAGGTCCGCCTTGTTGCCCACGAGCACCATGGGCACGCGCTCGTAGCGCTTGACGCGCACGATCTGGTCGCGCATGGGCCGAATGTCGTGGAAGCTCTGCTGGTTGACCAGGCTATAGACCAGGATGAAGCCCTGGCCGTTCTTGATGTAGAGGTCGCGCATGGACGCGAACTGCTCCGTGCCCGCCGTGTCCAGGATCTCGAGCACGGACGGCGACGAGTCCACCTCGATCTCCTTGCGGTAGAAGTCCTCGATCGTGGGGTCGTACTTCTCAATGAAGGAGCCCGTGACGAACTGAACGGTCAGCGCCGACTTGCCCACGCCGCCCGAGCCTAGGACCACCACCTTGTACTCTCTCATGGCTCCAGCAGGCGCGTGCACACACGCACTCTCTCACTCACGTTCGCTCGCTTGCTCACACACACTCACAACACACTCATACGCTCTTGTCCTTGTACATCAGAAAGCCGGTAATGAGGTATGCAGCGGAGGACAGACGTGCTCTGACTCGCTCCTTGTTCAGTGCACGCGCACACACACACTCACACTCCCGCGAGCCCTTGCATGTAGAAAGCCGGACACCTTCACCCGAGCCCTCGCATACAAAAGTCCTCCAAAGCTGGGGGGGGGCGCTCTCCTCCCTCAGTTCACTTCGCCGTACGCAGTCCCGCGAGCCCCTGCTTTAGACAAGCTCGCGTGCCCTGGCTCCGCGTCTAATACACACAGAGACACCCTCACTCGCACACAAACACTGTATGCCCTGCCCCACAGTCATCAGCCCGCGACGTCTTCACGTCACTGCGCGAGCGGGGAGCCTGTAGCTTCTTAAAGGCGCCGCGCGCGCTGCTCCCTCTCTTATAAAGACCCAGGAAGGACGCGCCACGCCTTCTTTTACGGCAAGCTGTGACGTCACATGGCCTGAGTCACTTACACTCAATTTCATGGTCTATCAAAAACTACAGTTGTTTATTAGTCGTCTGTTTTTAGTGAATATTAGCATAAATACAGACAATTTTATGCATATCAGCTATGACTGGAATCTACTTTAAACAATGTAATCTATTCAAAAGCAGTTACAACAAGGAGTTTGTCAAGAATTTATCAAGAATATCATTAACTAAATTCAAAAAGATTCATCCTCTTTTTGATGGCTTTTTTATTAGTCAGGGTGGTGGTGGTCGTGGTGGGGTGTGTGTGGGGGGGTACTTGAATAATTTTTATATCTACAAACCCTGCTTTTTGAAGAGTTGGGATATATTGTCAGATGTAATTTATAAAACAAAATACACAATCTGTAATTTGTTCATTCTTTTGAAGATTTATTCAGCAAACAAAAGTGACCCATTTTATTGTATTCTGTAAACATAAACAATTATATAATTTGACATGTGTAACGCTCCAAACAAAAATAAGGCAGGTCAGTCAAGCACATACATTATGTGTACAAAAATTCAGTTTTGTAGCACATGCAGAATGAGGCCTGGCCTTGTCCTACTGAAATATCCATGAACTTCCTGGGAAAATAAATTTCCTTGATGTTGGCATTGGTCTGTATAAACCTCCACACCTCCACATTACTGATACCTTCACATGTTCAATTCAGTCATGCCAACCTGAAACATGGACTCATCCAAACACAGCAACTTTTCCCCATGTTTTGGAGCATCTTATATGAGTTTGGGCACAGGAAACGTAATGGAAGGCTTTCTGCTTGTAAAATAGAGGTTCATATACTGATGCTACAGCAGAATGTTTTAAGTATTTTCAAAGCACAGTCACAGTAGAATTAGGCACAGTGCCATTGTAAAAGTGCCAGTGTAAAATAAGAGAATATAATGTAAGTCCTGGAGATAAAATAAGGCATATGACATAAACACAACTTAAAAATCTATAATTAAAATAGAATATGGTACGATTATGTTCCCTAACTAAAGGTAATAAATATGTACCTTGAGGGTACCACCACAGTGACAGTTTTGTGTACAAATGGAAAAGCACCATTATATTAACCTGCTTATTGTGGAATCTTTAAAAATAGTGTAACTTGAATATTATATTCATTTTTCCCTCTTATTTTTCTCAGTGCCCAAATCTAAATGTGTTTTTTTTAATTTACAAAGTACATTCTGTCAGTGACATTAGACATATTTTCTTTATATTTGTGTCAGTTAAATGAAGCTTCAAGAGAATAAGCAATTCACAGATTCCTTTTTTTGTATTCCATTTTAAAATATGTCCCAGATTTTCCAGAAATGATCTTCGTACACATAGCAATTTTTAAAGTAGTATATTCAAAGACACCAAAGCAATTAGACTTTCAAACTTATGTAAGTTGCAGGTCACAGAACTGATCACTTTTTATTGTATTCTTTGATACTTCCTGAAGGTAATAGTATGAGTAATAGACCCTTTAAGATCAGGAACAATCCAGCCCTGAATGTAAACACATTCTCAGGAGTAAACAGACGTTGCAGTTTGGTCATACACCTGAGTCTAGGCTTACGCACACTTGTCGAGACTGCACATTCCCATAAGGGCTGGATCTCTTAATAACTGACTTCAAAATCTCTGCAACAGGCCTCGTCTAGTGTGGCTAAAAATAGAGGCCAACCTGTTGCTCACAACTGAGTCACTAGCATTTCCTGTGCATCATAAATGCAGGAGAATCTTGGGTTATCAGGAAACACTTGTTATGTAAATGATTTGGACTGGGACTGGGAGTGGCCCTGGAGACCACCTTTGGACTTAGGGTTATCTCTGTAGTTCCTTCTTAATATCTCAGTTGTTTTTCCTCAATATGTTCATAGTTTCTGTTTTATTTCTCTCTAGTTCCTCTTTAATGTCTCTGTACTGTGTCCTTAATATGTGTAACGTTTCTCCTGATTATCGCTATAGTAAAATCTTTGGGCTCTGATTATTGTATTAGTTTCATCTGGACACAAGTTTCTCATATCGCATTATCTCTTTATGTTCCTCTCCTTTTCTCCTGATATCTCCTGATGCCATCAGGAATTAACCTCTGAGCAATATTCCACTGGCTAGTGTTGTGTAAGAAATCAGAAGCTTCCGGTTTTTTGAGTTCATCTGAAGCAGAATGAGTGATCAGCAGAAATATGTGCGGTATGATTTCCAGGATTTCACAACACTCAGACACACCCAGCTAAGGCCCAGTTTCTCTTTGCGCTCCAAAGCCTCAGTGCCATGTGTCAGATATTTTGCAGTGAACGTCATTCCTCTGTTATTCATTTCTTCCGCTTTTCCCTCCCTCTTATGTCTCCCATCAGACACAGATGATTTAGAGTGAAACCAAAGAGTTATTCTGTTGATTCAAAGTGAACTTTATACACAATATATGCAAATGTTTTCATGGTTTTTGTCATTGAATATAAAATATTGCATTTTTAATGGCAAAGCACCTAATGAAACTCACTCACATACATACTCACTCATATATAGGAAATGCTCCACAAGGGTTGCTATTTAGTGCTTTGCATAAGTGACCTATTACCACTTTGACACCAACACAGTGCTGATGCTAGAGCAGGTGTTGGTTACTGCATTTCCACTGCTCTGAGAATCCAGTGATTACATATCTGGTTGTGGCCAGTCCCCAGTCCGGAAACAGGAGTTGGAAGACATTGTATAAACCCCATTTGTCATGAGGTCCATGTCATAATTAATGGTATTGATTCTTCTGCGGACTATTGAATATTTATTGCTGTTGTTTTTGCTGCAATTCTTGTGCTTTTATATGTAAATGGCAAAAAAACAGATGCCAGGGCCATGTACTTCAGCCACATGTGTCATATGTCAGTTCTAGATCAGCAAGATTATGGGGCTGGCCAAAAACAGTAAACACTAATTATATTTGAAGGTTATATCATGAGAGTATGTACAAGCCCTCATACAAACCCAGCAATTTAAATGTTAATGTTTATAAATTTCTCATCATTCATATTCTGTACATACACTTTTTCTTCACTCCATTCTAACAAATGGACTCGGCATGGTCAAAACTCAATTGCACTTATTAATTATATTGTTCAGGTTCCTGGGGTTGTGATATGATGATGTTAGCTGCTGACATTAATCCCACACACACCTCCCTCCACCTGTCAAAAGATAATGTGATATTATTATATTTTCAGGGTTAGAAACATACTGTTTCCCACAGGCCTTTACATAATAAATTATAACTTTGCAAGAGAGCATACTAAAGTTAGTTTTGGTGCAACACCTGTCATATTTTCTTTTAATTCAGGGGGTTTTGAAGCTTTCCTTCTCTTTGTGCAAGTAAAAAAAACTCAAACAGATTTAACAGAACTTCTGAAAAAGTATAAACTTGATATTAAAAGCATATGTTACGGGAAGAGAAGTAAATGAAGAGTTGTCTCTGACTTTTGCACAATAATTTGTCTTTGTGTCAGTCTAAATTCAGTACAAGGGGATTCCAGCCATGAGAAAACTCAATTATGAGGTGGATCAGAGGGTTTTCAAATTCCAGCTAAACAACTTCAGGCATCAGTGCAGAACCCATCGATCCATGCCCATCCACACCAGTCAAGTGTCTTTTGTTGCCATTGATTGTTTCTGCTACATAAACACACACACACACACACACACACACACACATACAAACAGCAGCTCCAGGGCAGATACACTACAGTTGTGTATTGTCCACTCATAGAGTAAAAAGGCTGTCCTATTCACAATCCCTTTCAATTATGTGGGTGGGTATCACACTTCCAATACATTCCACTGGTGTCTATTTTAATATGTGTGAAAGTTCAAAAAAGCAACTAGAACTGAAACGGAATCAACACAGTTCTGGTATTTACATCACATTTAGCACACAGAGTTGCATAGGGGCAAAAAAATAAAATCTAACCTGGCCACATGTTAATTAATGTGAAATATTTAGATCCTTTTCCGGATATGTCCCATTAAAGCATATTTGACCAAAAGAATATTTAAAGCCAATACAGATATTATTTTAAATAATATGAATAATTCATTCAGAATTAGATCCAGTTTCTGCAAAAACTGTCACTGGTGCATTTTTATTAAATGTTGCTCTAATAATACTAAAATAAAAATGTTATTGTTATTGGCAAAACTGATGTGTAATTGGATCAGACAAAGCAATTCAAAATAAATTCAAAAATTATTTTATGTGAACATGATTTCTGCTCTGAAAGCCTAATTTGGATGAACTTTTGTACAAAATATGAGGTTTGGACAGAGGTGAAATGTAATATCTTACACAAGTCTAAACACAAACACCATTTACAGCACTACACATATCCACTACATAAAGAGCTCTGAGGAAATTTTATACTGTGGAAGTGAAACATGTCTTTACATGCTGTCTAAGGAATTGCAGACCAATTCACAGAGCTTTGCAAAGCAAGTTGATTTACAGAACCAGTTTTAGTGTGTAAGTGTGAGAAGTGTCTATGTGTTTGTTTATGGCTTGATCATTGAGCCAGGAATCAATAACAGCTGAACTGGCGTCTGCCTCTCTTTGATGTAACCCAAGCAGACAGAGCGTGTGAACTACTACAGTCTGGCTCATCAGGGGTTAAGCCCAAACTGACCCCGCTGCCCCCACCCCATCCCCACATGCACACACACACAACAGACACACAATACAGACATATAATACACAAAAAATCAACTGTTATTCTTACCTGATTAATTTACTAGAAATATGTAAGAATGGGTTTTCTGCTTCACATTTTATTACTCAGTTGGCTCAGTGCCCCATGGAATATTTTAGCACTCAGATGTTGCTTATATGGCACAATTGTGATTGAGATCATTTATGTTTACAAAATGAGGTCATTAAATTTTGGCTAAATTGTCCCTTTAGCCTATGGTTGGTTACTTCTAAAACTGCACAAACTCACTGCCACGTGCTAATCAGGCTAATTCAGAGGCTAATTGCCCTTGCAGTGTGGTCCACTAAGGGCAAAGTTGGTGGTCCATTGGTGTTTTGCAACAGCATTTTCTGGGTGGAAATTTTAAACAAAATGTCACTTTTTGGCACTTTTCCATTTCACTGATTTTTGTTCCTGGTTTATTATCCTTTGTTGAATTAAAATTATTTTTAAATCTGATTTACACAGTTTCATTGTTTTCAGCATAATCGTTTTATATCAGGCATATTCATTATATCTCTCACAGTGGCTGGGAATATCTGTATTAGTGTATTTTACAAAATAAAAGTCTCTGAATTTAAAATCAGTTTGAGGAGATTAAAAACTCATTACTTGTTACACAGGACAGTAATCTGTGTGGTGTCCTTGTGGACAGGCAGTTGTCTACAGTTAGCGGTGTGCTGACTTTTTAAAGCCATTGGAATTATATGCTTGCTGTAGGTAACATCTATGGCTAGCACAACAAATATTGGAACAATTTCTAAAGAAATAGCAAGACCAATTTAACGTTTCTGAAGTTAATACACTTAATTTACCATTAATTTCTAAACTTGTGCCTTTTTCGCCAAAAAACAGAGAGAAACACACTTTGGAAATAATGCTGTTTAGTCAAGTAACATGGGGGATTTAACAAGGACACAGATAACATTCAGCACATTATGATGAACTTTTTTTCATGTATTTTATTTATTATTTATTTTATTTTTATTTATTTATTTTCAATCTGGAATCTGGTTAATTGTAGGCTGGAAAATAGAGGAATCAACCATATATGTCCCAGTCCCAACTGTTCTAACAGAATTATCATTAGTTTTCTATCAGTTCCAGTCCATCACAGAAACAGCCTTACATGAACATAGACATAGTAGCAGTGCAAGTAAGAACATGCAGTGAGACTGATTCTTACATTAGACTTTAAATGAATCATTTAGAAAGGTTCTTAATCCCTGCTTTGGGCACATTACCACATCACTGATAGGCCTACAGCTAATTAATTCTAAGCTAATCCAATTCCCTCATCACAGTTCTGAGCAGAATACACATTAGCAAGCTAGGCTATGCTACTGCTAGCCATTCATTCAATTACAGCCCTGACACAGTAGCAAGTCCCTTAAGGGCTCCCCAGGACCCATAGTACTCAGGGACTTGGAAAGTGCTGCTTTTTAAACTACAACATAATTATATTAATAAAATACAAAATAATTTAATATGAAACACGAAAATGTACTATTTTTATGTGTGCCTGGCACTCTAGCAGTTAGGCAGAAACAGTACAGAATTCAGTAATCCTGCTGAATGTACAATCTAGGCCAATAAATATATCCTTAAACAACTATATTTTAAATTGCAGCAGCAGCATTTCAGGAGTGCAATCTCTGACCTAGACCAAAAGACTAATGTGGCAGCAAGTCAGATTTGATTGGCTTTATTTCATACTAAAAACCATTTAGTCAACATCAAGTTTATTATTTAGCAAAATACAAATAATAAAGACTTTTGTGGATGGTAAGGGTGTAAAAGCATAACGGAATAATTCTGACACACTACCCATTCTGAGCTGTTTCTGGAAATCAGCATAAAACTTATTATTATAAGTTTAATCACCAAAAATATTCAGTAATAAAAGGAAAATGTATTCCCCGTTTTTAAAAACTGAAATGCAAATGTTATCAGAAAGCAACACTGTGGCCTTAAGGAACAATTTCTGATCCACGGGGGATAACAGGTATGTGTACTGTAGTCCAATGGCATTCAAATATTATAACTTTATACTTGAAATCTTGTATTTATTGATTTATTTATTTTAAAATGGACTTAAAACACTGTCTTATGAGCATTGCTTTAAAAGTATGTTTTTTTAAATATTTATTTTCAAGATCAATCATCCAGCTGCTAATCAAATGAAAAAATAAATGCATCAGAATGTGGGTTTTGACATGATGTCATTATAATACAAGACATGCTGCTGAAAATTTCAGCACCCCCTGCCTAAAACACTTTCCTGACGGGGCCCTTATAGTATCTTTATAATAAAACCATACATCTTCCTGCTTACAAAATAATATAACTGCAGAAGTGAGGGCCCGAAAAAGCATGCTGATTGAAGCCCCCAAGAGTTTCAGAAATTGCATTAAACGTAATTCACAGTCAGAAGAAAAGTGAGGCATAATAAGACAAAGTAAATAATTAACAATTTGAATATTAAACGTTAAAGCTTATTAATTCCATTCTGGATAACGAAAAGAAACTGTTAGTTGAACAGTAGTGATTGCAAATGATATTCCGCCACCTACTGGTAAATCTTAGAAATGCATATTGCATTAATGCCAGGAGTGGCTAAACCGCTACACAAAGTGCCAAGGACGGACTGGCCGACGTGCTATTTGAGCCGACAGTCACGACATTCTTTTTAAATTATTTATAACTGACTGGCCAATAAAACCAGTAGATCAGCGGCTCAGTTGACACTGGGCTGCAATCACATTGTTAAACACCAACCCCTTTCGCGTTGGTCCTGCCTGCGTAATGCATTCGGGTAAAAAAATGTTAGTGCAAGAGTTTGTTTGCTGATCACCGGCCCTTGAAACACGTTGGCCTGCGGCCCATTGGTTATTTTCTTTACTGACACAGGGCTGGCCCAATCATATCATGAAATACTCGCTTTGGCTCTGTGCGCCGGTGCATCGGGTCCATCATTTCTCTTCTCTATGCTTTCTTTCTCTTTTCTTCCTCCCTGAAATACTGCTTTAAGACCGAAAAGACCAAAAAAGTTTGATCGAATGTGGTGGGCTGGTTTGGTTCAAAATGCCAAGACCGATTTTTTTCTAAAGACCTACATAGAAATAACCAGGTAATTAAAAAAATTTAAAAATACATTTAGAAACAGTGTGATGTGAATTTAAGATCACCGGATCATACAGTGTTTCATTGATAAACCAAGACCTACGTAGATGTACAAGGAATGAATGGGTAGTGGATGAATTCTCGATGTGGTCGATGTGGTAAATATTTTTAATATTTGTAACATTTTAAAAAGCACTTGTAATGTCACACACATTTGTTGTAGACCTGGTCACAGGCTTAATTAGCCCGTTATTTTTGTTCAAATGGGCCATAATTTATAGCGAGTCTAACTAACTCTAAGTTGGTGTTACAAACAGTTGACCAGAAGAGGGCAGCATTGTGAAACTAAGTAGTCTGCTTTGGTTACGGTAAAGCTGACAGTGTGGTGAGGTTCTGAAGGAGAGTCATTTACACCAATAATTGGCGTTGAGCAAGATGACCATTTGGCTTGTGCAGATGTTCCAGAGTGTCACATTTCATTTTGTGCGTTTTCTCATAAGGAGTGTCCACAAACATTTTGATGTGCCTTGTACATTTTATAAGCTTCCATCACATGCTGGCTACAGTGTGAGACTCAATAGTGTCAGTGTGATTTTGTGTCTCACTCTGTCTCTTGTTCTCTTGTTCATAGAACTGAGCTTGGCATTATGACATCATCTATTATAATCCTAAGTGAATTAGCTTTTGAATGAATTCCAGCCTCCACATTTGGCGGGAGATCTTGGATACAACATAAATAGAAAAGAAACGAATGATGAAAGGGAGGAGGGAAACAGCTGAAAGCTGCTCCAGCCACAAATGGGCCAAAGAGGGCCGTATTGTTCCCTCACTGCTGCAGCACGGTCGAAGGGCTCTGACCAACAGTCAAACGGCCGGATGGAGCGGACAGGAAAGCTGGACACAGGCCCTTTTCACTCGGGCCACAATAACTGCCTTTCACGCCTGCCATTTCGCAGGCATGAATAATACAGAGCAGCTGATAGAGCAAGGGGTCAAAGATTAGGCGTATCTCGCTGTGAGCAAGAGACAGAGAAATGTCCAGATGTGTGGCTGAAAAAAAAGAGATTGGGTGTGGGGGGTGTTGGGATTTGTGTATATTTGGAGCAATACATTAATAAACATATAACACACCAGCATTAAACAAAGCCTGGTGTCAGATCTGCTGTAAACTAGGTTTGGGTCACACTAAGTGTATGGCTATTGTACTTTTACATTAAAGAAGCAATCTGTAGGATATTTACTGTACTTAGTCATAAAATGTCCAGGGTGTGTGATCATAGATCAGGGGTCGGCAACCCGCGGCTCCAGAGCCACATGAGGCTCTTTGATCCCTCTGATGCGGCTCAGCTTTTAAAAATAATGAATGAATATTTAATTATAATGTATTTTATTTTAGTTTGTTCATTTTCAAAATGTAATTCTATGAAGATTATGGCGATCGTGTAACATCTAAACTATTTAAATATTTAAAATATTTTGTCGCTTTTAATACACGTCACAACTTCCAATGTGCGACACCTGCCAGTGTGTGATTTCTTGAACTTTTTGACCGCTGACTGCAAGGCGCCAGTAAAATAATGATGGCACGCAGAGAGAGGACAGCATTTTTGTTTGCTGCCAGTGGATAATTTAAGTTAAGTTTTTTTCCCATTACTACAAGGACTCAAATAGACATTGAGTATTTTACTTAACCGTCAACACAACGTTTTTTTTGGGGGGATTAAAAATGTTTTGTTGCATGCAGAAATGTTATTTCATTTTTCTGCAGTCGTTCATTGATTTCATAAATGTAACACAGTATAGTTTGTTTATACATAGCACAAAGGCAAAAAAAAAACCCTGTTATATGCAGTGTTATTTCATGTAAAATTTCAAAAGGGTTTTGTTGCTCCCAGTGTTTTCTTTACTGTGTGAAATGGGTCCAAATGGCTCTTTGAGTGGTAAAGGTTGCCGACCCCTGTCATAGATTAAGGAAGCAGTCAAAGCTAAAACACTACTGCCTCTCACAGCATTGCTAAAGCAGTATATTCTCTTTGAGAAGAGGCCAGTCCGGAGCGGAACTCTTATGATCCCGCTCTCCGAGGTCCCGCCTTTCATTCCGCCCTCTGTCCAATCATTTTACAGTCCACCGTGTGGCCAGGCCTACAAACAGTGTCTTGCAGCCGTGACATGACCAAGTAAACACAGTTAATGTTATATTTTACTGGACCCAAAAAGCTCCGTTGGCTTTTTAAAAATCTTGACCAGAGACGGAGTAAAATGAGAGGAAATATTGGCCTTATGTTTGAAAATTGGAGGCAGTTTACTAGCAGCAATATTACATAACAGAGCCATAGCTGGGTAATTTTCTCCTGAAGAGGTAACAGAAAATAATTTCTGTAAAAAAATATAGAACTCCAGACACCTATGTATAGATCAAAAGAAGTAAAGGCCATAGGTTTTATATACATTCTATATATATATATATATATATATATATATAGAGAGAGAGAGAGAGAGAGAGAGAGAGAGAAAGAAAAAAAAGAGGCATGGCGATGTTTGAAAGTTGTCTGGACTGTTTGGTGTTTTATACGCAGGAGAATAACACTACGCGTTTCTCTAGTAGGTAGATGTTTTAGTGACTCGATGTACACTTGGTCGTGTTTTAAATAAAATGGGAAATAAGAAGTGTTTGATAACGCGTTTTGTTTATAAACCTAGTGCTAGCTTCAGCTCTTAAGGTGGAACAGAGAATTCAAGAACCTGGCGAGTAGCGCCATTAGGACTCGTAAACGGACACAGGTAAGGTGGAACGAAATGTTTTACTATAAAATTGTGGATAAGATCTGCCTCCTAAACGAAATTTATGGTGGAAAGGAATATCGATAAGTAACACCACCCTTGTCTAGTCGAAATGTTTCTGGAGGATTTGGACAGAAAAGACAAAAAATTGTAAATGCAGGGAAATGGCGGCCGCATGTTAACCTTTTTGCGTAGGTAGATCCATCCATCCATCCATTATCTGTACCGCTTATCCAATTTAGGGTCGCGGGGGGTCCAGAGCCTACCTGGAATCATCGGGCGCAAGGCGGGAATACACCCTGGAGGGGGTGCCAGTCCTTCACAGGGCAACACCCACACATTCACTCACGGACACTTTTGAGTCGCCAATCCACCTGCGATGTGTGTTTTTGGACTGTGGGAGGAAACCGGAGCACCCGGAGGAAACCCACGGGGAGAACACACCAACTCCTCACCGACAGTCACCCGGAGCAGGAATCAAACCCACAACCTCCAGGCCCCTGGAGCTGTGTGACTGCAACACTACCTGCTGCGCCACCGTGCCGCCCCCTCAACAAATTTATAATTTAATATTCCAAAAGATAGCTTCTCAGTTTCATGGTTAAAGAGGGAAAAATCTGCATAATTATGTCACTGAGAATATTTTGTTGTGAAACTGAGTTTCAATTAAGAGTGGGGGTGATAAGAACATAGCATCTGAAGAGTTTAAGCCTTTGAGAGCTGCCTCAGAGATATAAATTTATTACATTAATACATTAAAGCTATAACATTATCTCGCATTTTTAACAATTTGTATTTTCCATTTATTTCATGCTTGGCTTGCTTTCACCACCAAATCTGAATCAGTACTTTTCTCTACAGCCATTTCATGCCCAATCACCCTGAATCACTTTCTTTGTAGCCTTCAGCAGTTCTGGATTTCCTTCATGGGCCAGGATTGGAAAGTCAGTACTTTAGGGGACATTAGATTTGAGACCTTTTTTTTTGGTAGCTGTCACTTTGCTTTACCGGTAGTATTTATTGCAGTAATGAGATGTTTATTATAGAATGGTTTTAGGTTGCTCTCCTTTATTTGTACTGAAAGCAACAGAACACTGTATTTCTAGACTTTTGACATTTTTTCAATTATTTATTCAATTTCCACAGTTGGAGAAGGAAGATAATGAGGTTCATGATTACAATGATGCTAGTTATTATGATGGATTGATGATGTTGCCCACTCCCTGTGCTGGATCTCTGAAGAACCAGCTGACCCCAGGTCACTGAGGGAACAGAGAAAACCATTTTAACCACATGTTAGCCCTGAAAACATCCATCAGCAATTAGCTCTCAGCATCAAAACTACTGTGGTTGGACATAATGGCCATTTTGTCTCCAGCTCAGACAAAGTTTTGTCCAGCATTGTGGTTTGGCCTGTAAAATTCTTGCATTACATTTTCATGAGCCAAAAAATGAAGACATATTGGAGACGCTTTTTGAAGAATTAATAAATATTTTAAAATCTGCATAACAACTAGTTAAACTGGTTCAAGCTAAAGGTATTGTGATCGATTTCTCATTTTGCAAGGTCTTTGCAACAAGTACATTATACAACAATCGACCATAACATTAAGACCACCTCCTTGATTCTACATTCACTGTTCATTCTCTCAGCTCCACCGACCATACAGGAGCACTGTATAATTCAACAAATACATACAGTAGTCCATCTGTTGCTCTGCATACTTTGTTGCCCCACTTTTACCTTGTTTGGCAATGGTCAGGACCCCCACAGAGAAATAAAATTAAATGAAATGTGCAATTATTTGTCATTGTACAATATACAACTAAATGTGTCTTCTTCATTTAACCCATTATGGTAGGGAACACACACCCAGAACAGTGGGCAGTCATCAACAGCACTCAGGCAGCAGTTGTGGGTTTCAGGGTCACCTCAGTCATGAACTCAGGGAGGAGGACAGTGCTGTTCCTTCACTCTCACTGCCCCAAATTTTCCTGCAGGTCGTAGGAATCAAACCAGCAAACCTTCAGTCCTAAGCCCTCTTTTCTTTAACCATTAGTCCACAGCTTCCCTGGTTTGATTTCAGTGGTAGGTCATTCTTAGCTCTGCAGTGACACTGACATGGTGGAGCTGTGTTAATGTGTGTTGTGCAAGTGGATAAGACACAATATTCTTGGGGAGGAGTGGTCTTTGGGATCTAGAACTAATCATCCAACACCAGCAACCTGACATTACTCCCTTTATATGACTGCATGCAATTAAATTCTTACTACAGCGTTCCAAAAACTATATTAAAGCCATCCTAGAAGAGAAGACATTATTAGGAAGGGAAAATTTTTCATTTGAGAATGGTGACTTAATTGTGGGAGATGTATACTTCCATATATTGTTAGTTACAGTAGCCTTTAATGAAAAACAGAAGAAACAGACTTAGGACAAGCTGCGTTTTATATAAAGCATGGGAGGAAACAGGAAAACATGGCAAGTAGTATTTCGCTCAAGCCACTTTAGAGCGGAATAGAGCCTGTGTTAAAGAGTTAAGGAACCTAAGGCATTGCTGAGAGATTCCACCAGGGCTTTTTGACAGCTTGGTCTCTTGGGTGTTTAAACTTTGCTCTCTCACACACTTCGCTGCAGCTGCTCTAATAGACACAGAAAGGAGAGAGGGAGGATGGGAAGGGAAAAGAAGGAATAAAATGTGAAAATTAGACAATTGGGAAAAGTTGCACTAATGGGACACTGTAGGTAAACCGTATTGTCACATAATATATATGACAAATTCCGACAAGTATATTCACAATGGCAGCTTTAGAAGGTTAGGGAAACATTCATCCATTCATTTATTCATTGTCTGTAACTGCTTATCCAGGTCTGTGATTGGTTCATTTGAAATAATTTAAAATATTTTCAACGTTTTCACTGAACAAATGGAAAATATTTTGTAAATATGAACACATTATGAATTGGCCTGCAGCACACTCAAAAAGAGTTGGGACAAAGGCATGTTTTCCACTGTGTTACATCACTTTTCCTTTTAATTACACAGTTTAACTATTTGGGAAATGAGGATATTAATTGTTTACATTTTTCCAAGTGGAATTTCTGCCTATTTTGGTTTGAGGAAAGACCTAAGTTCCTCAGGAGCATGTGGTCACTGTCCGCTTGTTAAGTATGATGCCACGCTTGACGTTTCACTGTTTCCGGGTCCAATCACACCTTAGGTCCCTTATCATACATTCATAAGACGTGTGTTTACTGTTTGAATAAAGCTGAATGTCTCAATGAATTCTGTGATTTCTGTTCAGGAGTTCAGAAAAAGACATAAATTCAAAGTAAACAGAAGCAAACGTGTGCATTCAGAGCTCATTCTGATGTGTTTGAGCTGCCGTGTGGACTGTCTGGGCAGCTCCCTCTCTGGGAGCCCAGGAACCATGGAGAGACCCGTGTCTCCCGCTCCTGGACAGAACAGGTATTTTGTAACAAGTTCTGCTAACAGTTATAATCTACTATAGGAAGTAGCTAAGATTTGTACAGAAAGTCAACAGATTTTTTGCTAGTCTGGACAGATCTGGACTGCAGACAAGTCAGTCAAACACACATACTCTCTATCTCAGAATCCATTGTTGTGGTAGCACATATTAGGCCTGGCATTTTCTTGCTAAAATAGCTATCCCAAGAAAAGATGTCGTGTCCACATTGAAGGAGACATGTAATGGAGACATGTTAGCTGTTCCAAATAGTTTTCATGTACAGTCTTTTCCTTGTGTAGTAGATGGCCAGGTTGCATTTCTAGATGCAGTTTATTATATGGTGTACAGTTTTTGTCAAAAAGCTTAAGTGTGTAGTGTGAAATAATGCAGTGAGTATGAGAGAGAGAAAAAAGAAGAACATGGATGCACTAAAAGGGGAAGGGAAAATGCTGAATATACAGTATGTCTTTGAAGCAATAACAAAATTATTCATTACAAAACCAGATGCAACCCCTCCACCTCTCCTTCCTTGACCCATAAAGGACAACTATGATAAGATGCGCCTCTGTGAATTTGACTTGTCCAGCAGAAGGACTCTTGGAGGCTCTGCACATTATATTTTCACCACAGTGACAGGAGAACTGTCTGAAACAGGGCCCAAGTTATTTTCGGCCTAAATTTAATCAGGGATTGCACACGGCCTGTGTCAGTTTACTCTGTTTACTCATGCTAGATGTTCAGACATTTTAACCCAGAGGTCAGCAGCATTACGAATGAGAAATCTTGTCCAAAATGAATTTGTTTATATTTATAAAATTATACTTGAATGAAAATGAGCAGATATTTGGTTCACATTGTATAATTAAATGGATATTTTTGTTGCCAAAACACACTTAGGCTGATAGTTAGAATTTGTTTTAGATTCTACATTTTATTATTTGTAACTCACTCATGTTTAACAGGCTGAACATTCTTTACTAGGTTGCACCATTAGCACTCAAAAGGATTTTTATATGCATATAAAATGATGGACTCTGCATATTATGAGTAGGGATATTCAGTAACTGTTTGGTGCAGTATTAACATCTCACTTCTGATCATACGGTCACAGTGGTCTCCCTTACAAAAAAAATGTATGTTAAAAGTTCCCAAGTATACTTGGAAAATATATGTGGTAAGGATACTAGTAGCACAGTTGTATTATTTAAATAATTCCAAGTTTTATTTTGTATTGCATCCACAAGCGTATAGCACACTCCTTCAAATGTTCTTTAGTAAAGAACATGTTTTTATATGGAACCCTGAACATTTGAAGAACCTTTTGCATGATTAAATGGTTCTTTGCATTGGGAAGGGGTCCTTCAGATTGATGGAGAATGTGCTATAGATGGTTCCATATAGAACCTTTAGAGAAGGCTACTATATGGCGGTTATGTTGTTACAAGCTTGACATCTTAACAATGGAAGAGCCCTTTGTCAGTTTAAGCCAAGTATATTTAAGTATAATTGTGTTGCGTACACCACTGATAATACTGTAACAGAAAAATAAATAAATGAATAAATGAGTAAATAAAAATAAAACATAAAAAATTGTATAAACTTTACTCTTTATAAAATATTACCACTATCTCCACACAAGTACAACAGTGGGTGAATGCTGTCTCATACCAATGCTCTAACTCTTGTATTGTCCTGAGAATATTATTATTATTATTATTATTATTATTATTATTATTATTATTATGGTGGTCCACATAAATTAATTAAAATATCTTTAAGATTAAGAAAAGCAAAGCAAATAAACAAATGCAATAATAAATAAATAAGAATAAATTTCCTGTGAATGGCGGGTCCAGCTCTTAACATAAATCATCAAGACCTCTAACTAAGGGTCATTAACACCTGACCCCCAGGACTTTTTAATATACATGTTTACACAATTCCTCCTTATCTAGCCATAATTGTGAGAACACATGTTTGTCCTAAATGACATGCTTGTCCAGAAATCAAGGGCATTAATCAGGACTTCATCCCCTTAAAGGTAATGGACCATCCTCATCCTCACACAGACAGAGTGTCACCACAGAAATGGACTGATGGACTGGTCATCAGGCTGAGAGAGAGAGTCAATTGAATAGCTTTTTAACATTGAATTTCTGAATCTATCATATTCACCTGCAGACCCACAGAAATGCTCCTAAAAATCAGAATAAAATATTTCACCATTGACTTCCATTATAAGTGAAGAATGATTTTTAGTTTCCATTGTAACTTTTTTTTCAAGCTGATGATATGGTTCATAATGCCCCTGTCACTACTTTGGACAGTGGTGTTTGGGGAAGTGCTGACTTTCCCAGAGGCGTGCTGAGAGCTAAACAGTGTTCAGTCAAAAACTAACCACTAATGAGGGAGTGATAAATAATCCATGAGGAATAGACAGACAGGAGAGAAAGTGGGGATGATGAAGAGAGAAGAGGAAGAGTGACATGAGGGAAAGCATCTCTTACAAAGGGGAAATGAGAGAGACAGATAATGGGGCTCCAGCTGCTTCCTGATTACAGTTTTTCTCCATTGCATACACAAAAAAAATGGAACTATGCACACATTTCTGAAAACTCGAGGTTCATTTATCAACAACATGACTCTGCTAAAGCTAAGCTGCTAAGCTCCAAGCATAGTTCTATTTGATGTCAGTGAAATATAATACTAAATCACAGATTTACAAATCTCTAAACACACACTGCATCATTTAGTCACCTGGAATCACTGGCTTAGAAATTCAACTTCCTGATTCCCAATTAGTCTCACTCATGTTGCACCTGTACAAGTTCAATTGGAAGAAGATGTTGATCGTTTGTGTTAAATATACATGAAGTATTGTAAATGTTGTTTTGGGAAGTGTGGAACCCTACACTTCACCAAAATGAGAAAAAAAAATCAATTTTCCATACACTTATGCATTTGAATATGCAATGCAGCCTCATTAGGCAAAACCATCCATCTACATGTTTGATGCTAGTGTTTTGAATGTGTCATATCAGTGTATATTTGATGCTTAGTAAGAGATAAGCATATAAAAGCTGTGTGTAGTGTTTTAGTGAAAGGAATCAGCTTTGAGGAGAGAGAACATGGTTTTGAGTGCCGTGTTTTGCCAGAGATTTGTGGCCGTTTGGCAAAGTAGTAAACTCTTTTGAGTTTGTGTTTACAGTTTTGATAAATTGAGCCAAGTTTCTGGAAATGTGTTTAAACGTTTGGGAAAACAGTAATGACCCACATCTGTGTGTGTGTGTGTGTGTGTGTGTGTGTGTGTGTGTAGATGAGCGGTAAGAAGTTCAGCCAGAAGAGCAAGAAGTTTCTGAATGAAGCTAAAGCAGAGAGAGACAGGAAAAGAGGAAGTATGACCATGAGACATTAACTCTAACACACATACACACACACACACACACACACAGATTAGGGAGGGCACAAAGTTCACACTACAAACTGTCCCTTCATGCAGTAATTATTTCTTGCATTTCTTGTATGTTGCACACATCATGTGAGAATTTATGTCTGTCTGTCTCTCTCTCTCTGCATAATTAATGCAGCATAATCAATGCATTTGTTTACATTTTCTAACCTTCAATTACCTCTGTGTCTGTTCTGTATTTAAAGGGATTGTTTTACACCGTTTGAGCAGCTTAAGCACTTAATTTTTCATTTTAAGTTAACTTTTTACCTGTTTTAAGAATTTATTATGACTCATGTTTTCATTTTAGGTTTTCCATTCTGCCAAAATAATAATAAGAATAGTCAGTTGATTGATTTTACAACATTTTAGGCTAAAACAGCTATTTATTTTAGTTGAAAGAGAAAACTGATGCAGGTTACTCTCCTTTATATTCTTTTGGAGAAACAGCAAAAAAGTGAAACACTTGTCTCCAGTTAAAACTGATTATTATTTACAGGAGATTTTAGAGATAAGAAATGTTTCTTTCTTTACTTCTGTTTGTAGTTTAGTTATTTCTCGGCACTGAGCCCAGTCTGAGACTTTAGTACAGAGATAATGAGGAGAATCTACAGAGATGTGATTTATGTTCTCTCTGTTTTAGTGTCTCAGACTCTCCCAGTTTTTATCTGTGCGTTTTGCACTTTGTGCTGTGACCAGGTGGTTATTACTATAGTGGGTTAATGTGTAGACTTGAGAGTAACCCTCGCTGACCTTGGGAGGAACCAAGACTCACAAGGGGGGACCTGTCTTCCTCTGGTTAATCTACTGGTAATAATAGGAGTCTGTCAACAAACCTGAGTGATCGCATGAAGCGGAGGGATGACAGCATCAGCGTCTCAGCTTACTATAACACTCTAGCCCACACTTGGTATTGGACTTGGGGACCTTAGACGTTAGTGAGCTGCAGTAACAGCCTCTACTCTTCTATGAAGGCTTGAGAATATATGCTACGACATTGTGGTCAGAATTTGATGCCATTCAGCCATGAGAACATATATAAATAAATGAAAACACTTTATAGAGAAAGAAAAACTTTTATCTATAGGTTGCAGCTAATGTCGTTGTGTATGGTGGTCACCATTTTCGGTACCTACTCTTTACACAAACACACATCTCACATAAGACTGTGATGCTTACATTGTTTTATTATTTTTTTTCAACTATTTGTCCTCATTTAGACATTAAAATAAAACAAATATAATTATAGATCTCTGACCCATTTATCTTCCTCACATTTGTAAACAGCTCTGTTCAACTGTCTAGAAGAGTTCAAATATACCAAATTGTGCCATACTCCCATCACAGATAATAAAACTAATACTGCACCCAGACAGTAATTTGACACTTATTCAACAGGGAAATGTGAAACTGAATAAAAATTATTTTAAATATACAACACACCATATGAATTCAGAAACCTGAACCTGAAATGGAGAAGCGGAGAAAAAAATGATGATGATGATGATGACTCCCTAAGGAGGGTGTAGGGAGACATTTGGGATTTGGCCTAGGCTTCATTGCAGTGTTGAAACATCACTCTTGATCACTCACATTTTCAGACAATGAGAACTACATTATTAAAATTTAAGCCAATTCAGAGGAATTACTTAGGCAGACAGTCACGATAAAACATCATCCTCCATGTTCCATTTTTAGAGTGCAGGGAGAGCAGGATCTATTTATTTGTCCTGTAAACATGGGGAAAAGAAGGAGACAAATGGATATTTGGCTTGCACTTGTAGCCTCTTAACACTCTAAAATAAGTCACAGGTGAAATAAAACGATTACTGAAGCTTGTATATGATCTGCGTATTAATAACTCACAGATTCAATCACAACAGTAGAGAAATGCATTGGAGTCTAATGTATAAACAGTTTTCCATTAAATCCTATGACACAAATGGTAGTATTGCTAACAGATAACTGTCTTTTTTTTCTTCATTATGCAACACTGTGCTCTGAAACCAGACACTGTAGGATCCTTCTCTGCTTCTGAGTATTGTGACACTCCCTCCAGTGCACAGACAGGAGCTGTGTATGAGATATATCAGTCCTTCCCATCTGTTTACATTAATGTTGTGCTCTGAAACCAGATACTTGATACCAAATATGGTGCCCACGCCAAGTCACGTGAATGCAATTCATTAATATAGAAAGGGAGCGAGAAAGAGAGAGTAAGATTGTTTAACTTTTTGAACTCCCACCATCTCCAGTAGACATAGACAAAGATGAGCTCAAACCAGACTGACCAAATCATGTGTCCATGTTTAGTCAGCAGTATTTACAAACACTGAGTGACTAGTCATTTCTTCGCTGCTCATTTCTCAGAGAGTTCCTGGCTAGGTTTCTGCTTCCTGCATCTCAATTCCCTGCCAGAAACACACTCCTGCTAAATTGCGTGTCTGAGAGTAATGCATTATGGTAACTGGTCATTCACAGCCCAGATTATTGGACTCTGTTTAAGTGGAGGAGCACAGACAGCTTATAAAAGGAGGTCTAATAATCATTACCACATATATTTCACAATCTCATACATCCTCTTGCTCTTGCTTTCTCTTTGTCTGTCTCTCTCTTTCCTCTTGTACACATTTTTCTTTATTCCTCTTTTTCTCTTTCTTCCTCTTTCACTTTCAAACCCCCCACCCTCCCCTGCCCAATTTCTAGTTGATTTCAAAGGATCTTGTCTTTTGACACTAATCAGAGCAGTAATACTGTCACACACTTGATCTCACACAATACAAACACACACACCCTCTTCTCAGTCTGTGTCGTCACATTTCGAAGCTTTATTTGTCTTCCATAGGTGGGTGGATTTACCTGCATTCAGTTACTGATATTGGACAATTAATCCCAAAGACAATGAATGGAGCTTTTTCACTGCAGAGACCAATGAGGTAGCTCTGTCTAACAGAGTGTGACTAATAAGTGGACACAGTTGTAAGAGATGAAAAATTCCAGTAGCACTGCTGCGTCTGATCCTATACTATAGCATCACACACTAACACACAACCACCACATCAGTGTCACTGCAGCGCTAAGAATGATCTACGTCACAAACCATACATGCTCTCTGGTGGTCCACACGATTGAAGAACATGGAGAAAGGGGGCAAACTATGTATGCAAAGCAAGTGTATAATTGCAGAACTACAAAGTGCTCCTGTATGGTCAGTGGATGTACAAATATGTAGCTGAATTCACTAATTAGAAGGGGTGCCTCCATACCTTTGGACACCAAGTTTTTAACACCTTAGGCAGCTGAAGTTTCCTAAGTGCATTGTCTGTAGACTGTAAAACAAGGACGGTTCATTTCTAAAAGACAATTTCACTCTTCAGTGCAGTAATCATTAAAGTTCCAATATAAAAGTCTATTACTTTTTGATCTGTGTTATTACAAAGAATTTAATTTTCAAAGGGAATCTAATCCTCCAAGTAACCTTTAGAGATGAACTTTTGGGTCAGAATGTTTGGAAAGAGGGACCTGCTCCAGCTAGAATTAAATGAGGTAAGAAGCCCATTGTGTTGTACAGAGCTGGATCTTATTATAGGCCTTGAGTCACAAGCTGAAAGTGGGTGTAGCTAAAATAGGAAGCAATCTGTCATATGGCAGATATTCCAGGCCATGTGTGGCACAAGGGCGAAGGCCTAGGTTAAGTAAACATGTCCCAATAAAACAAGGCCTTCTATCTTCCCTGTAAGTCACACATTCAGATTCAGTTGTGTATCAATGAATAAATATCTGCACACAGTAAGAAGGGCAAACAGAGATTCCGTATACAGCCCAAGGAACAGGATGTAAGAAAGAACACCTAATTTCAAAGGTGGAGAGGTTTGCATTTCTGCCTTTGTTTACATTTGGTTGCCAAGGAAACAACCTGTCAGCTTGGCTTGTTGTATACATTTACACTGTAGGATGACTAGATTAGGAACACCTATCTCGTATCTACACTGTTTATCAGCTCAAGGGAAGGAGAGTCTGTTAAAAGTCTGTGGTCCCAGGAAAAGCAGCTCAATCCGCCACTTTGGCGCACAATGTGCTGCATGTGCAACCAGCCGAAACATCATGGTTAATTCAGAACCCACCCCTATCCTCTTTTCCATTGCTCTTTTCACATTTCATCCTTTCGATACTATATCTTTTCCACCTCATCCATCAGCTAAACAAATATTTGGGTGTTTTTCAATTTTTGGGCCTTTTCCATTCCATTATGTACATTTTCATGTGCAGTGAATGGAAAGCACATAGGGTATTTCTACAGTGATGAGCACAAAAAAAAATGACCTATATAAAAATTATCCACCATTCTACAATTACAGACTGTATTCCACCTGTTTCTCTGCATACTTTTATGTCCACTTTTCACCCTGCTCTTGTGTTGTGCTCATACAAGAGGACACACCAGTGCTTCTAGAATTTTTAAGTACTGTCTACACACTGTCCACTCTGTAAACAACACACACACACACTCCATTAGAGCTACTGCACTGAAATACAGTTGGACACAAAACACAATCTACAGCTGTTTACTCCTACTTACAGTTATGCTACAAACTCTATATGCTAGCTCTATTTTTATATCACTGTTTTTTCTTTTTCAACTATAGTATAAATGTATGATCCAGCAGATATATCATATGAATTATTACACACTTTTACATAGTGTTTTGTATTTTGTTGATTTTATGTAGTTGCCAAGTCCTTACTACTGTCTCACAAAACCTTATTTCATTATGATTTTGTCACAGCAGAGTTTGGTAAAACATGGGGGATGAGTCAGGGAGTGACTGGCAGTTGTGATTCAGCAGAGAATCTCTGGCTTCAGTTTATTAATGGATGATTCACAGTGACAATAAAAATATTACCCAGCAATCATGATATACCGGTTACAGAAGATGAATGAATGTTCTCCTCCAAGCATGCTGAGCTGTCTAATGACATCAGAATGAGTCTTTGCTGACCACTTTCCCCAGAAAGGTGTTTTAAGACTAGAATTTATTAGCTTGAACCTCCCTGAACACAGCCTGCCTTAAAGAATATTTACACACTGCAGTAGGCCTTAAATCAGAAAGTCATTTTCGTTTATGCACAACGAAGCGCTCTGTATTGATCTGGAGGTGAAGAAGGTTTGGGGGGATGGAATTGTGGGATTGATAGACTGTGAGGCACTGGGCTTTGAATAAGGACCAGGATAATGCATCGAAGAGAAGCTGTCAATAGACATTAACGCCATTTACTGCCCATCGGAGGTGAAAAAGAGGAGAGTGAAACTTGCTCATGTTCAGTCAGCTGACAAATAGAAGCATGTCATCCTGTCTACCTAATAGGACAATCGGGAAACAGCCTGATAGCAGGGAGAAAGGTTAAATGCAGCCTAAACCTAATTGTCTTTGAAAAATGAGTCTGCCCTACCCCTTGCCTCTGGTCTGCTGTTGTAATGCTGTTCTTTTTGTGGCTCCTTCACTCTAAGATGATCATTTTCTTCCAATACATTTACTTTATGGGACTGCATCCACAGCTTTTGATGTACCATCAATAAAACAAGGATTTGTCCACTCATACCAGCGCAACACACACTAACACACATCCACCATGTCAGTGTTACTGCAGCCCTGCTAATGATCCACCACCTAAGTCATACCTAACCATTGAGGAAATGGGGATAGGAAAGTAGTCTGTAATTGTAGAATTACATAGTGCTCCTGTATGGTCGGTGGGGCTGATAAAATGTATAATGAGTGTAGATGCAAGTTAGGTGTTCCTAATTCAGTGATCATTCAGTTGGCTGTCCTTCATTCAGTGCTGTGGCCAATGGAGTCCCAGTCCCGCCTACAGGGGTTTGTTTTGACTTTAATCAAAGTAATTCTTTATACATAAATATCACATTAGATACGGCCCTGGCATCCATGAACCACAGTCTAGAACCCTTTAAGAACCACACCCTAAATTTGGTAGAGAACTGTGACTGGGTAGTGATTGCTTTTCAATTGTGGTATGAATACAGCACTACTCTCAGCCAAAATATAATCCCTGCTTTGCTCTGGCACGTTCACAGCGCCAAACGATGGAATACAGTACAGCTGAGCTAATTCTGACACAAATTCAGCATTTTATACTCTAAATGAAAATCAACAAGTATTGTTTTTCTGGTAAGAGACAAAGCGGCATTAAACCAATGTAATGAATTTTATGAATATTTGTTTTTCTTTATGGCCGTTTTCCCCACGTCTGTGTTTAAAAGTAATCTCACGTGTATGGCATTTCAATGAAACATTTATTTTTTAAGTATCTGATGATGTAAAACAATAGTTGTGTACTGATGACATTTAGAGGTGATTGTATTCAATCCGCCCTGCGAAGGACTGGTGCCCTCTCCAGGATGTGTTCCTGCCTTGCGCCCAGTGAGTCCGGGTAGGCTCCAGACCCACCACAACCAGGAACTGGATAATTGGTTACAGACAATGAATGAATGAATGCATGAATGGATGTATTCAATTCTGACACTAATTCAGCATGTACATTTTAAAAGGCAAATCCTTGTGTATTGTTTTTCAGTAAAGAAGTCAAGCAACATGAAAACAATGTAATAGTGGTTTTGCTTTTAATTTTAGCAAGTATTCGACATATTAGTTTGGAAATGGCGTGTGGATTTCACATTGTCCTATTGCAGTGATTGCTTTTTAATTTGGCACTATATCTTCTCCATATGAGGTGTGTATCTTGAAGCAGCTGCACAACCCCACAACGCCACTGGCACAAAGCGACAATATTTCACCCAGCCTCGTTGCCACGGTAATTGACTCTGTCCCACTGGGCTGCTACACTTCTACAAATGGAGGGCTTTGTTTCCTTTCACTTTTCCACTCTGCCCACTTTCCTCTCTCTCTCTCTCTCTCTCTCTCTCTCTCTCTCTCTCTGTCTCTCTCTCTCTCTCTCTCTCTCTTTCTCTCTGTCTTCAGTCTCTGTACATCAACAGACAGGTTGAAATAATGCCATAGTCTATAGTGGTTGAGCGAGAGACAAAGAGTAAGAGAAAGAAAGAGTGGAGAGCGAGTTAGAGAGAGACTCATTTTTAACAAAAGGCATATTTTACACTTTCGCAACACTCACATTCTTTTCAGGAGACCCACTCACTCTCACAAAAAAATCTGCAGCCACACCTTAGAACTCTTGAAGTTGCATTTTCTGTTACTCACGATCCAAAAAAATACACAGTTAAGAGAGGCTGGGGTTCTGGGATGACCAGTCCATTTTTTTTTTCTGTTGCGGAAACACTGTGACTTCTCTCATTTTGCTTTTACTTCTTCAGCCGAGTTATTCCACCCATTTTTAAAGGTTCTGTAATTATAATAATTAAAAGGTAAAATTAAAGATGTAAACAGAGTCATTGGTACATACTACTCTAGGGTCATAAGTAGTGAAAAAATATACATAACAAAGAAACTTGTATTTAAAGTCTCAGAGTACATAAATTTGTGTAAATTTACTAATATTACACAAAGATATAGATTCAATATATCTTTGACTGTTGTATTCGCAAAAAGTTACTGACTTCCAGTTTCATTGACAAACATGCTTCTGTTATTGCTGTATAATTAATGCACACATTTGAATTGAGCCGTATTCAGTTCAGTGTGTGGTGTGTTGTTCATGTTGCAGCAGGCTTCGCGGGTGAAGGCCGTTATTGTGTAAAAGTCTCTGTCCCACACACGAAGGAAAAGTGCAACTGTCCTGTGCAAGCGCCAGCAAGCTCCTCCATTCATTCATAGCAAAGCACACACACACACACACACACACACACACACACATACACACACACAAGCAGTTTTAAGACAAAGCAGCACTGGCTATTGTTTATTTTTAACATATCGTTTCTTCCTGTCATCGTTGGACAGCTCGACACGCACTGAGTACTGGATGAGTCCTACAGTTTACTGGATGCAGCTTATGACCACACTGAGAGTAGAACCTTTATGGCACATGGCTTATATATATAACTGTACACTCCCAATGTGGAGATATAAGGGACTGGATCACAATAAAGTGTCCAGTCAGTGCAGCTCTACAGCCTGCAGTTTAAAGTCACTGTGTTTATCCACAGGCTTAGGACAGGGCAGTGTGCAGAGGGTTAAGCATCCATAACCACCCTTCCTTTGTCCCACACACAAAAACAAGCTTGGGAAAGCGTGAAGTAAAAGAAAGGAAACAAGACAAGGTGCTGTGCTTGTTCTTTATTACTCCCTCCCTTTAAATTCCTGGCACTGAAACTCTAACATGAGGACAAGATTTCCCTGAAACAGTACAGCAGTCTGACAGCTGATGCAGAGAAGTTGCAATGAAGCAGATACTCGAACAATTTTAAAATCTTGTTTTGCTTTTTATTAACATGATTTTGTGTATATTCCCTTGCTTCAGGGATTTTTATTTGTTTATCTGCTGGTTTTATCCATCAATTCGAATTTAAAATATTATTTATGGCACTTTAGATAACATTAACCTTTAATTTAATCAAATATCAAATTTTTAATATTTAATCAAATATTTAATCAAACTGATATTCCAAATATCTTTAAAAGAATGAAAAAAAACGTTTTTTTTACAGTTATTTTGTTGTTTTTATTATATATGTATTTTAAGTATTTACCATATATATATATATATATATATATATATATATGAAATAAGCAGGGCCTAGATGGGGCTTGCAAGTGTGGAACATTTTGCTATTGCATTCAAATGGATGAAATACACTTAAGATCAAATGGTGAATTTTTATTGGATATTTAAAAGGTTCTTCACACTCACACATCTTTCTTTATGGAATCAAAAGTGGTTCTTCTATGACATCATTTAAATTACCCTTTATAGTACCTTTATTTTTAAGAGTGTAAACAGTAAACAAGAACATTTCAACAGATTTACCATCTATTCCAACATCATTTATACCATCTATTCCTGACATCTATGGACCGTAATATTCCATTATAAAAATAAATTGGATTTTGTTATATTAAAAATGTGTTATATAAAAAACACTCTACATGCAGTTTTTCAAGTAAACATGGCCAAAGCAGCAGTGAAATTGGTCGAGGACCCCAATGTGCATGTCAGGGTTCACCAAACTTACATTATGTTATATAATATATGATATTTCCACCCCAGATGTCTGTGATACAAAAACACTCATCATAGTGAGTTCCATTTAAATGACAAGGACTTTGCTCTTGAAAAACATTGATTTCTCTTACATCCAACTCAAATTTGCCACATACGTACAATACCAGTCAAATGTTTGCACACGCCCACTCAGGGAGGGTTTCCTTTGTTTTGGGCCATTTCACTTATTGTGAATGTACAGTACCTGTCAAATGTTTGGACACATTGTCTCTTTAAATGTTTTTTCCTTTGCTTTTCATTATTTTCTACATTGTAAATGAATATGGAAGACATTAAAACTATGAAAGATCACATGGAATTATGAAGTAAACAAAAAAGCGTTAAGCAAACAATATGTTTTATACTTTAGATTCTTCAAAGTAGCCACCTTTTTCTTTGATGACAGCTTTGCACATTCTCTGCGTTCTCTCAGTCAGCTTCATGAGGTCGTCACCTGGAATGATTTTCAGTGAACAGCTGTGGCCTCATCAAGAGTTAATTTGTAGAACTGCTCGCCTTCTTAATGTGTTTGAGAGCATAACTTGGGTTGTGCAGAGGTAGGGGCTGGTACACATTTCTATACAATGAATAGCCCTATTCCACCAATGACTAATAAAAAGATGTGTCCAAACTTTTGACTGGTAGTGTATATATAAATAATATTTGCCAATTTGCTTAAAATTGGTTATTTTCAAATGAGGAAAATATAGCATTATGCCACCATGTACAAATATATTCAGCAGTATCTAATATAATTGGGTCTCATACATTCTTTAAAACATACTGAATTCTATTAATGCCAGTTATAACTTATTAGCTTGTGTACACATATTCACACACACACCTGTGGACAATTTCACTATGCCAATCCACCTGGCATTCCCTAGAACACAATAAACACCTTATAAACAGTGACCCAAGGTGATGATCCAACCCAGGACCATGAAGCGCCCCCATCCCACCCACTATTACTGTAAAACATTAAAACACTTACACGTTTCATAAATTTAATACATACATCTACTGTAACTTCTATTTACTGGGTTTTTTTTGTGTATGTACATATATGTATTTTGATACAAAAATGTCATCCATATATTTTTCCATATCCATATATTTCCTGGTATCTTGGGTTCAAGTCCCAGTGATGTTCAATACCACCGATTTCCTTTCCAATCTGATAATCCGAGTAAAATTCAGGCTGGTATCGGCGATACCGATCCAGTATCGATACATTTGTATGAATACACCTAATGTGTCTGGTAATTCCAAAAAAAAGTTATTTTTTTAAAAAAAGTTACTTATTTCATAACTACATTTATTAATTTGAACAACTCCAAAAGCAACAGTGCTTAGCGGCACTTAAATCTCCACTTTTTTTCCCTTTGCACCTGGATAGTGCCTGCCTGCAGCACCGAGAGACTCCTCCAGAGACGTCTGTCTTGGCCTAGCAGCTGCACCTGACACTGTGCTCTCCTCTTCTGCCCGCCTCATCATAAATGCCTCACATTCTGTGTTGTGGTTCAAACTGAAGTGTTTGACAAGGTTTGTTGTGTTGCCACAACCCCTTACTGTCACAAACCGCATATTGGCTGTTTGTGAAGCTGCCATTGTGTCTGTCTACAGACTGAGTGACTGACTGACTGAGCGTCCTGCCACTGCGCTTACGCATTATGCACTTATCCAGGCGGAAAAAAAAGTAGTTCCCACCAACTTTATCATTTAGACAAGATCTTAAAAGTTTAGTTACTTTCCACTGTGCTCCTATTAATGATGTACATTACCTCAAATGACTGGAGTATGAAAAGTTTTGATATTTTGATTTGAGAATGGACTTTATATCATAAAGACCTGGTATTGGAGGCATCGATATTTTAATATCGATCCACACATCTATCACACATCCTCACTATCAAGTCCCATTTGGGTTGAGTTTCCATGGTCTCCCTGTGTTTGTCTGGGTGTCCTCCAGGGTTTCTGTCCAAAAAACATGGAGGATAGGTGAATTGGCTACACTTAACTGTCCTGGTGTGAGAGAATGAGTGTGCATGTGAATGTGTATGTATGAGTGTGTATGCCCAGATATGGATGGTCACTCTATCCTGGGGGAACTAATGCTGCTGGAGAACGACTGAATTAACTAAGAGAATTGAGAGAATGAATACACAGTGGAAACAGAGGGAGAAAGAGAACGTGTGTGTGTGTGTGTGTGTGAGAGAGAGAGAGAGAGAGAGAGAGAGAGAGAGAAAGCAGCTGGAGAGTCAATGCTAGGTTCCAGACTAGCGCTCTTTGTCCCATGACTAATCAGAGCTTTAACCTAGTGTCTTCTGAAGCACTATGTTCTCAATGCATGCCTTTTTTTTCAGGGAAAGGATGATAACATTACTTAATCTGTGAAATGCAGCTGCTGAGAAAATCTTCCTCCAGAGACTCTCTACTGTGATTTCACTCTGGTCACTGAACACTTAAAACTATTCAAATCCTTCTCTGGAAGCCATTGTGTTGTTGCTTGTGGAACCTGTTTCTTCCTGTTGTTTTTTCTTTTTGCTTCACATGTAACACTGTCTGTAAGAATTTGAAACCATTCAGCCCCATAAATATTAGTGAGGTCAGGCACTGTTGTGGGCCCAAGTCATTCCAGAGGTATTAAATAGAGTTGGTTCACTCTAGAGGATAGCTCCACAGCTCAATTAGACATGAAACGGTTATTGGTTTCACAATAAAGAACAGTAAAAAAAAGTCCTTGACAGTTAGTGATACCATTTGAATGTTAAATACTGCAGTTAAAAACCTAACGTATGGTACAGGGTCATCCAAAGTTGCTAGACGAAGCTCCGCCAGCATGTAAAATGGTTTTGGGGTTTGTTTTATGTCAAGGTAAACTTGGTCAGTAAAATAAGCCAATGGGCTAACTGATGTTTATGTTCTTGTAAATACATGTGTGACTGTAGAAATGTTCCAGGTTAGGAAATTACCTTCATTTTTAAAAAATAAGATGTCTCAAAATAAACAGAACCCATTCTAGCCAGTTACAAACTCTCCACCCATGCCACCTTAAATGGTGCTATAATTATATTTGAGCCACCTTAATTTGAGAATAAGTTTGAGTTCCTGTTTAAGGTAGAATATTAAGGTTCACCTTAAATGGTTCAAGCACAGTTTCTGTTGTGCTCAGAATGTTTGAAATAAACATGTCTCAAGGGATCTTGGACCCCATTTACACCTGATCAATTCATGTGACCCTTATCTGGATTGTATCCGGATAAGCTTTAGTTAGTCAGACTGATATCCAATTGCTGTGCGGGATGGAATATTCAAATCCGCACGTTATCTGGCAACCAGTTATTTATCCATTCAGCTTCTTTCTGTACTGTGCTGAAGATTTGCAATTTTACATGTAAAGCATTGTAATGTTGTTCAAAGTGCAACAGAAACTCATTTGTTACATGAGTTTAGTTTTGTAGATATTCGGTCTGTGTTTACTTTCATGCAGTTAGTTGTCTCCCAAATTCAGGGTCAGTTCCACTTTAATTAATCAGAAACAGCAAAAATAAGTCAATATTACCCACCTATGGAGCAGGAATTAAGTAATATGTTCATCTCTTTTCATGATTTTCAACATTTGGAAGTTTCTTCGACATCCAAGCACCTACAAATGCTGTTTCTTTGCCATGAGCAGAGACAGAGCGGAGCGTACCAGACAGAGACCCTTTTTTGTTTTCTAACCCATTGGCAGAGACTGTGGTTATATAAACACATTAGACCATGTTTTTGAACTTTTCAGCACATTTTAACAATACCGCAGTAACACTGATAACCAGGTTAATTTTGACCATGATAAACACGATATAACATTTTCATACCATTTCATGACTAAGCCCAATGATTGTGGGCTGGGTTTATTCCCCTCTCTCCAACATTTTGCACTTGTGCATGGTGAAATTAGGCTTGTGTGGGTGCGTGTCTTTTAATTGACAAAGCCCGTCTAAGGCTATTATATGTACAACTGAAAGTCATTGTGCACAAAATGAATCCACCTTAAAACTGATTCACTGAATATAATTGGTGACAAATGATTGAGTAAAGTGTATCATGAGATTGATTGCATTACATTTTATTAAACTTCCAAATACTTTTATGTTGCATAGGAGCATATGTATGGTTTAGAAGCCAGCTTTAAGATAAAGCTTTACTCTTATCAAATTCCTCATTGCAAAAGAGCCTTTATGAAATCCCAGACTCAAAGGGATAGTTTAAAATAAGCGGCTATTACTTTCAGGCTTTTACACAAGTGCCTGATACAGTTAGGTTGCATTACATGACCACACAATTTATCTGTGGTTTTTGATGCATGGAGATTTTTAATGATATCAACAGGGAAACAACTCTGTTGCTTCAGACTGCAGCTGCAAACATCCAATGTAGGTTCCACCTCAAATGCTCCACCTCCAAACTGGGAACAAATATAACACTTCCATTTTCAAAGCCACAGCCTAAACACTCATCAACACATCAATACACAAATGAAAACATGCACAAGCCTGCATCTGGAGCCATGCCAAGCATTTGAACTTTTTGAAGCATGAGATTAATACACTTGGGTGGAAGAACAACAGAGGCTGAGATGTTATCTTATTACTATAGAAACTTGTTACTCTTGAATTTAAATGTTACTCTAAGAAAACACAAGTAAACACAAAATGCAGTTTTTAAATGAAGGTTTTTATTATTAAGTGAGAAAAAAAATCCAAACCTACATGGCCCTGTGTGAAAAAATGTCCCAGCCCCTCCAGTTAACATAACATAAATGTTTTTTTTTATCACACCTGAGTTCCATTTCTCTAGCCACACCCAGGTCTGATTACTGCCACACCTGTTCTCAATCAAGAAATCACTTAATTAGGACCTGCCTGACAAAGCGAAGAAGACCAAAAGATGCCTGATAACACTGATGCCTATTTATACAATGATGCCAAGAGCATCAAATTCTTTGAGGCATCATAATAGTGAGAAAACAAGCAAAATACACTTCCTCCGCAGCACTTGGAGGAAACCCATGCAGACACAGGGAGAACACACCACACTACTCAAAGACAGTCACCCGGAGGAAACCCTCGCAAACACAGGGAGAACACACCACACTACTCACAGACAGTCACCCGGAGGAAACCCACACGGACACAGGGAGAACACACCACACTCCTCACAGACAGTCACCCGGAGGAACCCACGCAGACACAGGGAGAACACATCACACTCCTCACAGACAGTCACCTGGAGGAAACCCACCGGACACAGGGAGAACACACCACACTCCTCACAGACAGTCACCCGGAGGAAACCCACGCAGACACAGGGAGAACGCACCAAACTCCTCGCAGACAGTCACCCGGAGGAAACCCATGCAGACTCAGGGAGAACACACCACACTCCTCACAGACAGTCACCCGGAGGAAACCCACGCAGACACAGGGAGAACACACCACACTACTCAAAGACAGTCACCCGGAGGAAACCCACGCAAACACAGGGAGAACACACCACACTACTCACAGACAGTCACCCGGAGGAAACCCACACGGACACAGGGAGAACACACCACACTCCTCACAGACAGTCACCCGGAGGAACCCACGCAGACACAGGGAGAACACATCACACTCCTCACAGACAGTCACCCGGAGGAAACCCACGCAGACACAGGGAGAACGCACCAAACTCCTCGCAGACAGTCACCCGGAGGAAACCCATGCAGACGCAGGGAGAACACACCACACTCCTCACAGACAGTCACCCGGAGGAAACCCACGCAGACACAGGGAGAACACACCACACTCCTCACAGACAGTCACCCGGAGGAAACTCACGCAGACACAGGGAGAACACACAACACTCCTCACAGACAGTCACCCGGAGGAAACCCACGCAGACACAGGGAAAACGCACCAAACTCCTCACAGACAGTCACCCGGAGGAAACCCATGCAGACGCAGGGAGAACACACCACACTCCTCACAGACAGTCACCCGGAGGAAACCCATGCAGACGCAGGGAGAACACACCACACTCCTCACAGACAGTCACCCGGAGGAAACCCACGCAGACACAGGGAAAACGCACCAAACTCCTCACAGACAGTCACCCGGAGGAAACCCATGCAGACGCAGGGAGAACACACCACACTCCTCACAGACAGTCACCCGGAGGAAACCCACGCAGACACAGGGAGAACGCACCAAACTCCTCACAGACAGTCACCCGGAGGAAACTCACGCAGACACAGGGAGGACACACCACACTCCTCACAGACAGTCACCCAGAGGAAACCCATGCAGACGCAGGGAGAACACACCACACTCCTCACAGACAGTCACCCGGAGGAAACTCACACAGACACAGGGAGAACACACAACACTCCTCACAGACAGTCACCCAGAGGAAACTCACGCAGACACAGGGAGAACACACCACACTCCTCACAGACAGTCACCCGGAGGAAACCCACGCAGACACAGGGAGAACACACCACACACCTCACAGACAGTCACCTGAAGCGGGACTCAAACCCACAATCTCCAGGTTCCTGGAGCTGTGTGACTGCGACACTACCTGCTGTGCCACCGTGCCGCCCCCAAAATACACGTTCATAATTTTATTCAGCAATTTTGTATATGTTTTATATTCTATATTCTACACCAACTCAGGAGGCACAAGAATGGCTAACACAAAGAGTACGTCAGCAGATAAAAGCTATAATCTCTACCTGGTCTTCTGCAGTAGAAGTAGATAAAGTGGCCACGTGTATAAATCTATTATGAAAACACATGAACAGGATACATGCATATTACTAGATTTAAAGTAACGCCCAGTCAGTAGCTCTGAATCAGAGATGAGAAAATAATGGATAATATGAGAGCAGCTGGAGTATGTTTCTCTGATGAACATCAATATGTCAGTCTCACTCTGTAACAAATCTGTATATCATGGCTTTCTCTGTGTTATGCGACATTAACATAAACATTTTCTTATTTTGTTATATTATTCCTGACTGCATATTATTATCTAATTAAATATTCTCTGGAAGATCAATATAACTTGGCTCATAATTTTTTAATTGCCTTCATTTACAAAGCTAAAGAAACACCATTTCCTGTTATTTCCCCTTAGACAAATAGCAACACCGGGTAGAATTTTTACCTTAAAATGAAATCATTATGAATCTTTACTGACCTGTAATAGGTAGAATACGGCCTCTGTTGTTGCTACTCTTTGTTCAGCACTGCAAAAAATGTACTGTGTAACTTTTGGTTAAACAGTCTGATAATTTGTGTAATTCTGAATTTCATTTACCCTGTAAGTTGGATGTCAGAGCTAGGAATGACATCACATGGAAGCTGACCACGTTCCATTTAATCTTTCAGAAAACCCTATGTTTTCATTGTTAGGTTGTCCTCAGTTAGCATTGTTAGCGTTACCAGTTGATAACCGGGCATTATGCAATATTTAATGCTTTCAAACATCATGAAAATATGTTCACTTATAGCAGCTGGACAGTAATGTGTGTACAACTCATTTAATGAGACACAGTGCTATAAACTGCAATACTACTGCTTTTACATACTGCTGATGTGTGGGCAGCCATCTCATCTTGGATTCTGAACTCAGGGTTAGTGAGGCTCCCCTGACTCTCCAAGGGTGATGCAGTTGAAATTTCTTACTTGGAATTAGAAAATTGTGACACCTGAATTCAAATGGAACATGGCGTCAAATCGAAGGCTATTAATAATAGTGTCTGACACTGTTAGGTTGCACAATATGACAATGTTTGTCCTTGATGCGGTAGGCTTTTTAAAGTTATTATAAATGTTACTGTCCTCCAATGCCACTATGGGAAAAAAATGCAAATTAGCATTAATGTACTAATAAGAACAGTCTTGTTCAAACCATGTAGCCTATTCATTTTAAAGTTCTGCCCAGCTCAGTGACACAGACTGAAGTTAAGTAGAACCTATAATTGTACAGGGTGGCACCATGCCGCCCTGACTGCCAGGTAGTGTTGCAGTCAACAGCTTCAGGGACCTGGATGTTAAGGGTTCAAGTCCCACTCCAGGTGACTATCTCTCACCTATCTGAGGAGTTCAGTGTGTTCTCCCTGTGTCTGTGTGGGTTTCCTCTGGGTGCTCCAGTTTCTTCCAGTTTCCTCCCACGCTCCAAAAACACATGCTGATAGATGGATTGGTAACTCAAAAGTGTCCGTAGGTGTGAGTGAATGTGTGAGTGTGTGTTGTGCGGAGAGGTGTGAGGATTCGGATCCCCTCCAGGGTGCGTTCCTGCCTTGCACCCAGCAATTCCAGGTAGGCTCCGGACACCCGCGCCCCTGAACAGGATATGAGGTTACAGACAATGAATGAATGAATGAATATAATTGTACATAGTTGCCATACAAGTCCAAACCTCAGCATCACTGCAGCTACAATGCAACACAATTTAATCTCAGAAGGTGTTTATGCAAAGAACTGGTCATTAATAAGAATGGTCTAACACAAATACTCTTAGGCTGCTTTCATACAGCAGGTGAACGTGGCCCAAATCCGATCTGTTTCTTCATATGTACTTTGGCCGCTTTCATATGTGGTATTGAAATCCAATGCATATTTTGTCTGTGGTAATGGTACTCTGTCTGAATTGCCAAATCAGAATTCATGTGACTTTCATGTCACGCTGGCTGCTGAGATTGTACCGTGGACTCAAGGTCAGAGCATTTTTATGAGAGTTTTAATTTGAGGTGGAGATGGTTAGGAAATTTGTATCTTGTTTTTCACACTCATTTGAAATAAAGGTACAGTTGTTTTGTGAGAGAGAACTGGTGTAAACCGCTAGTCTGGATCCATTCCATTCAAAAACAAAAGTGCTTTGGAAGGAACAGATGGACATTTCCTTCTGGTCAAAGTGTAAAGCATCATCTTTTTGTGCATGGGGTTCAGCCTGATCTGTTCAGACTCATGTCAGATACAGAACACATATATGTAGATAAAGACATGTCTATTTTGACAATGTGAATAGCAGAACAAAAAAATCTAATTTGAGCACAAAATTAGATTTGGGCCACTTTTACCTGCTGTGTGAATGTAGCCTTAGTGAATTCATGTGTCTTATTGTCAGAATTGTTTTTCAGGATAAAAGCTGATGTTCCTCAGAAACATACTGAACATTGTGCATGTGAACGCATGTTGCATGAGTCACAGAGCAAGTTCCATAGCCAAAATTCTCCTCCAGTCAAGCATGTCAATAGAGAATCAGTTGAACTTGCTGCAGTAACAGCTACTAAGATGCTGGAACATTGCTTTGAGGATTTGAACGTGTTTAGCCATACAAGACATGGTTAAGCCAGTTCTGGACCACACACTTTACTTCATCTTATCCTAAAGGAAGTGGATGGAGCTCCTCTCCTCCAGAGAACACAGTTCCACTGCTCCTCAGCCCAATACTCGAGAGCTAAGCAGGCACAGCTCAAGAGCTTGTCTATGAACATCGGTATCAACAATGTATACACTTTGAGTAGCTGAATTCTCTCATCAGTTATGAATATAGTGGCTAATCATTATATATACTAAAGACAACCACCTTGTGCTTCCAGTCACTAATCACAGTACCATTCAACACTACCTCATTTATCATTAGTCAGTATCTGACAGCAAGATCTCTACTGATTAAATATTGTTTGGTCACTTCCCTGAGAATAGTTCTTCAGCCAACTGTCCAGACAAGTTCCCCTGGAATTACAAGTTTCTGTCTGCATTCAGAGCATTTTTGAGATATTTTGCTGCAAAGATTTTGAATTGCAAATAGCAAAACTGACACGTGGGAACAAGTCCCTTTCATGCATGAAAATAACACACCCAAAATATATTCTAAACGTACAATGTCAAAATCCTATTACATTTGTTAATTAGGTTTAATTGCATTGATAAATCAGATAGAATCTTCTAATCCTAAGAACTCATTCACATTTTTGTGTGAGTTTTGAGGATTAGATCTAAACGAATTATACGGTTCAATCTGGATAAACATTTAAAAATTAATTAGTTTCAAAGAATACTTTACCCATAATTTGTTTTAAGAGATAAAATTAGTGTTGTAACAAATTTTCTACATGTATCAGAAATGATAATTTAATGTTTTAAATGTATAATATATACATTTATATATATATATATAAATGTATATATATATTTATATATTTATATACATATGTATTATATTATATATGTATAATATAATAACCTGCAATTGTTTTTTTAATCCAAATAATTTTTTATTATTTATATTGTATGACATTTCTTGTCTGAGGACTAGTAATCTTTTTCTTATCTAAAAAAACAATTGCAGGTTAGGTATAAAGGTCATTTCTAAAATAGGAACAATTAATTTTTTATTTCCTTTAGGTTAAATAGCAACCAGCGTCTGTAATAAAGAGTTGCAGGTCAGTATACGTGCTGATTTGGTTTGGTTTTATATCAAAAATGTTGATTCTAGACCAAAATATTTTTTGTCTTTTGTAAGAAAAAAAAAATATATATATATATATATATATATATATATACTATTATTCTAATATATACAAGGTAATCTAATTATCTTTCAGGCTCAATATTTATGAAATAAAAGAGGTTTATAAACTCAGTTATTCAATCGAAATTTTGAAATAAAAATATTAATCAATATGTAATAATTAGGGCGGCACGGTGGCGCAGCAGGTAGTGTCGCAGTCACACAGCTCCAGAGACCTGGAAGTTGTGGGTTCGATTCCCGCTCCGGGGGACTGGCTGTGAGGAGTTGGTTTGTTCTCCTCGTGTCCGCGTGGGTTTCCTCCGGGTGCTCCGGTTTCCTCCCACAGTCCAAAAACAAACATTGGTAGGTGGATGGGTGACTCAAAATTGTGAGTGAATGTGTGTGCGAGTCTGTGTTGCCCTGTGAAGGACTGGCGCCCCCTCCAGGGTGTATTCCTGCCTTGCGCCCAATGATTCCAGGTAGGCTCTGGACCCACCGTGACCCTGAACTGGATAAGTGGTTACAGATAATGAATGAATGTAATAATTATTAATTTAACAAAATCAAAATCATTGAAAAACACTTCTCTGACAATATACAGCTAAAACCTCAAGCTAATTTGTATTTTTTGCTCCTTTTGCTTCAGTGTCTAAACCATGTGGTCACTGATTGGTCCTCCTGTATTCAAAGTGATGATTGGCTCGCAGATTTTTATTGAAATAAGTCACTTTTGTCAGTTTGACATTGCAGATAGAACCATTTTGTTTTCTGGTTGAATAGTCAACAAATCCATAGAATTACAAAAAAAGGAGTTGCCACAGAATATGTGATAATAACATTAGAATAATTACATTTTGACAATATGTCAGATTAAACTTTAGAATTCCAAGTGGATGTGGTTCTGTGGTCAGCTCGTCAGCACTGAAGAAGGGACAGAAGATGGAGAACACAAACTGGGCTCCAGTAGATGAGCTACACTTTCTGAATGTACACCAACAATATAGAGGTTTATAAATATAGTGGCCGGGGAATGTGCAGGACATTCTCATATATCACTGTATGTGGAAACCCAGCGGGTCCACAGACACAACTTTAAATATGTCAGCTTTTAATATGGACCCAATTTATCATGGCTGAATTTTGAGCTCAGTTGAGATGAATGAACATGGAGTTTACCAAAAGTGTTGGCGCGCTTTAACTAGTTTTAGCTTGAGATGAGAGAAAGAGAACACTTGTCTTAATGGCTCCAAATTTGACTTGTTGTCTGTTTTATTGTAGGCTACTTCAAAAGAAACTGCATTCAGTACACACTGCATCTGCTCTACTCACACCACCTAATGGGTGATGGGTTTAGCATTAATTTTCTGGTAGTTCTACCAGAGCGTCTTCACCCTGCTGCATAGGTTACAGTCAAACATTCACAGAACATCAATCAACACACAGCAGCTTGTATTCTATGTATTCTTTGTAATCCTGCTCATATAATACTGGCAAATGGAATACAGTACTAAGACAAAAATATTCACAAAGAGAACTAAAGCTATTTAGCATATATACATCTCATAATGTCTGTGGCTCCAGGGGTGGACATTCATCAGGAAACAAATGGGGATTGACATTACATATGTGATTGTAGGAAGCCATGACATCATAAAAGTTTATTCTATTAAAATCTCAGTGCTTTGGTCCTTTCAGCACCTTATTCAAATCCTTGATACCCCTTTACAGCATATAATGGTCATTTCACAGACTTGTCATGAAGATTGACCATATCCCACCACTTACACTTAAGGGTTAGATGTCCAGTTACCCTCTACTAAAGTGGCCAGCTCTCACTGTGCTCCATCTCTTTGCTCTTAAGCCTTGGATACACTACAATTTGTTTAAAGTCAGAGCAGATTACAAACATGCCAGGTATCTCACTCTACTTCTGCTTTTTGCCCATTTTTATGGAGACTGGAAAAATGCTAAGTACACACAACATGGCTGAGAATATTACACTACACAACCCTAACTCCCAAAATCAAACATGTGACTTTCTTTCCCAAGAAGACACAGAGAAACATACAACGTACAACTCAATGTGTTTACTGTTTGTACTGTTGTAAACATAAAGAAAGGTTATGGGTCTTATATGGGAAGAAACAGTCAGTGTGGTCTCTACATACTGCAGAGGTAGCTGGAGATAAGTAGAATACCACATATTTGAGGCTATGTTCCACCTTAAATGGTTCAGACATGCAGTAGTCCACAATGCTGCATCGTTTAATGTGGAACAGAAAATTAATATAAAGGTGCAATAAAGACTGTAATGGCTTGTTCTGTGGCCCACTGTGTTATTTCTGTCACCGGTAATACTGGCTATTTGGGAACATGTGAATCCAGCACTATGTAATATTTTTTACAATATGTTATAACGTCCAAAGTTGGGTAGAGAAAATCAAATGTTTGATTTTCTGCAGCTGGTCTAAAACGTGATCTGGAGGCAGAAAGCTGAATCTGAGTCTTTCATGCACTACCCGACATTCCGTCCAACTGACAACTCCTCAGACTGCAACTAATTCAGAGTCAACCTGACTGGAAATCAGGGTTAAAATCTGGCAAAAATTTGTGTTGTGCAAACCCAGCGTTAGTCTGTTCCATCTTGATCTTTGGCTTGTTTATAGCCATCGTGACATATCATGAATGCTATTCTTAGAAATGACCTATTGATTTGCATGTAGAGCCTTTAATAGACACTTAATACCTCCTAAGCACTCCATGTTTGCCAATGCCATTCATTAGGCATAGGAAGGTAAGAACTGACCACAGCCCAGTGCTTCTAAAAACATTTGAACACTCTCTTTTAAGCCAACTGGAATGGCCAAAATAGACGCTGTGGCTTGAGTTCTGTACAGTGGGGTGTGCGCTACTGGCATAAGAAATTTCCTATTCATAGCCTTGTTTGTTCTGAGGTCTTCCTTAAATGTATATGGTCCTAGTCACTATGTCATTCTCCCCGAGACCTCCTCTTGGATGTGACTGGTCCTCAGCACACATCCAGATTTTAGTGGTCCTGAGACCTGGGATGAGTCCTTTTGCATTATGCCTAAAACAGCATAGTTCTGCTCCAAGTAGTTCTTTCACTTTAAAGTGGCTGGCTTCCATTCTCAACACACTCTGCCAGGCTGTTAAGGGCTGTCTCCTCACTCTTGGATGGCACAGTGGTCTCACTCTTTCGTCCGCTCCTCTTGGTGGCCCGTGACAACCTGCGGCGGAAAGTGTCCCCAGCCAGGAAGTATAGGACCGGGTCCACACAGCTGTTGAGGCTGGCCAAGCCACGGGTAACCTGGTAGGTGGCATAGACACGGTCATTAAAGGCGCACATGTCTGGACTCTGGAAGTAGAGGCGTGCCCTCAGGTTAAGGTTCTTCATCACATGGAAGGGCAGATAGGAAACAGCAAAGACGGCCAGCACTATGACCACCAGGCGAGCTGACTTCTTGCGGAGGGGCACGCTCATGTCCATGCCGTCCATCCCATTGCATACTAAGGCACGGACGATGAAGCCATAGCAGACCAGAATGACAGTGAAAGGGATACAGAAGCCAAAGACTGTCATACACATGTTGTAGACAAAGTAGCCAGAGAGCTCATCTTCTGAGGTTGTGTCATAGCAGGTGGTGCCACCACTACGTTTTGGACCAGTGCGAGAGTAATACAGAATTGGTGATACACCTGCTGCCACCACCAGCCACACGATGGCGCTAGTACGGACCGCATACCTCTTCTCCAGTCGTCCGAGTGACTTCAGGGGGTGGACAACTCCGGAATATCGATGCATACTTATACATGCAAGGAACAGGATACTTCCATAAAGGTTCAGATGGAAGACAAATCTCTGCAGACGACATGTAGCGTCCCCGAATACCCAGTCTGTCTTGTTGAAGTAGTAGAAGATAAGGAAAGGCAGCGAAAGGACATAGCACAAATCAGCGAGAGCTAGGTTGAACATGTAAACAGAAATACTGCTCCATGGACGCAGGTGGCGTGCAAACATCCACATGGCCACACCGTTGCCTAGCAACCCAGTCACAAAAACAACGATGTACACTGTGGGCAGGTAGTAGAACTGGAAGCCTGTCTTGGTCAGTGAGCAGCGTGTGCTGTTTGCCAGCAGAGAAGTTGAGTTCGCCGCCGCCAGTTCCGCCGTCATAATGAAATGACTGAGTGCACTGTAAAATAAAAATGTGTGATTTTTATTTTTATTATTTAACATTACTTGTTTAGGACTTACATTATTTGGGAGTCTTCCAAAACTTCATTCACTTTCATTTAGATATGAGTCTACTTTTACATACAAAACTAAGCCTGACACATTTAGTTTCTGCACAACACCTGCTTAAGAAAGGCCTCAAAAGCAAACATATCATTGTACTCAGTACAATATAGTGTCAGAAATAAAAATGTTACTAACTTACATCTTCTGATGAAGCTTTGATGAAGGTTGTCCTTAAAATCTCCTTCGGAGCAAATGCATTCACTGGTTAATTCACATGTCCAAGTTGTGCGCAGTTACATATTTCCACCAAAGAGGGCTCCAAATTTCATAATGCAGCTTTAACTTCTAAACGAAAAGCTGCCTCAAAACAATTTAGTTGAATATCAAATTTGAAGAGCGAAAAACATTTCAAGTCATTATTCTAAGTCATTGTTTCACATTTCAGTGATCTCTGCATTTTAAGGCAGCAGTTTTATTCACATTCTTAAGGCTCCAATTCCTTTACACCATGCAGAAGCACGTTAATGTTTTCTTCAGGTTCCGTGGTCGTCACTGCATCGTGAAACAAAAAGAAAGCAAAAGCAAACGCGCGCGCGTGCACACACACTCACACAACCGAGAAAGGTGGTGCTCCGCGTGCCGGTGCCGGTTTCACGCGCACACCTAAAACACAAACAAAGAAACAAACAAAAAAAGTGGGCCACCAAACTCGCCTCGTGCTTCTCTGTGCTTTCGTTTCAGCCTGCCCCTCTTCCTCCTGTGCGGGGATTCAGTAAACACGTCTAACAGGCGCAAAACAGACTAGACGGTCTCCTTCGCACGCGCTTCGCTCCGTGAGTGTGAGGGGCGTGCATTTAGCCTCTTTTCCCACCCGTATTCGAACAGATGCCGCCCCTCTGATGTTGTAATTGACGGGTGAAGCCCAGCCCCTGCCCTGTGATTGGCTGTCGAGGTCAGTTCAAGTAAAGTGGGACATAAGATTTTGGTTATGCACCATCCAGCAGCTTAAAGACACCTGTTCATCCAGCGTTTTATCAGGTGTTCCTCTTTGCTGCATTAACAGTCTCTTCTGAGAACGCAGTTTCACTCCAGGGGTGGTTTCAGAATAAAATTAAGGAATAAATTTTTTTTTACCCTGGTATTTACAAATCAAAATCAGTATCACAAATCCTGTGATCTGGATGACGGAAATTTAATGTGTGAGTTTTCCATATATTCCTTAGAGATGCATGTTAAATATTAGATAAGAAAATTTCAGTTCAGTTTTCAATTGAAATGTTCATTGGATTCACATATTGCTCAATTCCTGAGGAAGAAACCTTGGAAGGTACCTCTGGTAACTTAATATAAACATAGTTTGGATTTAGAACTGCAGAAGCAGCCTTGGAGTCTGTATAGATTGAGAAGGTCTGTAATAAAGGTCTGTGCTGGATCAGTCCCATCAAATATTTAGGAGCTGCATGGGGAAGACAGATGTGGCAGATACTAGGAATGGATGGCAGGTAACAATGCACATAAGCAGGAGCCTCCTGTAATATGTGTAGATGTGCATATTTCAAGGCAAATATACAATGTAATTATAATAAGCAGAGAGTGCCAAGCAGGCAAGACACATTATTTGTATGTTGAATACATTGTTCACATCTACTTTATGTACAAATACATAAGCTTACATTTATAATTACTGTTTGGCCCTGCTTTATGAAAATAATTGGACACACTTACCTATGTGTCACATGTGTTACTGGAGGCTTCCTCTATAGGACAGACCAGAGGACACTAACCACATACAAGTGTGGATTATCATACAGTTTTCTTCAAAACTTTCTGCCATTTTGAGTGCCTGCATTTGCTGAGACCCTGCATTGTGTGTTTCTGTGTTTACAGCAAACATTACGTACACTTAGCATTAATTTCACAGGGCAACACACACATTCACTCACACCTACAGACACTTTTGAGTTGCCAATCCACCTACCTGTGTTTTTGGACCGTGGGGGAGCATCCGGATGTTTTATGTTTGGTTCTAGGCAGATAAACATTTTCACTTCTTTTAGCGTGGTGCAAGGGTGTGGCATTAACATATCCAGCGATTATTCAATTGCTCCCACCAATAATTTGATCCCTTCTTAACCTAGAGGTGCAGAGGGTTAAATCACATTCTCTACATATGACCTGTGTGATTCTTAGGTCCCCACCAATGTCAAGAGCAAATCTACGCCATTGGCGTGGTGACTGTGTTCATTCGTCTCCTAGCAACGGTGGTGCTGTGTGTCATGTGGAGGGCTTTACGATGATTTGTTCAGACACATTATGGGTTTTATTCACAAATAAACCAAAAGCAATGGGGGATTTTTATAATTTAGTGTAAAAAGTAAGATATTTGTGTTTGAAATGTAGTGGAGTGAAAGTAAAAGTTACCCAAAATGGAAATGCTTAAGTATTTTTTCCTGTATCTGTACTTTACTTAAGTACAGTAACAAAGTACATTTACTTCGTTACTGTCCACCACTGGTTCTCAGTCACACGGTTCTTATGACATGCAAAATCCAGATTGAGGAGCCTGTGCAAGGAGCCTATATGATCTTAATTTAGCTGATATCATATGAGAAATGTATAAATAACACATCACAACATATGTTATGGAGGCCAATTTTTAACTGAACTATAAGATTAGCTGCTATCAAGGCAGTAACTGTCTTCTTCTTCTTCCACTAATGAAAACTCACAAATGAAAGATTCGCTCGTTCAGGACATTGCCTAATTTAAAGCCGTTTTTCAATCAAATTCTTGCACTTTCTTGCAATTCTGAACAACAACTTTTGATACTTGATACATGTTCCTTGTAATTTAGCAGTTGAAATTATTTGCGAGACAGTAAACAATGCAAACTACAGGCTTTTTTTAGTGTGTCTTATAGAGGTCTATTTTATAAAAAAAACTTCCTACTCTCCATCCCATCTGCACTTCATACCTTGATGTGACATCATCTGCAAACAACTTATTACTCTATACTCTATTCTATTACTACATACTCTAGGTTAGTGCTAATATTTTAATTACTCCATTCACTTTACTCAATACTGTTCTCTATTCTGTTCCTCTATACTACATACTGATACTCCATTTTCTAATATACATTCATTCATTTTTGGTACTTCTTTATCATGTTCAGGGTTGCAATGGATCCAGAGCCCACCCAGAATCATTGGGCGCAAGGCTAGAAGACACTCTAGACAGGGGGCCAGTCCTTCACACACTCACCCAATCACACACAAATTCACACCTAGGACACACCACTCTTCACAGGCTGTGACCATAGGTGGGTTTGAAACCCCCAACCCCAGAAACCCGAGGTTGTGCATTTATTTTATATAAATAATCGATTCTATTATGCTGTAATTTATGCTATTATTCCAAATTCTATACTCTGTAATAATACACAATGCAAAGAAAGTTTTCAGGGGCACTCTTCAGGGAAAAAAAAAGGTTATGAACGCCTTGTGAATCATCGGAAAGTTGGCGGCACAAGCAACCAAAAAAGCCACAAAATAACAGCATTTTCTCCTTTAATAAACTATGGTAACCACTGCATTATCATAGTTTAATGTAGTTTCAATGCACTATGTCACTTTACTTCATAACAAGCATAAACCATTGCTAATATTTAGCAGATGTCTTGGAATTTCCCTTTCCACCTTAAATGGTGAAGCAATTACCTATAAGCGTGTGTGGCTACTGCAAAATTTAAGGTGGAAAATGTAAGTTTTGAACAAAAAGATGCAGAGTAAGCAGCTGAATTCAGCTTCATATCATAGAGAGATAGGAGTGAGTGATAATATACGATGGTGGAATGCTGCTCTAAATTTAACTATGTTAAAGTCCTGAAGCTCTGATAATTAAGGCAGACCAGCAGCAGAGAACTACTGGAGCTCTGCTTCTTTTTGTGTTTTTTATGGCATTTCCTTTATGACATTTTGTCAGACGCTCTTATCCAGACGTACAAGGTTACTGGTATTATAGCTAGGCCAACGCACTGTTAGGAGTCTTACCCAAGGACTCTTATTGGTGTAGCACAGACTGGTTGCCTAGGCCTGGAATCAAACCCAGGTCCCTCACATGAGAGTCAATGGGGTTAACACTGTTCCACACCAACCACAAAGCATCAGGCCCTTGAAGGATTGTCTTATGATTTTTTTTTTTTGAAGATTTCAAGTGGCAAGATAATACTGGTTAACAAGAGGTAGGGTTAAAATTAAGAAATGGGATTCACCTTAATACTCAACACTAATATTCTAATCTCTATTCTCAATACTCTATACTCATGAAAATGTGACTATTACTTTTGACTGGAAAACTTTTTTAAATGCTGAACACTTGTTTTCCCTCTCACATACATACACACTCACACAGACACCTGCCCTGCATTGTTGGCCACACACTCTGCTGAACGTTTTCTTCAAGAGAAAATGTCAAGCTGCTGTTTGGACACTCGCGTCTCATATATCACTTGTTCTTTCGTAGCTTATTTTAGCAAACGAGGACACAGTGTGTACCTCCATAAATCTTGGTGACTTTTCATTTCATGTTTGATCTCCCTATCTCTCTGCCTCATTTTTCCAAGTATTTTACCCCCTTTGTCCTTCTTATTAGCCACAACACACACTGCCTAACTGTAAATCTGCATGATGATATTCTGAGCCATCTTATGCCTCTCAGTAGCCCAGTCCCAGTTCCCGGAATGTGCTATAAGGCCACCTTTTGAAGTGTAAAATTTCGTGACATCATCAAAATCTGAACAACAGGAAAATAAGTGTTCAAGTTGCTCAAACCTGGCAACCTTCAAATCAATTGCAACAGAAAGAATAAAACTCTTCCAATTTCTTTTCTTCATCATTTTTTATTAGTTTATGGAAGAAATGTCATAGGATCACTATGGATTCTGGGAAGAATTGGTCTGATGCACACGTTCAAGAAAGTCTGTTTATGTGCTGATAGGGGTGCTATTGTTTTTTGGGACAGGGCCAGGCAGCTGTGTCCACATCAGTGTTCTGGAAACACTTACTGTTCTCCTGTGAGCGTGTTTAGTCTGCATGCAGAGTGAAACCAGCAGGAAAGAAAAGATTTGGCTTTGAATCTGAAGTCAAACCTAAATGCTGGATAAAGGAGGTGATTAGGATGCAGAATAAGGCACCACTGAAGCAGGGGATAATAAAACTAATTCAGATTTGCTTGGATTTGTTCATACTTCATTCATACCAGATAAAGCAATTCTAGCATGGATTTAAAACACTGGATGTTCATGTCCACATTGACATGCCATTTGTAATTGCAAATAATAATTATATAGTAGGTGGCACGTTATCGCAGCAGGTAGTGTTGCAGTCACACAGCTCCAGGGACCTGGAGGTTTTGGGTTAAATCCTGCTCCGGGTGACTGTCTGTGAGGAGTTTGGTGTGTTCTCCCCGTGTCCATGTGGGTTTCCTCCGGGTGCTCCGGTTTCCTCCCACGGTCCAAAAACACACGTTGGTAGGTGGATTGTCGACACAAGTGTCCGCAGGTGTGAGTGTGCGAGTGAATGTGTGAGTGTGTGTTGCCCTGTGAAAGACTGGCGCCCCATCCAGGATGTGTTCCTGTCTTGCGCCCAATGATTCCGGGTAGGCTCTGGACCCGCCGTAACCCTGAACTAGATAAGCAGTTACAGATAATGAATGAATGAATGAAAGTATATAGTATTCTATAGTATGTTTGCAGTAAGACAACACACACACACACACACACTTCTGATTCACACTAAATAAAAATAAAGTACAATGTTAAAAAAAAAAATAGGGAACACTTAAATCACACTTCAGAAATCGCTAATCAAAAGATTCAAGTTGAATATCTTTACTGATATACATTTTGTAAATTGCTGAGAACATAATGATATAACAACAGTCAGTGCAAGCCAAAATCATCAATTCTTTGAGGGCTAGACTCAAAATCACACAGAAAAATCAGTAAAAGAAAAATAAAAACCCTGTAAGTCATAAAGTGAAATGACCTGATTGGTGTGAATTTCATCATGTCAATTCATAATGTGACTCAGTAGTGGGCCTCCACATGCCTGTATGCACTCCCTACAACGTCTGGGCATGCTCTTGATGTGACAGAGGATGGGGTCTTGAGGAATCTCCTCTCATACCTAGATCAGAGCATCATGAGATCCTGGACAGTCTGGATGCCCAGAGACATGATGTCCCAGAGGTTCTCAGGTGTATCCAGGTTAGGGGAAAGTGAAGCTCAGTCAATGGCATCAATGTCTTCATCATTCTGAAACTGCCAACACCCATGGTCCACTACACCTGCACAAGGTCTGGCAATGGTATCCCACTACCTAGAAGTCAGGTTTCTGTTGGCTCCTACATGGAGGTTTGTGCAACCCTCCAAAGAAATGTCTCAAATCAATGAACCACCTCCAAAGGGGGTGTCAAGGATACTTGCAAAGTGCAAAATTAAACAAGAATAAGTCAGAAGGGATGGAGAATAACTGTCTGTGTCCACCACCTGCAAAACCAATCCAGACTGATATCCCTGATATCTGTTGCCTGCCATGAAAGATCTGAGAAGTTGGCATTCTTCTCCAAACATCATAGTTTTTGACATTTAGATCTTACTATCACTTAAGCACTAACTGTCCAAGGGCTGTGTGTTAGTAGGAGTTTGAAAAAAAGACAGTGGCTTGTTTCACATGTCTTTGTGAAAGCATTGTGTGTGATTGATGAGTCCTGACAACTTTCAAGTGGAACTTGTTATGACTAATAACTCGAGAGAAAGTTATCCTTTCCTTGTAAATCCAGCTTGCCAGTTTATAGTCATTGGAACTCATGTATAAAATCTACTTGAATGACATTCTATATTTGTTCTCAGCATTGGTATTTGTAGAAACCTGTGAAATCTTCGAGAACAAATGGACTTGTTCTCATGAAGAGGTGGACATACAATTTGAGTATATGTATATAAATGAAACGAATGTGAGATCAGCAGTACACAGCCAGTATAATGCAGCCCTGCCAGCCTTGGAGATTTTATTCAACCATAAAGTCCTTGCTAATCAGCTAATGAACTGATTCAAATATATTAGGATCAACCAAATTGTGCTCTACCAGCAGCAAGCCTAGAGAACACTGTTCTGCCAGCCTTGGAGATTTTATTCAACCATAAAGTCCTTGCTAATCAGCTAATGAACTGATTCAAATATATTAGGATCAACCAAATTGTGCTCTACCAGCAGCAAGCCTAGAGAACACTGTTCTGCTCTGTATCTGATGTGGCCAATGAATGGACTTACAAAGTGAGTCATTCTAATTAATTAGCCACAGGGAAAATGCATGAAAGAAAATCAGTCTGGCGACCTGGAGTGTCCAGCACAGTTTGGTGCTCTAGCTCACCTTGAAGCTTCATTAACTTATGTGACAAACCAAAAACACAATCAAATAGGAAAATCAGCGATGTATGGTGGACTGCAGCTCCCTAGGACCCAGTGTGGTATATACACAGAGTGAGATACAGCCAAAGAGCTCAGTGTGTATGAGGGGGGTGAATTGAAAGAAAACACAGCCTAGAGTCTGGCACCAACTGGAGAGACTGAGACCAGTCCAGACTCCCTGGAGTCCACAGCACAGTCCACAGCACTAAAACACAGTTACTTTTATTTACAACACAAAATAAAAATACAGAGACAGACTAAGAAAACTAGACAGTAATACTTAAACAAAGAAAGACTGAGACAGAGAGACAATACAAGGAGTGATCTAAACAGATACAGAAACCTGGATTGAGATAACTAAACAGACATAGAAAACTAGAAACAGACCGACACTAGATAGATCTGAACAGAACTAATCAGAGAAATAGACATGAAAGAGCTAAACAGATACCTGGACAAGGAGAACTAAACAAACAACCTAGACAGAAACCTAAAGCAGTCTAAACTCAAACACAGAGATGAACAGAGTAAACTTGGACACAGAGCTAAACAGAAAAAAGACACAAACAGACATGAGACACAGGCAAGACAGACAGACCAAGAGCAAACCAATGACAGAGGAAGCGAAACGAGAAACAGCAAAGACAGACATACTAATCCTAAACACGAAGAGCTAAAGCAAACAGGACAGACAGACTAGAGGGCTAAACAACGACATGGGAAATGAAATGAGAAACAACATGACTAGGAAATAACACGACAACATGAAACGATGGAGACAGACAGACCGGACTGAGAGACATGACAAAGCAACAATGGAAGCAAAACAAATGAGAGACAAGGGGACTTAAATACATAACACAGACAAGACACACCTGGAACAGATAATGAGGGGAAGGAAGAAAGGCGGGACATGGGCAGAGACATGGACAATAACAAACAGAGCCATGTGCTAAGAGAGCACATGGCGGGGAAAACAGACACGACAGGACGAGGGCGTGACAGAAACCTTTTTAAAGAAAGATGTTTAAGTGAATAGCGCTATTTTCTCTCTCTCTCTCTCTCTCTCTCTCTCTCTCTCTCTCTCTCTCTCTCTCTCTCACATACACACAACCACATTGTGTTATTCTGTCATTGTGCTCCTTCTATAGTAGAGAACTACCAACCAGTCTCTCTCCTCTCCTTCCTGTCTAAAATCATTGAAAGAGCTGTCTTTAAGCAGGCAACAAAATTCCTCTCCCAACATAACCTTCTTGACTCAAACCAATCCGGCTTCAAGAGCGGCCACTCGACGGAAACTGCACTTCTGTCAGTAATGGAAGCTCTTAAAGATGCCAAAGCAACAGGTCAGTCCTCAGTTCTCATTCTGCTCGACCTATCAGCAGCATTTGATACGGTCAACCACCACATCTTACTAAACAAACTCACTGACATGGGCTTCAAGAACAATGCACTCTCCTGGTTTGAATCTTATCTCACTGGACGATCCTTCAGTGTGTCATGGCTTGGACAAACATCAGCGCGACACCACCTCACCACAGGTGTGCCCCAAGGCTCAGTGCTGGGACCCCTCCTCTTTGCCTTGTACACCACCTCTCTAGGCCCAATCATACATTCGCACAACTTCTCCTATCACTGCTATGCAGATGACACACAGCTCTATTTATCCTTTCCTCCAGGAGACACTTCAGTGACAACTCGAATCTCTGACTGTCTCTCTGACATATCTACATGGATGAAGGAACATCACCTCCAATTGAATTTATCCAAAACTGAACTACTGGTCCTCCCAGCCAAGCAAGCTATTCTCCACAACATCAGCATCAAGCTAGAGTCCCTATCAGTGGCTCCCACCAAGGTTGTAAGAAACCTAGGTGTCATGGTTGATGACCAGCTGACCTTTGCAGATCACGTTACCGCTGTAGCTCGATCGTGCCGCTTCTCCCTATTCAACATAAGGAAGATTAGGCCATACCTAACTCAACATACAACACAGCTCCTTGTTCAGACGTTTGTAATCTCCCGTCTAGACTATTGCAACACCCTCCTGACAGGTCTTCCGGCCTGTGCTGTGAGACCGCTACAGATGATCCAGAATGCTGCAGCACGCCTGGTCTTCAACCAACCAAAAAGAGCACATGTCACGCCCCTATTAGTTGAGCTGCATTGGCTACCCTTAGCTGCTCGCATCAAATTTAAATCACTAATGGTGGCCTTCAGAGTATTCACTGGTTCTGCTCCCATCTACCTCAATAGAGTCTTAAAAACATACGTTAGCGCCCGCCCTCTCCGTTCCTCAAAGGAACGCCAACTAACACGACCAACCCCCCGTACAGGTCAGTTGAGGCTATTCTCATCTCTGGTACCACGCTGGTGGAACGAGCTTCCAAGCACTATCAGAGCAACAGAAACCCTCTCTGCATTCAAGAAATCATTGAAAACCCAGCTCTTCCGAGAGTATCTTTTGCACTGAATGTCTTTCTTTAATTCACTTATTACTTCCTGGCATATTGCACTTAATGTAAGGTATTTTGTATAATTTGTGCTGTAGTTCGAATGTTAGATCCTCTTTTGTAAGTCGCTTTGGATAAAAGCGTCTGCCAAATGCATAAATGTAAATCTAAATGTAAATGTTATTCCTATATGGAATAGCACTGTGTATATTAAATGGAAATTTCTCTGAAATTCAAATAGCGATTACGTTAGCTGCAGCTTTGCTAACATTGCAGACTATTCACTGATAAAGTGTCGTTAAGATTTAGTGTACGAGAACCTCACTTCAAGCCCCAACTTATGACCAAACTTACATCCAGTTGTTTCAGTTTGCAGCTGGGCAGTTAGCCTTCTCCTCCATGCACATTGAGTTGTCCGTTGGTGTTGTGTTAGCAGCAGTTGGAGGAGGAATTGCTAGCTGGCTTCAAACATCCCAAAGGAAGCACATGCGCCTCACCCTCCCAGGCTGTTGGCATTGTGTGTGACCGTGGGAGTATATGGCGATTTCAAATGCATTGTACCAACTCTACTCATTTTGATTCTGCTCTACTTGCTTGTTGGAGCCTGGTACCTGATTCTGCAAGGTTTACATGTCAAGGTGTCATCTCATGCCTCGCTTGGAATCACAAGTGAGCATGCTAAAAAAATTACCATTTTAGAATAAGACTACATTTATAATTGTTTATAAATAATTTAAACTGTTAATTAATAGTTATTAATTCTGTTGTTAATACATTGTTAGTAATTAATGACACTTGGAAAGTGCAACAGTGATGTTTTTTGCCAAATACTTGCCATACTTATTAATAGGTTTAATCATTTAATGAGTTAGAAGGACTGGTGCTCCCTTCAGGGTGTATTCCCGCCTTGTGCCCAATGATTCCAGGTAGGCTCTGGACCCACTGCGACCCTGAATTGGATAAGCGGTTACAGATAATGAATGGATGAATTTAATGAGTTAATCACCAACAGCGTGTGTTTTTAGAAGCTGATGATAATGTGATGGACCTTAACCTGTAAAATGCCTAAATTCACATTCTCAGGTCCTACCTACTTTTTTCAGTAAGTTCTCTGACACTTTCAGTATTAGACAAAGAAATAATTCACTGTTGTGCTTCCTATCTCTGTGTTACAAATTATTATTATATGACTTTTAAAGTGTTTACAACCTAATTAATAACAATGCAAAAATATATAAATAAACAAACAGGTTTTTAAACCATTTATAAACCTTTATAAGTGTAGTCTTATTTTAAAATTGGACCCTAAAGGATAACAGATACTAAATTTGCCTAATATGAAAAAGTAGTGTTGAGTAATGTAGGTAACAGGTAGGGGAAAAGCACAAATAGCTAAGAGCAGAGAACTATTGATGACTATAATTGAGTTTAAAAAAAAAAAAAAAAAAGATTAAAAAATGTAAAGATGCTGAGGCTAGTGTTCCAGCTGAAGATTCTTACTTGATTTAGAGACACCCCACAAAGACATCAATCTTTCTCTCTCTCTCTCTCTCTCTCTCTCTCTCTCTCTCTCTCTCTCTCTCTCTCTCTCTCTCTCTCGTTAGGATTAGGGTATGGCCAGGGTTAAAGTTAGGGTTAGGAAACAAACATGTATGTGTGTGTGTGTGTGTGTGTGTGTGTGTGTGTGTGTGTGTGTGTGTATGTGTGTGTATGTATGTGTATGAGTGTGTCACTGAACACGCAAACCCTCACAAAATCCTAGGGTCACATCTGGAAGGGTCAAGAAGGAGGAAAGGGGAAGTGAGTCGATTAAAGTAAAGGAAACAATACACTGCACCTGTAGCAACACTGGTCTCTGACGCTACCCCCATGAAAAGAGAGCTGTGGTGGGAGGGGTGAGGGGTGTGGTTAGCGAGGTCCTTATATAACCTAATATAAAAGGACAATCTAAAAACAACAAAAAGTCCCTTTCCCCTCACTCCCTCTGACTTAATCACACTCACATACACACTGTAAGATAAACACCTTATTTGCATGTGTGTCTCCTGTGTCTTTATCTAATTTCCACTTCCTCTCTCTGGGAGGTTTTGCTTCCCAATCCCATCATCACAAGATGACTCCTGGAAGATTGAGGTCACTATCCTGCCTTCACGCTTTATCACAACTACATTAAAGAATTTTCTAGAAACCTGTTCCATGTGTGATTTTGCCACGACAAAAGGATTGCAAATCACTTCAGTCATGGTTATTAGGCACTGACAGTTAATTAAAGAATAAATATTTCAGACAGGTTTCAGGTTAATAAAGAGAAAACATACTGAGCTGTATTAGAAGAATTATGGCTTTCCAAACAAGCTTTAATTCTGAGTTGCCCTTCGTCTAGGCACGACTGACCATCCCAGAAAATCCACCCTTTCTCAGACAAGGCGGGGTCAACACCTGGCTTCTCCTTGTCCTTCCCAAATAAACCAAACCCATTAATTGTTATTTCTAAGTCACATTATTATCTTAGGAAGATAAATGTTTTTTAACCTCATTTAATTACATCGTTATCCACAATACATTATTTTCAAGGAAAGGAATACACTAGTTTTACAAAATCACAGGTCCTCTCTGGTAGCTGCCCTGTCTGCTACTACGGCAAACTTGATAATATAAGTTAAAGATTATCAAGTCTTAGCCTTAGATCTAGCAGGTTACTACTAATTTTTGCAACATAAAAAGAGCTTTTGTTAACATAAAAGGCATATGTGTGATGTTTACCAGAATTCTCGACTACAATGGCTTCTTCAGCATAACTGATAAACTATCTCAGGTCACACAGAACACTCTGGCCAACTCCAACCATTACTAATTCTAGTATTTTGCATTAAATAAACATTATTCTTTTAAGTTGAGCTATAGTGTTTGAGGACTTTCCAAAGGTTACAGGAATTATGGACATTTCCCTTATTTCAATAATTAATACATTTCATTTCCATCCGTGTTTCAGCTGGAAAACCCCCACAAGTCAGATTTCCTAATTAGAAAGTCGAAAGAGCCTCACCATCCCTGAGTTCAGAATCCAAGATGGCTGCCTACATATCATCAGTGTGTAAACGCAATAGTATCATACACTTATAGTAGCTTCTTATCTATTTGTGTTTTATTAAAACACAACTGCTGTATGTGGATGTGTTTTCATGGTGTTTTGATGTGTAAAATACCACATAATGTGCTGTTATGAACTGATATCACTAAAAATGCTAACTGAGAATGAGCTAACAATGAAAATCTAGGGCATGAAGTTATCTGAATATTAACTGAAACATGGTCAGCTGAGGTGTGATGTCATTCCCAGCTCGGACATCCGACTTATAAGGTAAATTGAATGCCAAATTAGCATTGCAAGCTTAGCCTTATGTGCAGCAGTGCTCCTCTGTAGAGATTATACAAGCAATGTGCGCAATTGAACTAATGCATTCACAATGAACGAATCTTAAAATAGCTGAATTCACCACTATTAGGAGAGTGTAACAGTTCAGGCTAGTGAGACAGCCTCAGTCTCGTATCTCGTAGCTGTAATTCAGCCATTAAAGGCCTTGCTAATTTGCTAATTAATTGAATCATATATATTAGCACAAGCCAAACTGTGCTCTGCCAGCAGTGAGGCTGAGGAACGCTGTTCTGCTCTGTATATAACCTCTCTTTGAGATAGGAGCCACTTCTTTGAACCGTCTCAAACCTTGATTTCCAGGCTCTTAGATCACCCTGGACAGCACCATTAGTGTACAGGGGAATGAGGAGGATATTGGAAATTCAAGTCCGTCCTTTCACACTAAATCTTCTAACTTCAAACGAGGCGCTTGGTCCTCCTGCCCGCTCCACTTTTGCCTTTTTCAATTTCATCTTCTAGGGCTCAGCACATCTTTGCATTTTTCACTCTCACTTCATGTCACATTTTCTAATGTCTACCCTCCATCTCTCTCTCTCTCTCTCTCTCTCTCTCTCTCTATCTATCTATCTATCTCTCTCTCTTTCTTCTTAATGTGTCCTTGAACATTTATCTATCTGACAGTATTGATTCCTCATATCTGCTTTCAGACACTTCTTGCCCTGGAAGATTCTGTCTCTTCTCCTTTGTCTGCTTCTCTCTCTATCACTCTTGCTCTCTCTAACTGTGTCTACGACTTGTTTAAACCATAAAATGCAGTTCTGTGCATATTGATTGACTCTTGTAATATTCCTCAGGAAGAACAGAATCAGGGAAAATGAGACACTTTTGTCCAGTTATTTACAGGAGGTTGTTGTTTTTGAGAAGTGGTGGAGTTATATCAGCAAAATTGCAGTTATATCATGAAAATGCATACGTTATAGAGGAATTAAGGAGAAACTACTGAGATATTGAGGAGATGTTTCGTGTTTTTTCTTTTTCTTTTTTTTTTTAAATAACTACTGCTCATCACACATATGGATTTCATAAGTAACATGCTGCTGTGTTTTAGAAACAGCTCAAAAACACAGTCTCTGCAGCACAATTATGTGTCAGTGTCTGCCACAGATGCTTTTAATTACGCAATAAAAAGGCATGCAAGCCATCTGTTTACAGTGCTAGGATTAAATGCGGTCAGTTTGAGTGCAGGGAACAGCTGCAACAATACGGCAACATTTCAAACTCACTGCAAGGGCTCTTTCTCTGCTGAACATGCCTCTCATAGCACTGCAAGGAACAGTCAGTCAGGAATCACATAAAGGCACAGGATGAGGAATTGTGGGTTGTGATGATAATACGAGCTCATACAGCAATGTTGGTGCAACCATCTCGTATTGTCAGTCTAGATTAGTGATGTGTTAGCAGCAGGACATTTGTACAAGGAGGGTTCCTGGTCCAGTGTTTGTGCTTTGTTTGTTTGTTTGTTTGTTAGCTGTGTGCTTTTCTGCATGTTTCCTGGTTGTCCTTTGGCCACGCCTCTGTCTTGTGTGACACAGGTGTTTTGACTCATGTTCTTTTGGATAAAATGTTTGGCCCTGTCTCTGGTCTATATGGTTTGTTTTGCCCTTTTTTCTTTGTTCCTTGTTTTGTTTTGTTTTCTAGATATTCTGTGTTCAGTGTTGTGATTTTGGTTTCTAAATATTTAGTTTGGGTTAATTAGTCTTTTTTTTTTTTTTGCTTGTTTTGCTTTCATATTTTGTAGTTTCATTGTGTGTTTTTCTTAGGTCTTGTACACAGCATTTGTGTATTTTTGCATCTGGGGAATGTCATTTGTCTTTATCAATTTTTTGTTTGATTTGTTTAGATTTTTTTTTGTTTTGTTTTGTCTTTGTTCTTTTATTCAGGTTATTTTGTGTCCTAGTGTTTTAACACCCCTTTGAGGAATTTTATGATGTGGGGTAATGTAAGGAGGGTTGATTGTGCTTTGATTGTTTGTTTTTTGTTAGTCATGTGCATTTGTGTTGGCGGCACGGTGGTACAACATGTAGCGTTGCTGTCACACGGCTTCAGTGTCCTGCTGCCCTGCTGCGGGTGACTGACTAGGAGGAGTTTGATGTGTTCTCCCCGTGTCTGTGTGGGTTTCCCATACCGTGACAGCTTCTGATGCCTTCCCTGTTTTAGTGTGGTGGCCTTGTGTGATAGAGGGAATGCTAGAGCTAACATGTGGAACTGCTACCATAAGTATAAACTAGTATGTTACAATGTCACATCGAAAAAACACAGATAGTAATAATTTCTTCATAGCTGGGGCTTGGTATTCTTCTGCTCTCTACCTCTTAGTCATTATTCTCCAGGTTGTTACAAAGATTCTTGGAGCTCTGAAAGCTTTAGAGACAGGAAGAGCAGATAGGAACTGTATCTTTAAAGGTCTGATGTTCACAACTGTAATCTAATACAATGTTTATAAAATTCAGAGAATGTTCCCTTATCTTTTGCTAGGTCTCTGGTGTAGTTTCATGCTGCAAAATTGCCTGTGTTTATACACAGCCCTGGTTTACTAATTGGGGAACAATCAAAAAGTGTCTCTGTCCAAACGGTTTTAGGAGCTTTCTCTCCCAGTCATGGCAGCGAAGCAGCATCTGGATGCTTTTGGATGGTGGAGAGACCTACAAAAGCATGAAGAGATGAGGAAGTTGCTCTATTCCTGCTCCAGAGCTGGGTAAAACTGACTTATTTATAGTTAACATTAAGGAGGAACCTACTCCAAATTGGGGAGATCACTAACTACATTAAACGCATCCACAAAGTGATACAAACTAAATATCTTGAGTTATAAATGAGCTTTTGTGGTAATTCAAACTTGCAGACAGGTTAATCTTAAGCCATGAAAATGATACAGTTGGCTTCTTACCTTAAATGATGCAGAATTTCTGCATAAATATTAATGGGAGTAAGAGTTTGTTTTGCTGCACTGTCCTGAAATCAAGGGAAAGTAGGGAGGTTTTCTACCCTTCTCCAAAAGATACATGGCATGGTTTCTGCAGTGCTGAGTCTGAAATAGCAATGACAGAGGCTCCATTCTACCTATTACAGGTCAGTGAAACATCACAATGATCTTGGAGCTGTCATTTTAAGGTCAAACAAACACCAGGTGTTGCTTAAAAAGGGAACGGACTCCAAATTTGGCAGATGGCCAACTGCATGAAAGTAAACACAAAGGAGCTACAAAACAAAACAGCGCAAGTTACAAATAAGTTCCTGTGGTAATTCAAACAGTGAATAAAGCTTACAGACAAGTTTAACTTTGGCCACATACAAACAAGAGTCTGCTTCTTAATTAAACATACTGTTCCACATTAAAAGATGCAGACTTCCTGAATAAACACAAATTGAAGTTGAGTTTGTTTCACTGTGAGAACAGTAGTTCTCCACAAACATCTATGTTGCTTTTAATGCTGTACTGAATGGTATGCACGTTCACAAACATAGCTTTAATCATAACCCTATTTAATCAGGATTTTTGACCTGATGTCTGAGTTATATACGAGTCTGGGCTGGTGGCAGCAGAGTAGAAACACAGGGTAAAAAATACATTAACTGAAAGAAGTGTGAGTGAGAGGTATTTTTTGCTAATGGAGCCATTGGGACTGCAGATTTTATTTCGAAAACAAATGTACAAACTGCCATTGTTGCTTCTAAACAGCCAAAGGCAATACCTAGATGTGTCTGTAGGCTATTATTACTCCATATGTTTTTGGGTATGGATGTGTGTTAGAAAATGACAGGGAAGTAGCTTGAGGTATGGCTTTCAGAAAAGCATTAGATTATAACTAGTGTGAGATTCAAGACAAGCCACGCCACTATTCATACACAACAGCTCTTCTTGTGTGTCTTTGTGTGTGTGTGTTTGTGTCTGTGTGTGTGTGTGTGTGTGTGCGTGTGAGAGAGAGAGAGAGAGAGAGAGAGAGAGAGAGAGAGAGAGAATGAATAGTAAACAACTGGCCCCAAGCGAAGTAAACCAATCCTATTCCTTGTCAAAATACTTCCAGCATTTTTTAGCCTGCAGCCAGCCCACATGCACGTGGATGTGTTTGCAGTCACTAACCAAGGAAACACATAATCAGTTTATCATCAGAGTCTGAAACTATTCCTTCATATCCCCCTATTTCTGTGGATGCATTCCTTGAACTGATATATAATACCCCACAGAAGAGTCTGGGGTAAAGAAGAATTTCAAGCCGAGGATTGTAGTCCCTTACAGGATTGATGGTGTGTATTAGCAGATCCACAACAAATTGGTGGGTCTCCAAGACTTTTTTAAAGGTACAGCTTCCCACAAATTGAAGACCATCACCTTTATTACTCTGCTAACTGCCCAGATTAGACCAGCTTAATTTTCATTCTCTAACCACTAACGGTTTATTAGAGGAACCCTGGAGATATTTGGAGCTTCCACACTACTCCTATAAACAGGCTTGTAATATGTAGAAGCAAAGCAAAAAACTAAAAAGTATTCTTGGCTATTTTGTCAGAAACACCTACTTCTGGAGATCTTAAATGTCCTCCCTCTCTCTAGTTGAGTACAGTGGAAAATGGAAGCACCTTTTACCTGATGTAACAGAATAATGTTTCCCCTTGGCCCCCTGGGATAACAGATCAGACTTTTACAGGCCCCTTGTTGATATTCACTGGAAAAGAAGAGAGAGTGAAAATCATGTTGTATTAAACTGTTAAATTTATATATATATATATATATATAGTTAATTGATAAGTTGTTAACATATATTGCATCATTTCAAAAATGTAATGTAAAATACTATAAAATGGCACTTTAATATGCACTTGTTCTGTCTTATGTATAAATGTTTAAATGATAAATTGTTAGTTTAAATGCAATTTTGTATTTTTAATAAGTTAAAACTTCATTTTAAGGCAGCACAGTGGCGCAGCAGGTAGGTGCCGCAGTCACACAGCTCCAGGGACCTGAAGGAGGTGGGTTCAAGTCCCACTGGAGGTCTGTGAGGACTTTGTTGTGTTCTCCCCGTGTCTGCGTGGGTTTCCTTTGGGTGCTCCTGTTTCCTCCCACAGTCCAAAAACATGGAGTGTAGGTGAATTGGTTTTCTAATAAATGTCCTGGTGTGTGAGTGAATGAGTGTGTATATGAATGAATGTCTGTATGTGTGAGTGAAATTGTGTGTGCCCAGATATGGTTTGGCACTCTGTCCTGGGTGCAGGTGGATGGTCGTTGCTCACCAGGGTGTGTGTGGATTGAGTGTTCTGAGCGTTCTGAGCAGTGTGGATTGCAAGCGTCCTTGGGTGTCTAGAAAGGCGTTAAATAAGTGTAACGGTAGTAGTAGTAGTAGTAGTATGTGGATTGGTGATTCAAAAGTGTCCGTAGGTGTGAGTGTGTGAGTGAATGTGTGAGTGTGTGTTGCCTTGTGAAGGACTGGCGCCCTCTCCTGCCTTGCTGCCAATGCGACCCTGAACTGGAAAAGCAGTTACAGATAATGAATGAAAATTAATAATAATAATTTTTTGGCATTGTTTTCTAATTAATTATATTTATGAATATTTAAAAAATTATAGAGGTAGAACTGTACTATGTTAGCAACACAGATGAACATCACCCACCATTTCCACTTTCTGCGGGAATTTTCATTACAGAGAAAAAAAATGTTAACATGTCTCATCTTCTGGGCTAAGGCTTGCTCTCTGTTAGCCAAAAGCAAAGGATCTCTGGTTCTTGAACTGGTTCGGTTCAGGATTCTTGGAACCTTGGTGCTGTCCATTTGCGGAACCTTCGTGACTGGACATTTCAGGGGTGCTCGGTTGCACCATCACTGTGGCTGAATTCAGCACCTGGGCCAGAGATAAATGAAGAGTCAGAACAGAGTCATGGTTTATTCACTGGGATCAGATCATACTGATACATGTGTAAATGAGTTCTGAGCCACAAAAGTAGCAGAGGAGCCTTGTGTATAAGGCTAAATAGAACCCCAGAAAACCCAGATGGAGCCCTTTTCTGTTTTATTCCTGTTTTGTTTATTTGTATAATGCTGTAAATGACCACATTCAGCTCCATTACATGATCACAATTTCTTGCTACTCTAAACTGTTTCTGGAGCTTCTTTAGCTCAATACTCCCATGGATGAGGTGGTTCCAGTTGAAAACAACGTTTCAGGTTTCTGGACTACTGCATCAAAACAGTGGCACAAATAATCTTTTCTGGCAATCAAATGTTCACTTCAGCCAGTAGCCAACATGTGAATTAATCCATTTTTTAATTGTCAACTTGCCCGACATATCTTTATAACTCTCCCCAGGTCATCAGACCATTGGTTATGTCGAACAGTGAAGCAGTTAGTGTTCTCCTGCAAGCATGATGAGCTACTCTTGCACACTGTTTGATAGCTCCCATTTATATCACTCTGCATTTGTCTGTTTATCATTAGTCACCTACTGAACATAGGAAACCTGCCCATATATTAAGTGATGGCCAGTGACACTGTTTATGTGCTATGTAGTTGCTGTGTAGTTTAGTGTTGCTGCAAGTTGAAAAAAACGGTCCTGCCAAAAGAAAAAAAATGTAAAAAATCTGTGGTCCTAAACGGTTTTCTCCATGATCAAAACCAACTGGATATGAGCAAACGAGATACTGTCTTGAAACTGTACACCAGCAAAGTACAGGTAAAGGAAGGGGAAGTAGTGTAAAATGGCTCTGTATATGTAAGTGTCAAGCAGAATCGATCAGCTTTAAATTGTCAATAACAGTAATGTCCATAACATAATAAACCTCCAGCACTCAGCATTATACAGGAAATAAAATACTGGCTCCACTCTACATCATATCAAATAATCATTAATCTTTCATAAAAACAAACTTCTTTTCATATGGGTGTATTGTGTTATTCATAAGAGGACGTTATGTGCTGCTGTTGTTATTATAAATATAGCAGATGAGATAGGAAAAAGCACTGTGTGAGGATCATTATCAGAAAGTATTCGGACGGTGAGCATTGGGAAGACAAGGCCCAGTACATAATGGAAAACACTGCATTAAGGTGCCATAGATAATCACATGCATTACAGTGCTCTACCCAGAATTCCATGCAGGAGAACTGCTGAGTTGGACAGGAAGTGCCCTAATGCATCCCCTCTTGGCCTGAGAGATCGATCCCTCCATCTCCTGCAAACCTGCACAAAAACATTATAACTCGATTCCCTCAGCCATAAGAGACTGTGGCAGCGGCTAATGTGGAAACTTTGCTGGAGCTTCTTCTATAACTTTGCACTCTAGTTTCAGATGCTGAAGGTCCATGCTCTAAAGGTTCATAAGAAAAAAGGCATCTTAAGATGCTTTTCCATTGCATGGTTTTTCATCGGGCAAATTTTGTACCCTGTACCTCGAACTGGGTACCTTCTCACTCATGTTTCCAAGCAAGCTTAATGAGAGCTGGACAGTGCAACTGTGCAAGGAATGAAATAAATCTACTGATCCATCTGAATTGGTGTGCAGAGCAGTGTTCAGTTCCAAAAGACAAAACCAACATATGAACACATGATGAGCAAACAATGCTTAACAATACTGCTGCTGTTAATGTGCTTTCCAAAGCCCATGGTTCCAGTTAGTGACAGTGTTTTGCAAAGTCACTGGCTACATTTCAGGGTGGAACCATTGTATTGGAAAATTAACCAGGCACCAGGGACCAAACAGCGGCAGGAAAGACTGAGAGGAAACAAGACCCAAAACTAACAGTTCCCTAAGATTATGAGGAAATGCTGAGCAGAGGGTAAAACTGTCTACTTAAACTGTCTTGCAGCAAAAAGGAACACTGAACCTAAGGGCATAAGCAACCAGTGAACAGAATCATGTCTAAACATTTAGAGGTGGTTTCCCAGACAGGGATTAATTGGAGTATTTTGAATTGTGATTTTCCATTGAAAGTAGGATATAGTCCAGAACTAAGCTTAATCCCTGTCTGTGAAACCACCCCTTAAAGTTTCCACAACAGTGTACAGACCTTGGAATAATGAAAATCTCATTAGGATTTTGAAAAGGAACAACCAAGTCGAGCCAAGACTGAAAATGACTGAAAATGATGCATGGCATCACCTTGACTCAGTTTGATGTGAATTTCCCTGGTTGCTTTTCCACTAGCACAGCTCCCCCACAAAATGTAAATGGTGACACCGCAAATCCCTATCTTTAATGGGAATTGTGGGCTTTGAAAACCACAACAGCGATGGCCATAATGCTACGTGCTGTTTACTTGTTGTATATTTGAATGTTGTATTTAGCTTATTTGGGACTGAACACAGCTCAGCTCCCCAGTTCTCACAGATCACAGATCTGGCTCCTGCTGGGGCATTTTGTCAGCCATCAATCCAAGGAGCTTTTTAACCTTTTCAAAACAGCATACTGTAATGTAACAAGCTGCTATTTTGAGATTTTACAAAAGCTAGTTTATGCTGGAGCATTGCATTCTGCCACTTAAACATGTCTCTCTGGCCAATCTGCACTCTGCAAAATGTACATGACACATTTAGAATCTATTCGGCCTGCTTCATTTTGGGCAGAAGCAGGGACCAAGGAGTACCCGATTCCAAGGGCCAGGTACCACATTTGGCTAGTGGCAAAGCAAAAGAGCCTAGCCAAGCTGAGTCAAGTCAATTAGTGGCAAAAGGCAGCTTGAGGGTCCTGGAGTTGAAGTCCTGCTCCATGTGACTGACTGTGAGGAGCTTGGGGTGTTCTCCCTGAGTTTGAGTGAGTTTCACACATTGGTAGCTACTCAAAACTGCCATTAGGTGTGGGTGTGTGAGGGAATGTGTAAATGTGTGCTGCCATTTAATGGACTGGTGTCCCAACCAGTGTTTGTTCCTGCCTTGCTCCCAGTGATTTTGGGTATGTTCCATATCCACCATGACCCTGAAGTGCATAAGCAGTTACAGAAAATGAATAAATGAATTTACGATTTGAAGCGGAAAACACTGATCAGAAACAAGCAGTTGTTAGAGGAGATCCAAGAGTTTAAAGAAAATACTCTATAGGAGTTTGAAGGAATAACAGTCAGAACCAAGACTCAAAAAAAGATACTCTGCATGAGTTTGTGGAGAAAACTCTGAAAAGACGCAAGACTCAGAAAAGAAAAGGAAAACTTCCTAATCATTAATAGGAGAAGCTGAAAGGAACCAAGTCTCAAATAACATACTCCTTAGATCGTGAAGAAACTTTTAGCACAACCAAGATTTATGGGTTAAAACCATATGCTGAGAGGAACCAAGACTCACAAGGAAAAACTGTGTAGGAGTTTGTTGCAGAAACACTGAGAGGAATGAGGACTCACCCCATAGGTCATCAGACACCTGATTAAATGTTGTGCTGAAGATATGTTCCGCATGATTTATGGGTGCAAAAGCAAAGAACCAAACTGAATTAACTGAATCTGTAAAGCACTTTGATGATGTGATGGATTGCGGCTCCTTCCCTGCTGACAGAAGACTAAACAGATCTATGATTGTGTCAGTGGCTCACCTGAAAACTGAGGGCTCTGCTGGAGAATCCCTCTTTACATCACACCCACACATACAGGCACTTTTATTCAAGCAACTGGAAAGGCTGCGTGGGCATTACCACGGAAACATTGAACCTGGAAAAATGCAGTTTTGTTTTGCCCCCACCCACATCAAGTCCATATGTAATGAAAATATGGGTTGAAAACATCTTCTCTGTATCAGGGTTAGAGCTCTAATGATGAAATCATAGAAAATATAATATTATTATTGTTATTTTATTTCTCGTGTTCACATCATGGCACTGAAATTCATAGTATCACAAATAATGAAAGTATAGAACTATTGCACATAAACAGGAAGATGTATGACTTGTGAAATGGTGACAAAGGTGTTTTGTGCTCCATTTTGTATTATTACAAATATTAGAGAAATTTATCAAAAAAGATTATTTAGAGTATAGATCATCGTCTTTTGTGAAGTTGTCCTCTGGCGGCATCAAAATGGTCTTCACCCATCACGCAATGCTATCAAGCTTTCACCAAAAACTGGTACTAACATACTTGGTAACACACTTGGAGGAGAACCCTATGGCCTTGTTTACACTGCAGGGCAAATCAGATTGTTTTTTAAACTCCTTGTCAAGACTGTAATGTTCAAGTGCCAAAATCGAAGCTGTATGATCAGACTATAGATGTATTTCCTTGTCTAGCCAATAGTTTTATTATTTTTTTAATCTCTGAACTGTACTATGTAGGGAGTAGGGGGCTATTTGGGATAGAGCGTAGTTTACATGCTGTGCCAAGAAAGAAACAAATACATTTCCAACATTCGTTTCCCCATTCTTCAGAGCAAGCTTTTTTTTTTATAGGCAAACATAGTTTCCACATTTTCCACATCTTTATTCGTTCCATGATGTCAAATCCGTTGTTTGAAGAATATAAACCATATATTGGCCTTAACCCTAAGCGTAATGCTAGGTTACAAAAGATTGGAACAACAGGATAGTCTCCTGTTCTCCCACAACAATATACAGGGCTGTTTCGGTGAGAGTTTGCATGGATTTAATTAAAGTCAACATTCACAATTGTAATAAAAAAAACCCTTTCAGAAGACATTTCCTCTCCAGTCTATTTGGACACTGGAAACCTGTCTAATGTGTTTATGAAACTCTAATGTTAGTGAATGACTAAAAAAACTAAATGACTAAGTCAGACATGCTAACATCCAAATGTTTAAAATCATGAAAACAAGACTAGGCAAGCCTAGTTTAGCCAGACCGCCATTAGCCATATAGCCATTGTCACAGAGGTGTTTCTGGCATTACAAAAACAGGAAAACTCAAAATACATATTGTAATTAGAAGACCTTTGGTGCTTCATATGAATGTCTTTGTTTACATGTGGTTTATATTGTGTGATTGTGTTGTATAGAATATATGGAGGGCAGGACTAATAAATGCAGAAACTAAAAATGGAGAACAAAGTTTTCTTCATAATATATAACACCAGCATAAGTGTTTTTCTTGTTCATTTTATTTAAAAATAAATACTAGATGATCTGCCAACAAAGAACACCAAGAACATTTTGTTGATTTTAAGAATTACATTTACTTATTTATTCAATCTAAAAGGTTAGAGCAAAGCATGTAAAATTTAAGATGGCTATGCGCAGCTATATGGACTTATATAAACACACTAATGCCACAAAATATCTTCCCACCACTTCCCTTTACAATATTTTAGGCAAAGACACACACTCGTGAAATAAGACAAATTCAGTAGTCCTCCTCTCTCTGTGAGATATAACGTGTGTATATATTGCCGAGTTCCAAGCTATCCTGCTGAGCTTGTGAACAGTGGAGTAATATAACTAACACTGAGCCAAACACAGCCCCAGAAACACACACAAATGGAGCATGTTCCTGGTTTATTTTCTATTATTTATTTATATGAAGCATTGTAAATGACTCATCCGGGGCAATAACACTGTGTTTGAGGCTCTGAGCTCTTTCTTGAGTTACTAAACCTCGACACGCCCACAGATGATGCCCTGGTTCGTGCCGAAGAGCCTACTCTTATGCATGCACATTAGCAGTCAATCAGTCAGTCAGTAAAGGAAAATGACTCTTCTAGGCCGGCCTGGTAGGCGGTCAAGCAAAAAGATGAGGGTTTTGCTTTGTTCCTGCTCCAAAGGTGGGTGACATTGACTTATTCCTTGTTTCAGATTATTTAGGTAGGAACCCACTCTAAATTCATGAGAGTACAAACTGCATGAAGGTAAACACAGACAGAAAATACTACAAAACAAAATAGCTTGAGTTACAAATGAGTTCTGTGGTAATTCAAACAGTGAATAAAAACATACAGACAAGTTACATTTCAGCCATGGACGAACAACAGTTGTTTTTCTCCTCAAACATACTGTTCCACCTTAAAAGATACAGATCTTCTGAATGTAAACAAACCAGAGCAGTTCCCACAATCATAGACATTGCCTTTAAACAGTGAATAGGAGCACCAGTCATAATGTACAAATATCTTCGCATATCTGAGCATAGATTCTCTCATTTTTGGAGATCTAGTTTGGGTAGAAACACATGAAATCCGTTTTCCCTGGTCACTGTGTAGTTTTCCTTAATCTGATTTTTAAATAGATTTAGAGTCTCTCAGTAATGTGGCCCAAATCTGAAAAAGACAAAGTTTAAGTTGCTGTTTTGAAATGTCATGCTGAAATCATATAAAGTGAGCATAAAAAGTAAATAGTGCAGACACTCTGAGTTTCAACACTGCACATGTTCACACACCTTATTGGGCTTGGTCTCGACTGGCCACTGGTGTTCTTCCAACCATGAGAACTAGAGGCAATGTGTGTGTGTCTGTGTGTGTGTGTGTGTGTGTGTGTGTGAGAGAGCGAGAGAGAGAGAGAGAGAGAGAGAGAGAGAGAGAGAGAGAGAGAACGCTTCAGTCTAATCCAGTCTAACAGCAGACCTGTTCAAGCATGTACTCTGATCTTATTCAGCGTGAAAACCAAACACACACTGACTATCTTCTCCCTGTGTGTGTGAGGCTTGTGTGTGTGTGTGTGTGTGTGTGTGTGTGTGTGTGTGTGTGTGTGTGTGAGAAAGTGATTTGGAAAAATCACTTATCAAGTGTCAAATGAACTCTGAACGGGTTAATTTCACATTGTAAATTTGGTTGTGGAGGGTGATAAGATCTTCAAAAATGCAAACAAACACACACACACACCCAAAAAAGTGTCATCTGTGTGAGCAAATCAAATTGATGTTATATTATTTAATTTTTATTTAATTACTGAATAATATATTCTTAAGTCTAAGTCATCTCTTTACACAGATCTTTCATTGTTTCTTTTCACTGTTTGCAGAATTTTAGCTTTAGTTTTAGAGCTTTTCAGTGATGCCCAGGGAGATATTTTCTCAACTCCTTACTCCCCCACTAGTTTGTGTTTATTCAGAAACTCTGCAAATTTAAGATGGAATGGTATGCTTTAATTAAGAAGCTGAGTATACATTATCCATGGCTGAAGTTTAATGTGTCTGTGAGCTTGAATTACCATGGAAACTCTTTTGTAACTTGAGTCACTTTTGGTCTGTGTTCACTTTCATACAGTTAGCAGTCTCCCCAATATGGAGTCAGTTCCTCTTTAAGTTATCTGTAACTGCAAAATAATTCAAAGCAGAAATATACCAACATTCATATCGCTTTTCATGCTTCACCTCAACATTTGGAGGTCTCACAGTCATCCAAATGCCTGTAGATGCCATTTCCCAGCTGTACCTGAGCCACAGATGGTGTGACAGATCTCCTGAATCAGTTTGGATGGAGACAATATTTGGTTTCCCATTTACTGAGCCAGGGCTATGTACAAACACTGTACATTTTTCCAGCTCACAAACAGACAGGAGAGGTAGCACATGGTGAGGAGACATTATCTGAATTTTATAAAAAGTGTATTTGATTAAAATTATTAAGTGCTATCTATCCGATTGGGATAATTTTGGTTGTTGACAAGTACTGTGCATAATACTGTGCCCAACTAACTATGTAGTGCACTATTTTTGGGGCCTTAGGTAGCATCCATATCATTCACAACCTTTTACAATCACTACTTCCTGAAAGATTGTAGTATAGTGGTCCAAAATAAGTTCTGCAAAATAGTGAACAGGGCAATTTCAGACACAGTGAATGTCCGTTGCATGGTTGTTATTAGCTTCGATTTTTGTATATTTCTTATGCAAGAATAATTCTTATGCAAATGTATTATTATTCACTTACTCATTCATTATCTTGTTTTATGTATTATGTTCAGGGTCATGGTCTATGCTGAATCTCCATGAACTCCATGAATCTCCTGAACAAGTCAGAACACACCCTGGACAGATGCTAGTCCACAGGGCATGACACACTCACCCCCTCACTCATACACTCACACCTATGGTCATTTTACAATGATCGATCAACCTAGCAATATATGGTTTTGGATCATGGGAGGAAACCAAAGCAAGCAGAGGAAACCCACACAGACACAGGGAGAACACACCTCACACACTCCTCACAGCTCACCATGCACAAACCTGAACATGTGTGACAGCATCACCACCCGGAGCGCTACCATACTGATGTATGCTAATGGTATTTTCTAAATATCAGCATATTTAGAGTTTAATGCCTGCAACTAATTACTGTGTTACATCACGTTTGCTTTTAATTATGCCTTTTCATTGTTTGTGTTTTAAGGATAAAAAATGTTGTGAAAGTAGAATTTATGACTTCACCTTTTCAACAGTCTGCAGTAATTTTTGTGTGATTCTTCTCTTCATGATGTGCCAGAGGAGCCAGATCTGGACAGCAGACAGGTCAGTCAAGCACACACATGTGTCTATGAAGCAATAATGTTGTAGTACATGCAGAATGACACTTGGCATTATATTGCTGAAATAACCATGAACTTCCAAGCACATGATGGTAGGGATGGCAATACATGGTTACTTGTCAATATTACCTTCACACATATGCATAGTGTGGACATCTTAGGCCATGATGGACTGGCTTATTCAGCAGTGATGTCCATCCTTGCTCTACAGACTGAGATTTCTCCAGATTTCCTGAATGTTTCACAATGTTATGAAGGTAGATAGCGAAAGACCTCAGTTCCACAGAAACTGGGTTGTGTATCTGATCAAATTCAAATCAAATCAAATTTATTTATATAGCGCTTTTCACAACTGATGTTGTCACAAAGCAGCTTCACAGAATTCCAGTAAGACAAAGATTTGACATGAAATGTAAAAACAAATGTAAAACCCTCAAGTGAGCAAGCCAGGGGCGACAGTGGCAAGGAAAAACTCCCCCAGCTGAGGAAGAAACCTTGGGAGGAACCAAGGCTCACAAGAGGTGACCCATCCTCCTCTGGTCAATCTACTGGTGATGATAGTTATTAGTCCATGAGAACTTCACTGATCTCAACAATATATGCTTTATCCATATCCGCCTGCCACAACTTCCGGCCTGATGAAAAATGAACAAGGTTTTAACCCTTTTAAGTCCAAATTGCTTTCCTTCTGTGCTGTGGTCTCTGTAAAGTGGGTAAAATGGCCCACTGAGTAATTAATGTGTGAACCTCCCCAACAGTGGCAATGAGTGGATTTCAAAAGACTACAGAGTGCTATGGAAACAACCCCCTGAAATGACCCAAAGCAGGCTCAAGCACATGCGTTCAGAAGGTTAAAAACCCTAAGGAGTGCAGATTTCCTGTTTATCGTGATTTAACATTTTCACCTAAATGCTTTCGGAAGCTTGTCAGATTCCAAGATGAAGTTCCTGATGGCTCTTAACAGTTCTCTTAAGGTCATGCATTTTGCATGTTCCAGGTCTTTTTTAAGCCCAAAACCAAGTGTGATGCCATCTGAGAACATTGTATGATGGAGAGATACTGTATATATCCAAAGGCTTTTATAAACACAGAAAAGCAAGGAATGAAAGGGGAGACTCTTGAGTAGCATCACATGAGCCTAAGCTCACCATGCACCATACTAAATGTCTACTAGGTTGTTATAAAGCCCCCAGTATTTTGTCTGTAGCACCAGTGCTAATGTAGTTTTATCTGTTTCTGGACATCTCGGAAAGAATATGAAAAGTAAATTCAAAATTTACTCATTTTTCAGAATGAGTTTGGTATATAGATAAGACGATTAGACACTGCACTCATTTATTTTCCACTCTAAACCCCTCAGTTACACTTCCTTTAAACAGGTGATCACATGAAACAGTCCAGTGAACACTTCATTTTCCACACCAAATAAGGTGTATCTCTCACACACACACACACACACAGAGACTCACAAACCAAGAAACATATCTCTTTTATATCCCTGGGGTGTCTCCATGACAACAATAGGATCTGATGTAAAGAGAAGGGTGATGTTAGCCTTAGTTTCTCATTTATTTGGCCATGAATTTTTAGGTGATGTGTATTTGTGTCCTTGAAAGACTGCTTGATACAGTGTGTGTGTGTGTGTGTGTGTGTGTGTGTGTGTGTGTGTGTATGCGCGCGTGTGTGGTACATATACACTGACCAACCATAACATTATTACCACCACCTTATTTCTACACTCACTGTCAGTTCCACTGACTGGACAGGAGCAATTTGTAGTTTTATAATTACAGACTATAATCAATTTGTTCACCTGCATACTTTATTTACCCCCTTTCACCCTGTTCTTCAATGGTCAGGACCTCATAAGACCACAACTGAGCCGGCATGATTTGTATAGTGTACAATTCTCAGCGCTGATATTGACATTGACATGCAGGTGATGTGTTAGTGTGTGTTGTGCTGGTATGAGTGGACATGCTGCTGGAGTTTTTAAACACTGTCTACTCACTGTCTACACCTACCTCGTTGTTCCAACTTGTAGATGTGAAGTCAGAGAATTTGTTGCTGTACAGTTATTGTTGGTCATCTTCTAGTCCTTCATCACTGAACAAAATATACTGTTGGCTGGATATTCTCAGTCCAGCAGTGACACTGAGGGCTTTAAAATTCCAGCAGCACTGCTGTGTCTGATCCAACAGTTAAACCATACCTTCTCTGTGAGGCTCATGTTCATTGAAGAAAGGGGGGAATATAAAGTATGCAGAGCAACATTCTGTAGCTGTAAAAGTGCTCCTGTATGGTCAGTGGAGCTGGGGGAATGGACAGTGGGTGGAGAAACTAGGAGATGGTCTGTTATAGTTGAGCAGTGTATGTCACATAGTGGGGACAAAGTCTGTTTAAAAATTCATGCTGTGATGGTACCCACATCGTATATCCTTTAATTACAAGGTGAGAACAAGTTTTGGGTTAAAAGTAGGTTTAGAATAAGGGTTTGGGTTAGAATTAGTTTAACGTTAGGGTTTGGCTGGCAGTAGTTCATGCAAGTTCAAGTGAACTCTCCACAAAATGGATGAAATTCTGTGGCCCTACAAAACACAAAAAGGAAAGTGTGTGTGTGTGTGTGTGTGTGTGTGTGTGTGTGTGTGTGTGTGTGCATGTGTATGCGTATGACAGGAAATTGCAATGAAATTGCACAAATCAGAGATCAAGTTAAAAATAACAACTGTTCTCTGCTACAGAGAGAGAGAGAAAGAGAGAGAGAGTTAAATATGAATATCACTTATAACCATTTCTCTTGTTCTATACTTAGTCTAACCATATATAGCAGTGCTTATGCAGCTTACTGGTGAGAGAGAGAGAGAGAGAGAGAGAGAGAGAGAGAGAGAGAGAGAGAGAGAGAGAATCAAATATGAATGACATGAGAATGTAAAAGAAACAGAAAAAAAGAAATAAAAGCAAAATGCATAAGATGCATGAAAGCAATGGAGAATGAGAGGGATAGAAAGGAAGATGGATGGAGAGAGAGAGAGAGCAACACATTCCTGCAGAAATCCCACAACCCCCTCACTCAGCTGGTCCTGAGCTACAGTTCCCCACCCTCACTAACACACTCACTCACTAACCCTCAGCCAGCTCAGAACCAGAACACAGCAGATCTGATCAGACCCGACCAAATTACTGCACGAATAAAAGAACAGTACCAACATTCAAAACTAAAACACAGAGTAAAATGCATTGCTCTCTGGCCCTAAAGTACACTGTAGCGCAGTACCTCAGCACAGTGACTGACCGAGACCTGAGAACCACCCTGACCAGGTACAGTCTCGGTCAGCATGGTCTGACCATAGAGACGGGCAGACACAGACAGACCTGGCTGCCTCAGGAGCAGAGACTCTGCCAGCAGTGCGTCTTCAGTCGAGCTGAGACAGAGCGCCCAAAGTACACTGAGATCCACAAAGAGTTCTACATGAAATTCAGTGATAAACACCCATCCTTCACAGCCCTGACACCCACAGAAAGACTCCTATATCTGCTGGGAGAACACACACACACACACACACACACAGCCCTGAACCCCACAGACAGACTCCCGTATCTACTGGGAGAACACACACACACACACACACACACACAGCCCTGAACCCCACAGACAGACTCCCGTGTCTACTGGGAGAACACACACACACATGCACACAGCCCTGAACCCCACAGACAGACTCCCGTACCTACTGGGAGAACACACACACACACACACACACACACAAACAAACACACACAGCCCTGAACCCCACAGACAGACTCCCGTATCTGCTGGGAGAACACACACACACACACAGCCCTGAACCCCACAGACAGACTCACGTATCTACTGGGAGAACACACACACACACACACACACACACACACACACAGCCCTGAACCCCACAGACAGACTCCCGTATCTGCTGGGGGAACACACACACACACAGCCCTGAACCCCACAGACAGACTCGCGTATCTACTGGGAGAACACACACACACACCCACACACACACAACACACACAACTCTATGACTCCATATATAACCTTTTCCCCAGTGTTACTAGTGTTAAATGTTACTGTTTCCAAGTTTCTAATAAGTTACACCCTGTATTTATTTAATGCAACATTTTATTGTTTACTTCAATGTTTATGTTCTTCTTAAAACTTTTAAAATTGTAACCCAGGCTTTGACAATATAAATGTAATTAATTTGTCATGTCAATAAAGCACCTTGAATTGAATTGAAGAGAGAGAGAGAGAGAGAGAGAGAGAGAGGGAGAGAGAGAGAGAGAGAGAGAGAGAGAGAGAGAGAGAGAGAGAGAGAGAGGGAGAATGATCAAGGATGAAAAAGAGAGAAAAGAAAATAAAGGAGAGAAAAATACAAAAAGATAGAATGCAAAATAGAGATGATGAAAATAAAGAGAGCGCTCAGTTAAAGCTGTGTGTGGATTAAATGAACTGAAGTGACTCAAGGGCTCTGAGAGTCAGATGCCGATTATTATCGACCGAGAGGGTTTTTATTCATCAAGCTCAGCATCTCTCCCTGTCTCTAAATCTCCTCTCCAGCATTTCACCTCCTGCTGTACGTCACCTAGTGCTGGGCTGAAGGCAGGGCTCTCAGTGTGCGATTTAGGGCTGAGAGCAGCCGCTGCTCTGAGGGCAGCAGCAGGTACAAAGTGTGGACGTAAAGCAGTCGAGACATTCGGCATTAGCAAACACTGGCTTTACTCTCTCACCACATTGTGTGACGATCACTGTCCTCCCCTTATTGGACTAAATGCTGCCCATACTAATACAGCCCTATAACGAATTAATGCCTCTGACACTGCATACGATTCATTACATTAGATTCAGTCTGTACACAAAGAAACCTCTCTCTCTCTCTCTCTCTCTCTCTCTCTCTCTCTTCATGCTCTTGATTGTGTAATGAAAATTCTGCACCAGTACCGGGGGCAGTAAAGGTCATTAACTGAGACACTCACTTCCTCCCTCTTTCTCTCCCTCTCCCTCCCTCTTGTCTTTCTGTCCCCCTTTGCTTGCCAACTCATTGACAAAATGGATGTATGTGACTGTCCTGCTCAATGAGAGTCTTCTCCTGTCCACTGTACAGTCAGCTGTTCACAGAATAAAATGATGAAAACATTTATTTGGGGTTTGTGGTTGTTAAGAGCTACATTAAATCTCCAAGAACAAGATACTTTTATAGGGATATCACACCAATTGACAGTTTACAGATATGGCATTAGGACATTTAGCCACACAGGAGCGTAATGGCACAATGCCTGATGTCAAGTGTGAGCTTGAGGGGTATTAAGCCCCTGAAAATTGGGCTCTGGAGCAGGGGAACTGTATTCTCTGGAGTGATGGACCTCCTCTCAGTACTTTTGGGATGAGTTGGAGGAATTGAAACTTAACATTATTTTTTTACTAATTAACCACAAGATAATGGGCCAAAATTCAGGGTGGCAAAATTCTTGAATTTATATTTATTATTTATTCATTTATTTATTTTAACAGAAATCAGGTAAATATTCTGGAAGGCCTTGAGTGTTTTGTATTTAGTGTGATACAGAATTTTAATAAAAATCTGATGTGGACACACCGATGTACAGGGTAAACAGTGGGCAATGGTGTCCTCTTGTGGTCATTCTCTGTTCCAGCAGTTTAGTATTTGTAACGAAGAATATGGTAAAAGCTTTGTTTTATAATCCCAAGTTCTATATATTTATAACGTTAATGCGAAGTACAAAAATCACAGTGCTTACAATATAGCATAATTACTGTAATAATTTTTTCTGTCCAAATAATTCAATTAAATGACTGAGACCTACAATATTCTGCGATCTATTCACTGGGTGAATGTTTGGTTGTATAGTTTTTAGTAATGTTATTATATATTTTATATTAAATAATCTAATACACTTCACACATTTGTAAGGGACACTCCACATTTCGTGTTAGTTGGATGTACGCACTTTTATTTTGAAATAAAAGACCCTATCATAGGCCCTGTAGGGGAATCCGGGTACATATCAAATAGCTTCTTACTAACTATTAAGTGCACTAAGTCCGGTATATTTTTTAAAAATATTTGCCCACAAACAGAGCAATGTATGTTGACTGTATGTCCAGTCGTGCACAGATAGACGAGTCCCAAATGCCTCTTTGACACATTGCGAACTGTTTAGTGCAGGAGGCAGTATTTTATACCATACAAATTACACTATGTAGTGCTTGTGGGATGATTTGAGACACGTCCTCATGTTCAGCCTTCACAAAACAGACTAGCGGGGTTGTGTGTACATATTACTGTTATTTTCAGCGCTTTTTAAGTCATGTTTTTACTAGTTTCTATATCTCTAACATGAACGACATTATGGAGGAGCAAGAGAAGGACGGCCTCTTGTCGGAGTCGTCGTCCATAGCGGTCAGTTTTTATTAGAAATAAACTAATTAACTAAAGGAGGCAGGGTTTGTTTTGGCTTTCGTTTTTAGCCTTGGGTTAAGCGTCTGAAACACAGAGGTAGTCTATGGCATTTTAAACTAGACCTGGTTTTATATACAGCTTATTGTTAAGAGTTATACGGTGTTTTTTTTTTTAACCAAATAATCAGAATTTGACTCTTAACATTGGCTTGGCCTCCCGAGGCAGGCGTTAGTTAGGGTTGTAGTGATATGTCTAAGTAGATAAACCCTGTTAAAATGAACGCCTGTTGGCCTTTTTATGTGCTCTGGCCCTCCAGTGAAACTCATGTGTTTAACCTTGTTAAAACGTATTTGTGGAATTATGCACTTATCAGGTGTGTAATAAGAAATATAAGCAGTGGCATAATTATTGAGCTTTTTCTGTTCTGAAAATGTATTGTTGAAAAGACGGCCTCAAATGTATGAATTCAGACAGTCAGAGTTTCTTATGTCATAAACTTAAGGAACCAAT